>NC_050445.1:38833595-39177345 GCF_903995425.1 Onychomys torridus | reverse complement strand
TTCAAATCTTTGTATCTTGTTGCTATTTATATTCTCTTTAGATGATCAAATCTTGTTCCTTGACTTAAGTATCACTTACATGCTAGTATCTTGCAAATAAATACATCCCCAGGTGTCTATTTAGTGCATATTTAACACATATTCATGTGGCTGTCCAATAGATCACCAAAGCAAGACCTCATCTCCCCTCTTCAGATCTGTTTCTCATCTGTCCTCTTTTTGGTATATGACCCATCATAAATACAGTCACTCGACCAGGAGCTTCAGATGCATTCGTGATCTTTTCATTTGATATCTGCTTGTCATACTCATTTTTAAAATCCATTAACTGGTATGTGAGTGTGGGCACACGTGTGCCATGGTGTGGTGTGTGTGTGTGTGTGAAGGTCGGCGTCGCCTCTCCTTTCCCACCTGGCCAAAGCAGGTCTCTCCTGTTTCTGTTGCTCTTTGTACTGTAGCTGGTCCACGAAGTTCTAGGCGAACTCTCCTGTCTCCGTCTCCCATCTTGAATGAGGAGTCCTGGGATTACAGATTCAGGCTGTGGAACTGGACATTTTAGGTGGACTTGTACAGCTAGTGCCTTTTTCCCACAGAGCCTTCTCCTCCACCACTCTGGTTTCCATCTTCTTGTAAGTTCCTTCTGTTACAAAACATATCCTCTTAGATCCTACTGCTAGCTGAGTACAGTGGCGTATGTCTGTACTGCAGCGCTCAGCAACCTGAGGCAGGAGATGGAGAATCTGAGCCCAACCTGAGCTACATATTGAGACCCTGCCCCCCAAAACCAAACAACAATCCACTTCTATTTTGCATCACAGCACCAAAGGCCCTGACCATCATCCCTTTGGGTATGGCTTTGTAAATGGCTTCTGTGGTTTATTGCTTGCCCTCTACATAACCCTCCGCACAGCAGAGAGAATGAGCCCTTTCAGATGGGATCAGTGTGCTCACTCCCCTGCCTGAAGCCTCTGGTGGCTGCCCAGGAAAAGGCTCCAAGTGCCGGACCCCAGTCTCAGTGTGTGCCCAGACCTCCGCCTTCCTCTCCGATCACAGTGCTTGCTGTTCTTCCTGTGTTCCCACTGGTGTTCATTTTATCCTTCAGTTTCACAATGGGGTCTCGGGGCTTGGAAGTTTCCACAGTCAGAGATGGTCTCCATCCACGAGCTCCACAGTCTGCTCTTCTTCCTGGAACAGGTCTCACATGAAGCAGTACTGAGGCCAAGAGCTCACCTCCTATGCCATCTTCACACAGTGGTTTAAAGCAGGCAAGGTCTCCATCCAGCTGGTCTGCACAGTGCTGGCTGGTGCAAGTGTCCAATCCACCGTGTCCTCACCCCAGCCTGAGGGAACCAAGATTTTTTGGAATAAAGTCTGTTGTCATGCTGGACTCTTCAGAGACAGCTCTGAAGGCCATGGGGTGGCAACCACCATCTGGCCTAGAAATGGCACACATTGTTTATGGTCCTGAGTCACAAAACCAGTCTGGGGTGCCACTCAGCCACAGAGAGCCGGAAAGGCCAATCTAACAGGCGTTCTGAAGCCGAGTGACTCTCCTGGCCACCACAGGCCTCGTGCTAGTTTGTTTGTCCGATGTTTCTCTAGTTTGAGGGATACAGGACAAAACTGTGGACCCATCCCTCACTGGGAAATTTTAAAATACTTTTGAGGCCTCATAGGCCCCTCCTAATTGCATTCCTCCATTTCGAAGGAGCCGCGGCTGCCCTAACTTTTGAGCAGCTCTAGATTGGATCTCAAGTGCCCCCAAAACTCAGTGTGGCGCTGTTGGTAAGGGTGGTGCTGGGAATATTACTTTACAGTCTGCCACTTTTGTTTATATTGCATTTGTTTTACCCTGTGATGCTGTGTTACTGTGCCTGTGTAAAACACCTGATGGGCTAATAAAGAGCTGAACGGCCAATAGCAAGGCAGGAGAAAGGATAAGCAGGGCTGGCAGGCAGAGAAGGAGAAATTTGGGAGGAGAAAAGAAGGAACCCAAGAAGGAGGAGGACCCCAGGGGCCAGCCACCCAGCTACACAGCAAGCCATGGAGAGAGAGTGAAAGTAAGATTACAGAAGAGAATGGGAAAAGCCCAGAGGCAAAAGGTAGATGGGATAATTTAAAGAAAAGCTGGCAATAAACAAGCAAGCTAAGGCCAGGCATTTATCAGTAAGAATAGCCTCCTTGTGTGATTTATTTGGGAGCTGGCTGGAGGGCCATTCAAAAGAGTAAAGAAAACACCCAACAACAGGGTGGGTCTTAGTAGGAGATCTTTAGGTCATGGGAGGGGCGTGCCCCTGAAGGGGACTGTGCTACCTCTTTTGCTGTCCAGGCTTAAGGTGAGTAATTTTGATCCACCTCAGTCACATGGTCCCACTGTGATGCATAGGCCTCACTGATTTGCCATAGGCCTCAGTGATTTGCCATGGGCCTCACTGATTTGCCATAGGCCTCACTGATTTGCCATAGGCCTCACTGATTTGCCATAGGCCTCAAAGCAATGGCGCCAAGCAGTCATGACCCAGCACCTACAAAACTGTGCCCCGATATGTTGTGGAATATTTGTGTACATTGTAAAGATGTTTCTCTGCCTAAGGCACCTTCTGATTGGTTTAATGAAGAGCTGAATGGCCAATAACTAGGCAGGAAGCAAATAGGTGGAACTTATGGGGAGAGAGGAGAATTCTGGGAAGAAGAGAGACAGGGATGCCAGCAAGGTGTGGAATAAGTTGGACATATAGAATAAAGGATGGGTAAAAAAAAAGCCACATGACAGAACATAAATTAATAAAAACAGGTTAATTTAAGTTATAAGAGTAAGTGGGACATGCTGTGGGATGTTCTGTATGCCAAATGCGTTCCTCTGATTAGTAAGTAAATAAAACACTGATTGGCCAGTAGCCAGGCAGGAAGTACAGGTGGGACAAAGAGAGAGGAGAATTCAGGGAAAGTGGAAGGCAGAGGAGAGAGACCTGCTAGCTGCCGCCATGACAAGCAACATGTAAGGTACCGGTAAGCCACGAGCCATGTGGCAAAGTATAGATTAATGGGAATGGGCTGAATATAAGAGTAAGAGCTAGACAATGGCGGGCCTGAGCTAATGGCCAAACAGTTTAAATAATATAAGCATCTGTGTGTTTATTTTATAAGTGGGTTGTCAGACTAACAGGGCTTGGTGGGGGCTGGAGAGAAGGTCTCCAGCTATAAATGGCGCCTAATGGCTCAAGTTTCTACCTTAAACCTGAGAATATTTAATAAGCAATTCAAAATGGAGCTAAAAACAGCTTCCTAGTTGTCTCTCTCAAGTTGGCGGGTTCCTGTGGGTTTGACCAGCAGTATGGCAGGAATGAGGCTTCTGCAAGCAGCACATTACGCTGCGTGGTGGATTTAGCCTTTGCTAGTAAAAGGAAAAAAAAAAAAAGGTTTCTGGGCTACATGCTGCTTTGATAAAAGCATAGACCCACTGTATCTAAGAGTTGATGGTGGCTCCAGAGTAGGCGGTAAATGTACCACCATGTTAGGAAGCTGAGGTGGGCGGAGCCAGCAGCCAAAGCTGCTATTTTAGCCCTAGCTAATGTGAAACCACTTTGAAAGTGGTTAAAGGTAAATCCCACCGAGCTACACCCCCAGTGCCATCAACAGGGCAGTTCAATGCACTCCCAGGAGCATGCTTTCAAGTGCTCAACACCGTTACTAACACTTGGTAGTTTACATTTTAACCAGTCTGGTGGGAGGTGATGGTCTCATCTGGGCTTGTGTTCATCGCTAAGAAGCCTGACGTTTAGTTATAGCGGAGGTTTACACTTGCTGACCTGGCATAATTCCTAAAACAGTCTTCTTACTCTCTGACACATCTGGATTTAGAGGATACATTTTTCGCTACCCTATTCTCCGTGGATTTCCTCCACAATGTGGACATTTCCTTTTGGCCTTTTCGGATTAAGAAGGCTACTAATGTGCTTACGTGGCTCCAAGGGAGGAAGAAAAACCGGGGAAGATCTAGAGGACGGAGCAAAAACCAAAATGAGAGGGAGACCAAACTGGTTAAGTGTGATTACTCAGTCTGACTCAAGAGTGACCGGCTCCAAAGTCATGTGTGACGGAGCCGCCGCATGGGCACAAGCAGACGGATTTGAGAAAGGAGTCTAGAGTCAAACTGAAGGAATTTGTTTACTTGTTCCTCAGAAATGACTCAAGTCACAGTCATTATTTAAAAATTGGACTCAGGGTCTGCTGCAGCTACTCACTTCCCTCATGTCTGTAACAGTTCCCTACAAATGGACTCAGGACACCCAACAGCACTTCCTTAGCATGTGATCATCTTGTGAGCCCCTGACCTGCCTGCTAAACCAATCCATATTACACTCAAATGTAGTAACTTTTTATATTTGAGAATAAGAAATTCTCCAAAGGGGAAATCAAATAAATAACTTGTAATGATTTATAGTGAAGGGGGTTTATGGTTGTTAAAAATGCTTCATAACAGACCTTATCTTTTTCCTCAAAGAAAACCTGGAAAGGCTTAGTTTTTTTTTTTTTTTTTTTTTTTTTTTGCAGTTGTCTAGATGTGGAGGCTGAGTGGTGGGGAGCAGAGTCCTTGCCCCAGAGGTTCTGGCCTGCAGACTTAGGCCAGCAAAGACCATTCCTCTAGGCAGATACAAATGGGGTTGAACACACACATGCCTGCTGGGGACCAAACACTGAATTATTTCTGGCCCAACCTTTGCCCTTGTTTCCAATATGCAACATTTCCACATTCTAAGTCCAGCTACTGCTTACCACTAAAATAAAAATTACCCCAAGACAAGCATGCCAAATGGTATTTTTTTCCCCCTATTTACAAAGATTCCATATAGGACACTGGCTAGCTCACTCAGTGGTGAAAGGGATTCTCAATTGACTAGCTCATTTGTTGGAGCAAGGGACTTACATCTGAATCTTCCAAATATTGAGAGAGAAACACATTTTAAAAATCCCACCTGAGGAAGGATGCTGGGTGGGAAGTTCTCCTTGTTGCTAGAGTCTTAAGTAACCATTGGACACAAGATTCTGGGGACACATGTAGCTGCCCCTGAGGAGAGCATGTCTGCAAGGGGTACCCAGATTCCCAGCTGATCAGAGAAAACCCCACATGGTTCCCTGTCCTTGTTTGGTCTCTGTTGCTGGGATACAAGAGTGACCCAAAGTTACGTGAGGGAGAAAAGGGTTTATCTGACTTACAAGTTACAGTTTATCATCAAGAGAAGCCAAGGCACCAGGCGGTGGTGGTGCACGTCTTTGATCCCAGCACTCGGGAGACAGAAGCAGGAGGATCTCTGTGAGTTCGAGGCCAGACTGGGCTACAGAGTGAGTTCCAGGACTGTTACATGGAGAAATCCTGTCTTGAAAAACAAAAGGCAGGGATTGGGGATTTAGCTCAGTGGTAGAGCGCTTGCCTAACAAGCACAAGGCTCTGGGTTCAATCCTTAGCTTAAAAAAAAGGAAAGAAAGAAAGAAAGAAAGAAAGAAAGAAAGAAAGAAAGAAAGAGAAAGAAAAAACGAAAAGCAGGGTGGGGGTGGGAGAGAGTGGTAGGTAAGAACCGGGAAGTAGCAGCGACAGAAGCAGCCGCTGTGGAGGAACACAGTTTAGTGCTCCTTAGGGCTTGCACAACTTGCTTTCTTACAGCCCAGGACCACTTGCTCAATGGCGCCACCTACAGTGGCCCGAACTCTCCCATGTCAATTGTTAATCAAGAAATGCCCACAGATGTTCCCACAGGCCCATCTGTTGGAGGCAACTGCCAATTGAGGGTCTTTCTTTCCAGGTGATCCTAGTTTGTGTCAAATTGGCAAAAATCATCAGCACATCCCCCAACTCTCCAAAGCACAATACAGGATGGGACGGTGGTGCATGCCTGTAATTTGAGCACAGGGGAGGTAGGAGAGCGGTTGCCTAGTGTACTTAGTGAGTTTCAGGCCAGGTGAGGCTATATAGCTAAACTCTGCAAAAACAAACCAAAACCAAAAAATCCAAACAAACAAAAACCTCTCCATTTCCTCTGCCTTGCTAAAAACAGATCACATTCCTGAAGCTAGCCCCTGAGATCTGTTCCTTTATTTGGCCACTTCCTCCTTCTGAGGCTGACTACCAAGGTCTGGCTATCAAGTATTGAAGTCCAGAAATCAAAAGCCCCCTTTGGCTCACCTAATTAACATGGTCAATTAAAATAAAACACCTTATCCTAACACAGGTTTCCCCTTATATTTTATAAACTGCCATTTTCCTATGTGCCACGCCTGTCTCCTTTGTGGAATATTACTTTAACTATGTAAAGGTGTGTTACATTTGTTTATGCTGCATTATTTAATTATGTAAAGATATATTGCTGTTTTTCCTCGCCTGTCTAAGGTTCCTGATTGGTCTAATAAAAAGCTGAACAACCAATAGCTAGGCAGAGGAGGGATAGGCCGGGCTGGTGGGCAGAGAGAATAAACAGGAGGAGGAATCTAGGCTTGGGAGAATGAGAGAGAACAAGGGAGAAAGAGAGGGAGACGTCCAGGGCCAGCCAGCCACAGAGCAAGCAGGGAGCAGAACATACAGAAAGGTGCAAAGCCCAGAGGCAAAATGCAGATGAAGAGAAACAGGTTCACTTGTTATAAGAGCTAGTGGGACAAGCATACGATAAAGCCGAGCATTCATAACTCATAACATGTCATGATTTGGGAGCCGGTTGGCGGCCCAAAAGGAAGCCTGCTACAGTCTCCTCTCTCCCCAGAGGCAGGCCTTCATGTGTGCCCACCCCCCACTGCCCTAGACAAACACCCCTGCCCCTTCCACTTGTTCCCTTCCCTGGCCCCATCCTCTATCTCCTGTCTCTGCCCTTTGTCCCTCTGGGGCAAATAAATCTCCTTTGTGCTGGGAACTTGGTCTTGGGGTGTCTTGAGCAGACTTTGAGGTTCTCTACAACTACGAGAGTACTTCAGATATGGACACACAGCAGCAAAGGAATCTGGAGTTGACCTGTTTAGAGTGTTGTTTAGCTATGCTGGTAGGCATGGTCACAAGGGAGTTAGGAAAGCCCCCATGGCTGTGCTGGCCAATATGGAAGCCATCGGTCACCAGAAGCTGTGTTCCCATCACTGAAACAAAGTGCCAGACGGAAACAGCGCAAGGCAGGGAGGTCATTTTGGTGCATGGCTTCATGGTAGTGGGGACACAGTGGCAAAGGCTGTGTACTTCAAGGTGGCCAGGAAGCAGTGATGTGTCCCCAGTGACACACTTCCCTGGCAAATCTCCACCCCTTGAAGTTTCCAGAACTTCACAAACACCACCAATGACTGGGAGCATTAAATGCAGAGCCTCTGGGGAGTGTTTCCCATTTAAACAGCAGCAGCTAGCTCAGTTTCCAATGAAATGAAACTTAGAAGTCATGCGCTAAAAAGGTGACTTGCTCAGAGGCACTGAGAGCATTAAAGGACTCTGTGGCACCCATGGCTAGAGCAACAGTGGCCAGCACACCTGAGCACATCCCTGCCCCGCTGCTTCCCACAGTTAGTGTATTTCAAGATGGGCTTGGGGGTGCAGACTTTAAACCCCCGTTACTCAGGAGTCTGAGGCAGGAGGATCACAAGTTCAAGTCCTTAGCTGAACGACAGAGTGGGTTCAGTGCTGGCCTGGGGAACTGGGTGAAATCCTCTCAAAATAGAAGGTGAAAAGAGGACTGGAGAGGTAGCTCAATGGTAGAGTGCTTGCTTAGCATGCACGAGGCCCTAGGTTCGATCCCTAGTACCAGACGAAACAACCATTTGACTCTTCCTTAGTGTCGAGGTGCCCTTGTTTATCTCCACATTCTCTCATCCTCACTGGAAACTTTGTTTAGAAACGCCCAAGGGTGTTGAGCAGTGGCATTTAAAGCCAGATGACAAGATGGGCAGTCCCAAGGGGGCAGTCTCCGGGGCTGGCCAGCTCTTGATCCCTCGGCCACACAGCCTCTTCCATCCGCGAGTCTCACAAATGCATTCATGTATGTCCCTGGTTCAGGTGAAAGAGAAGCATGCCCCTCCCCTCCCAGGATGCCTCCCCTGCGACCCCCTTGATTTCTCTCCTGGACAAACCCCCTGGACAAACCCCCAAGCCTGGAGCTCACTGCTCTGGCTGGCTGGGGAGCCTTTTGTGGACCTTCCAGAGCAGAAAGAAAAGCTGCCACTGAAGAAAGAATCCAGGCAGCAAGTGCACAGGGCAGAACAAGATGAGGCAGGAGCAGGATGGGGCCGGAATTGTTCATTCCCTTGGAATTCACTGGCTCTTCCCGCACTGTAGGTATCAACAGCAAGGCTTCTGGGCAACGGATGCTCCACACTCCCCTGCATTCCTGTGAGGCTCTCTTCATGCGAACTCCACACCACCACTAGAAGTGAAGAGCTGCACACTGCAGCATTAATCTGCTTAGATGTAAGTCAGTGACCAAGCTCCTCCACCCACAAACCCAGAACTAAAGCCATGGGGACTGAGATGGCTCAGCAGGTTAGAGCACTGGCTGCTCTTGCACAGGCCTGGAGTTTGATTCCCAGCACCCACATGGTGGCTTATGAGTCTATAACTCCAGTTCCTGGAGATCTGATGCCCTCGTCTGGCCTCCAAAAGCACCAGGCACACATGTGGTGCACAGACGTGCATGTCGGCAAAACACCCGTACGTAAGAAGTAATTTAAAGAAAGGAGATAAATACTTTACACAAAACTTCCGGGGTGTGTGGAATGTCAGCGCTTCGTCCACGAAGTGCCAACGGTCGGTTTTTCATAGACTTCACACACAGTTAACACACAAACATGCAGGTAGATCCTTGTGTCTGTGGAGAGGTGAGTGGAGGAACAGGTACTACTGAGGTCGCCATGTGACTGTGGGGTAGGTAAGCTGCAGCTTGGCAGGAGTGAGGATTGTGGTCTTGGGTCTGGAGGTGGCTGGCAGCAGGAGTCTTCTTTGAAGACTTTGAAGATCTTTTTTCCTAGGGGCCTTCACCTGATTGGATGAGGCCCATTCATACTATGGAAGGTAGTATGTCTTACTCAGCTCTGATCTTAAAACAGCCACACTGCTAGCCACCGGGGTACATCCCTGTACTCTGAAGGCAGAGACGGGAGGATGGAGAGATTGAAGTCAGCCTGGGCTAGACGATTAAAGTTTTATTTTTCAAAAAAGCCAAATTGAAGCATAACTGGTATGCAAGAAACTGCATATAGTCACTGCATTACAATCTGAGAAATCTGGACAAGTGCCTACAGCCGTAAAAAAATGACCACAATCCAAATGAAAGAAACTCTCTCCTCCAAGGACTTGCTTGAGTACCCCCAGCCCCACCCTGTCATGTGCAGGTAGGAAAACGGTCCAGGACACTTACCCTCTTCAACAGTTTCAAGTGAGTGTGCAGTACTGTTGGTCCTGTGCTGGATGGCTCTCTAGAACATACCCATCTTGTGCAATTGAAACTTGACAGCAAAGGAACAATTCCCCAGCCCCTCCTCCTCTTTTAAAGTAAACCCAGCCACTTAAAGCCTGCACACCAGCTTCCGGTGGGTGTGTGGGTAACCTGCAGCTTTTTCCAGTTTCTACATTATAACTCCTTCTGACATGGCTAGCTCTGGCTACAGACAGTCTGTCTACCAGCTTGTGGCAACCCTTTAATTGTAATGTTTAGCTCTCCAGAGTTGCCATAGGGTCTCCCTGCACCCATGAAGATCTGGGTTTTGCTTCTGATTTATATGTTAGTCCTTTTAGACTGTACCTGGATGCTTTTATCCACTCTCCATCCTGACAGCCAGGCTGCCTCAGGGTCTTCACTGTTAGAGAACTGTAGCCCAGTGAATGACACTTTGCTTATTGCAGCTTCACACTTTCCCAAAGTGGCTGGCCTAGGTCACCCACTCACCAGGTTGAGTGTAGTTGTTGGATTTTCTTCTACTCTAGCCAAAATGTTGTTGGTTGTTTTTGTTTTTGTTTTTTTTTTGAAGGGACACCACCCAGCTTCCAAATAAAATCACACACAGAGGCTTATTTTTAATTATAAGTGCTCGGCCTTAGCTTGGCTTATTTCTAGCCAGCTTTTCTTTAAATTATCCTGTCTACCTTTTGCCTCTGGGCTTTTTCCTTTTCTTACTTCTGTAAATCTTATTTTTACTCTTACTCCATGACTTGCTTGTGTGGCTGGCCCCTGATGTTCTTCTCTCCTTCTCCTTTTCTTGCTACTCTTTCTTCTTCCCAGATTTCTCCTATTTATTCTTTCTGCCCGCCAGCCCTGCCTATCCTTTCTCCTGCCCAGCTATTGGCCATTCAGCTCTTTATTAGACCATTGGGTGTTTTAGACAGGCACAGTAACACAGCTTCACAGAGTTAAACAAATGCAACATAAAAGAATGCAACACAGCTTTGCATCATTAAACAGATGTTCCACAGCATAAACGAATGTAACACATGTTAAAATAATATTCCACAACAGCTGAGATCCCATTTGCTCACAGCTTTATCAGCACTCAGGGTGGACAGACTCAAATTTTGCTAAGCTAGTAGATGGTACATTGAACCTAGTAACTACTGGCATGTAACTACCTTTGATTTTCTTTTACATTTAACTCTACCCTGTATTTATCTATCTCTTGCTGGACACAGAACATCCAAAGGACAGACCCTAGGTAACATGGCTATGTAGCTTTTCTACACACATGAGGAAATGCATATGCAGACTTTTGAGGATGTAGGAACATAAGCTGTGTCAGTACTGGCTCCTATTTATCTTTGGCTTCAAGCATCAAAGGGCCACATTAATGGTGACTTAAACAAGTGTGCTGGATGCTCAGTTAATGCAATAGATAAGAAGTCTGAAACTGTAAGAGAGGCTGTGGGTCCATCCCAGACGCAGATCCCTACCATCTTTCTCTACCACCCTTATGTAGGAGTTATTCTCAAGCTCATTCCCTATAGCTCCAGTCTTCTGGTTACAAGACAGGAACAATGTCAGCTCAGGGACACAAAAGCTTTCATGTAAACACAAGGCAACCCATGCATCAGACAAGAGTATTCTGTCAATGATAGGAACTGGAAAGAAGGCAGCTCTTGCTCACAACAAGTATGGGGGATATGTATTTTATTGATATTTCTTCACAGTAACAAATGTATGAACACAAATGATTCATGAACAGACATCATGGAACACAGAGTTCCCACAAGCCACTGCTTTACAGGCCGGCATTTTGCTCACTCCCTACTTTTCCCTTTAGTATCTAAGGTTCATTTTTTTTTGTACCCTTTTTTTCTTTTTGGTTTTTCGAGACAGGGTTTCTCTGTATAGTTTTGGAGCCTGTCCTCGATCTTGCTCTGTAGACCAGGCTTCCTTGTACATCAAGTTTCCATGCAGGCCTCTTGCCACTCAAGCATAGGGTGTCAGAGGAAAGTGCACAGAGTTACAGAAGAAATCTAATTTGTTATTTGTTGTGGTTGTGAAACAAGAATCCTTTAATGTCTCCTGTTACTAAGTTAAGCTGTGAGCACACCTTATTTTGTAGATGAAGACCTAACAAGATGTTCCTGCAGGAAAGAGAAGGTGTGGTTGCAGCTTACAGCCTAAAGCTGGATCACAGGGAGGAGGTTTGGAGAAGGAAGTAGCAGGTATAAGACTGGCCAGCAATTAGGCATCTCCATAAAAGCAACAGCTGGCTTTGAACTCACAAGTAGAACAGGAGACATGGGAATTTAATGATGCCTTGAGTTAGGACCTGAGTGGTTAACAATTAGGTGACTAATCATCCTGGGACAAAAGCCAGCGCTGTAGGGACAGGATCAGTGATTGACATCCTGGGTACACCCTGCCCCTGCCCCTGCCCCTGCTCTGTGTCAATGTCAAGTGCTCAGCATGTCTGTGTCACCGTGTCTAATGGAAGGTCGGAGGACTCAACTCCAGAGACCACCAGTTTTCATTCCTAGCTGGGGATTTCCCCTCTAGCTTTTCTACAAGGCAAACCTGAACTAAGAACTTGAACAATGCAGCCCCTGGCTATTCCACAGGATCTCTGACAAAGGCGGCTGTGCACTCTGCAGTGAGGTGGGGGAGTGGGGGTGGAAACCAAGGAACCGTTTGCCCACTGCTTCTCTTCCTTACAGAGTGATGTAACTTTTATGTGGTGTTTGACTTTAAATACCAACTGCTGTTATTTTTATTGGAAAATATTTTTATCTGGGTGTGGTGCTACATTACTGTAATCCCAGTACCTGGGAAGTGGAGGCAGAACTGTGAGGAATAGACCAGTCTGGACTAGTACATGAGACCCTGCTCCAAAAAAAAAAAACCCTTAAAATTAAATGAAAACATCCAGGAAATATTTTTCTTTACAACAAGTAACAGGTGAAAAGTTTCCACTGTGATTTCCCTTAGGACACACAGACCTGTTGATCTCAGATAGAACTCAGTTCAAATCCAGACTCTGCTGCTCAGCACTTGCACAACTGACCTGACTCCATCAAGCCTCAGAATGTATGTGCCCTGCAGAGCCCATGGTGAGAATTAGGTGGGGTTACTCAAGGGGTTTAGACCAGGCCTGGCATTCCTACATGCTTGAAAGGCAGATAGTAATGGCATCTGCCAGTTTTTAATCTCCCATGACTTTTTTTTTTCCAAATCCAATATCAAAATGAAAACTGGTGGGATCTGATCTTGGCTTAACTTCACACACATCTTCAGGAAGGCCCACATTAGGTAACAGGAGGCAGCCTGATATTAACAAGAGTTGTTTTTCTCACCTGTGCTGTGGGGACACACATGTGGCTGGAGGGGAACTAGAGGAAAGCTCCTCTCTTCAATGGGTTGTTGTGAGGATGAAATGATGCTGGCATGCTTCACTGTGGTAATATATTGTGTACCCTAATAAAATTTGCCTCAAGATCAGAGAACAGAACAAGCCACTAGACTAAACATTGAGGCCAGGCAGTGGTGGCACACACCTTTAATCTTAGCACTCAGGAGGCAGAGGTCCATCTGGATCTCTGTGAGTTCAAAGCCACCCTGGATTACATGAGCTTGGTTCAGTCTAGGAGAGAAACAGAGCCAGACAGTGGTGGCACACACCTTTAATCCCAGCACTTGAGAGCTCATGCCTTTGCTTGGGAAGTACACATGCCTTTAATCCCAGGAAGTGGTGGCTGGGCAGAGAAAGGTATATAAGGCGTGAGGAGACAGGAACTAGAAGTTTTTCAGGCTGAGGAGTTGGTGAGGTAAGAGGTGGTGGCTGTGGCTTGTTCCTTTGTCTCTCTGATCTTTCAGCATTTACCCCAATATCAGCCTCCCAGGTTTTTATTCAAAGACCCTTTAGCAATTAGTGTTATACTTCACTTTGGGCACTGGGATATTCAGCAGACACTAGCCCCTTCTCTCTACCCTGCAAACAAAGCTGAGCCTCTGAGAGGTAGACCAGAGACATGGTTCCGGGTACCTGAGCGCTCTCTCCAGGGCCTGAGGTTGGGTTCTCATTTCCATAGTTATTTCAGATTTACGGAGCCAAGAGATGGCAATGGCTCTGTCCACACCATAGAAGAGCAGAAACAAAACAGAAGCTGCTAGAGGCACTGTCTGGGGATTGAGTCTTAGTCTAGGTGAAACCTGCAGACAGTAGCACCGATTTGGAAGTGATGGGGTTCATCCTCACACCTTCTAACTGATGGCACATTGGCTTGGAGGGCATTGGAGGATCGAAGATGAAGCCAACCGGGTCTCTGGCTCTGGCCGTGGTGCTGAATGCTCCTATCTCCGCAGCACAACTCCTGTGGTGGCAGAAGAAACCCTCAGTGGTGGGAGTGCCGGGGGAGATGCAGGAGAGCAGAGCACATGCCTGCCCTCACTGCTAGAATTCCACCAACTGCCTATTTAAGGTGTTCAGTGCCTCTGTTCCCTGATCTTTGTTAGACGAACAAGGCACAAGGGAGAATTTTTTTTTCTCTAAAATCCCCAGTGCCTTAGCATCGTCTAAACTAAGTAGTGTTTTGAAGAGTCAGAATACACCCTGGCTGCAGAGCAAACTGCAGGCAGGCTAGCACAGTATTGTTTTTCCATGTGTGGAGAATTGACAACACCATGGTTCAGAGATGTGTGGTCAGAGATGCCATGTGCCCTGAAAAGTAGCCAGAGAAATATTTGTGAGTTCTGAGCTCCAATCTTGACCTCCAGCTACAGGAAGATGTATTTGACTGGCTTTATGTATGTTTGTTATGTGTGTCCACACATGTTTATGGGTACAGAGACATTTGTGCACGCACGTGTGTGTGTGTGTGTGTGTGTGTGTGTGTGTGTGTGTGTGTGTGCGCTAGAAAATCACCTCAGGCACCACTCCTCAAGAGCCGTCCACTTTGCTGAAACAGGACCTCCCACTGGCTTGTAGTTCACCAACTAGGCTGGGCTGCCTGGCCAGTGAGCTCCAGGGACCTGCCTGTCTCTCCCTTCCCCAGTGCTGGGACTGTAAGCCATCATCACTGTGCTAAGAGTTTTAAAGCGTGGGTTCTAGGCAACAAACATACATCTTCATGCTTGTGTGGCGAGTCCTTTTCTGGCTGAGTTTTCTCCCCGATACCAGAAAACACACATATCTGAGTTGACGGGGTTTGGTTTTAGAAATGAATTCCGTTTTGCCATGATGTCCTGGTCATGACTCTCGCCAAGTGTCTCCTGGATTGCATCTGTCCCTCCAAAGACTGCCAACGAGGGAGTGGATGCCTAATCATGGGCAGGTTAAGGCAAAGTGTGGTTAATCTGCTCCATGGACACAAACTATAGTACCATCTCCACCACTGTGCCCAAACACAAGTTGAGATTAGAATGCGGGGGAGGTGTGAACAAAGGGACACACAGGAATGTGTCTAGGAGGAGCCTGCCATGCCAGGAGCCTTTCCTCTGGCTGACCTAGGTGAATGTGAGGATTAACTCCTCACTCCCAGGCCTCCTGGGATCTCTTCACCAACAGACATGTACCACCACAGTTGGTTTATGGAGTGCTTGAACCCAGAGCCTCATGCATGAGTGCATGCTAGGGAAAGCATTCTACCTACTGAAGTCTCCAACAGGAAAATAAAGCACTTGCGATCAGTGTAACAGCTTCAGCCAGGGCCTGGGAATGGCCTCTCTCAGTGCCTAGTATCTGCACATTGCTGATGCTACTTCGGGGCTACCTAATGTGAAGGGAGTTGGCCATGTCTACGGACTGATGTCATACAGAAGGTAAAGGGACGATCACTAGTCTTGGGTCCTTTGGAACACATGGCAGACCCCACATGATATGGGAGCAAAGGTGTGAGCTCAGGAAAGCCCCCGCTCCCCCACCAGGGACCTAGAACCCAGCCTATCCTCACAAAACAGCCTCAATTAAAAGACCAGCAGCTACATCATGAGCCTTCTCCTAACATACTTCCATTATGCAGTCTTAATGGTGCTACTCTTGACTCTGCTATCTACGAGGGGAAATCAGGCCAGTGGCTGCTGATGCCCAGTCAATGTGGCATCAGGACCCCTTCCAAAGCTGTTTCAAAATTGTTTAGAGACTCGTTGCTCGCCTGCTGTTTGGGTTCTGAGTCTCTGGATTGTTGCTGTCTTCTCTCAGCCTCTCTGATCCTCAGTTCTACTGTTGTTTCCTGACCTGCGCAGAAAGTAAGCGAAAGTAGGGTTAGACCAAGGGTCAGTGTCTCATCCATTCTAGGCCTTCCTGCCTCCTCTTCTCCCTGTCCTCTGGTTTATTCAGTCACAGGAAGGAAGCCTGCAGAGAGGCGGCTGTTTGCACACAGGGAAAATGCCTCCTTTAAAAGCATACCCAAGGGCTGTCCTTTTTTCGAAGACCAGTTCTAACAGCTAAGACGGCTGACACCCAACTGGCATACTCCAGTGCCTCTGTCATGTCACCTCCTGCCATATCAAGCCTTTGGCACAGTTCTGGTGACTCAACCTCTGCCAGGCCCACGCCATCTTCTGCCCAACCCATAGCGGGTGGTGTCCAACATGTTCAGGTTGGTACAGGTTGGTAGTAGACCATAGTTTCCTGGACTTCGTTTCTGAGGTAGCCTTTGCAGGGGTGGTAGGCATGCCGCCATTCTTCAGTTTTCTCTTTGACTTCCCCCTGTGACTTCAATGAACAAACTCCTGGTCTACCTTTGAGTTCTTTCGCCTTTGGGAGGAGGCTTTGTGTGCCCACTGACCCAGCGGTCTCCTCTGACCTTAGGAGGGTTGACCCTGGCACAGCTAGTCGGCACAGTTTGGCCCAATGCTCTCTGGCCGCACCCACATACCACAGCAGTGCTGATGCCAGTGTGTTCCCTGCAAAGGTGCCCATCCATTGTTTCCTCTGTAGACTAAGGAGGCTGGGAGAGTTTCTTTCCAACTCTCAGAAGTCCCCGGACATGCTCACATACCTCTCAGCCTCTTGGCAAAGGGGTGACCGATCACAGGTGAAACTGCCATCTGAGCGAAGTACCTTATGGAGTAGTAACTTTTACTCTGCAGACTCAAGTCCATATATATGGAGCATCCCTAATCTGAAATCCAAAATGCTCCCAGTCAGCCATGGAAGAGAACCCACAGGGTGCCTCAAGTGGAAAAGTCTACACCCCACCTTGTGTGGTGGGGTGTAGTAAAACAGTTGTTTTAAAACTAATGTATGAGATTACCTTCGGGCTGTGTGTATAGATATATATACACACATGTGAAACAAACCAATGTTGGGCATTGACTTGAATTTCATCCACAAGGTCTTCATTACATATATACAAATATTCCTCCCTAAGCTCTTCAGGTCCCCAAGTATTTTGTGTAAGATGGGCTTGACCTTTAGTCTGAAAAAAGAGAAGAGGGACACTAAGTTACTAAGGTAAGAAAGCTCAACACCACTGTTAAGGCCCGTACCAGCCACTCCGAAGCATGCCTACTGAGGCGTTACTTCTGGGGTTCTCAGCAGCCTCAGACAGATGAAGACAATTTAACATCCTAGGTTTTGATCTGAGATCACATCAGATCCAGGATTAGTATAAGGCTGCCCCAGGCCCTTAGAAGATGGCTAATAGAGATTCCATAGTGTCCCCTTCCTTCCCTGGCTCTACCTATATTGGAGCAAACAGTTCTGTTATCAACTGCTTGTCTGCAGCCCCAAAGACATCTCTTTGTCCCTTACCCTGGCATGCATACAACCCCATAAGCCACACTGCCCTCCAGGTTCTGAAAGGCTGGAAATAAAGATCAGAAGCCCAGAAGGGCATCTGGGGCACACGGCAATACCATGGTGCAGCCTGTGGGTTGGCTTGTGCCTCAACAATAGTCAAAATCATTAGCAAGAAGTGTGCCAGGTCGGGAGTCCGCTGCTTAGACATGGCTGAGTACCTGCTGGCTGGGCTTATGCTGGAGTTTTGACCCTCGTGCCACAGTGAGCCAACAGAAGGGTGTCTCCATCTCCTTTCACTAGCCATGCTATTATTAGTGCTCTAAAACAGCCTGCAAGCCACATGGAACTCTAAGCCCCTTGACTTGGATAGATTGAATTCACACTAACACTCAGGCTCCTTGACTTTTTCTGTTTTCTTCATAATAGGACATTGAAAACCACTTTATAGTATTTTACAAATTCTGGCATGTAAGGTCATCCTTCAGATCTATTAAACTTCATATGTGATGGGTGATGTCGTTCTGTATGCTGTGAATAAGTGTTGTTCTGATTGGTTGGTAAATAAAGCTGTTTGGCCAATGGTGAGGCAGAATAAGGTTAAGTGGGGCATTCTAACTAGAGAGAGAGGGAGGAGGAAGAAGAGCAGAGAGATGCTGCTAGCCACTGCCAGGAGAAGCAAGATGTGAAAGTACCAGTAAGCCACAAGCCATGTGGCAAAGTATAGATTTATAGAAATGGGTTAATGTAAGATGTAAGAGCTAGCTAGTAAGAAGCCTGAGCCATTAGGCCATAACAGTTTGTAATTAATATAAGCCTCTGTGTGTTTATTTGGGTCTGAGCAGCTGTGGACCAGGCAGAACACAGAAAAACTTTCAGCTACATTTGGTGCTCAAATGTGTTGGCTCGAGTTTCCACCTGACACCTGAGAATACTTAATAATCAATTCTAAATGGAATCAAAGATAGGTTCCTGCTTCATGTCTCGTGGATGGTGAGATACCGCAACATTCAGGCTTGAGCACAACATGGTGGATTCCTGTTGCAGTACACAATGGCATCTCCAAGATGCACAGTAGTGTGTGTGACAGATTTAGCTTTTGCTAGTATAGGGGGAAAAAAAAGGGTTCTAGGCTACACGCTGCTTTAATGGAGGCAGAGACCCACTGCTTCTGAGAGCTGATGGTACACATGGCCCAGAGCTGGAGGTGAATTACCTCCACCATGTTGAAAGGCTAAAATGGGTGGAGTCAGCAGCCAAGGCTGCCACTTTTTGTCCTGGCCATGCAGTTTAGCAATTTAAAGTCTCTCCTGGCCAGATAAGGATTATAGATTCACAATAAGACAAATGCAGATGGGATAAAGCCTAAACAGTTTACAATGTGTGTAAAAATGTATGTAGGCTTGAAAGAGAGGAATATAGACAGTTACATAAAGAAATAGAGGGGTTGGGGGATTTAGCTCAGTGGTAGAGCGCTTGCCTAGCAAGCACAAGGTCCTTGGTTCAGTCAGTCCTCAGCTCTGGAAAAAAAAAAAAAAAGCCAAGAAATAGAAAGTTTTAAAAAATAAAGCCTTTAAGGAGAAAGTAAAAGTAATATGAAAATAAGCCACATAAAGATGGAAATCACACAGAGAGTCTGGATTATATTGTCTTTGGTATTTTTAACTGCAGAGAGACATTTGATTGTAAAAGCTGCTGAGCTAAATCTTGATTTAAAAATCTATGTCTAAGGGTATGTTGCTTTGGAAAAGAGATTCTGCTTTTGTTTCCACAGAAGATGAGAACATATGGATTGCTTCCAGACTAATATGGTTTGATCAAGGAAGACCCCCTGAGAGGCCCAGATGATCCAACATCCAAAAACAGCTTTAAGGCAACTGGCTCAGAAAATACAATATCATAGACTATTCCAGTCAGGACTTGACCATAATTCTTAATTTTTCTCAGGATCCCCATAAGAATACAGCACCCTTTATTAGCAGGAAGTAGCCTAGAAAACTATGCCCACATTCCCAAAAAATGGATTTGTTGTTGTTAGGTTGTTGGTTACAAATTGTTATTGGTCATAGTCAATATCTTTCTAAAAGAAGAAGGGGGGATAGGATATAAAATATAGGATATAGATATGACAGGATAAAAGGGTGGATTGTTGAACCTACGTGTAAGGAGCAACTTGTTTAAAATGTTTTATGTTGGTATAGGTTTTAGTTTATTGATATAAATTTAAAGTTAATTTTGTTATACTGTACATATATTTCTACTCTTGTTTAAGGCATTAAAACCCTCCTTTTGAATAGAAAAAAATAGGAAATGATGGGTGATGTCATTCTGTATGCTGTGAATATATGTTGCTCTGGTTGGTTGATAAAGTTGTTTGTCCAATGGCGAGGCAGAATAAGGCTGGTAGGACATTCTAACTAGAGAGAGAGAAAGGAGAAAGAGCAGAGAGACACTGCTAGCCACCACCAGTCTCGAGAAGCAAGATGTAAAGTACTGGTAAGCCACAAGCCATGTGGCAAAGTATAGATTTATAGAAATGGGTTAATTTAAGATGTAAGAGCTAGCTAGTGAGAAGCCTGAGCCATTAGGCCATACAGTTTGTAATTAATATATGCCTCTGTGTGTTTATTTGGGTCTGAGTGGCTGCAGACTGGGCAGGACACAGAAAAATGTTCAGCTACACATATGTACCAAAGGTCATACCCTTAGATCTAAAGATGGCCTCAGAGATGCCATGGGCCAGATGCTTGGAGCCATGGCATGAACCCCTGTGAAGGGCTGTGGACAGGAAAGCATTGCATGTCTGACCTTTCTGAACTCTTCAGCTTAAGATAGACGTGTATTTGTAAGGGGCTGTATTAATTACTTTTCTTGGTGCTGTGACAAGATCCTTGATGTAAGTAACCCAAGGGAAGAAAGGTTTACATTGGCTCATGACTTCAGAAGCTTCATCTGTCATAGCAGGGAAGGCAGTGTTGGCTGCAGTTCCAACTGTGGCAGTTAAGTGCAATGTAGCAGCGGATCACATGGTCCAGACCAGGAGGTAAACAGTGTACTGGAACCTGGGGTGGGTACAGCCTTCAGAGGTCTTCCTGATTCCTACTTTGGCCAGTCAGGTACCATACCCCAGCAGCTCCATAGCCTTCAACACATGTAACATGCTGGGGATCAAGCATTCAAAACATGACCCTGGGCAGAACATTTTACACTAAAACCTTATCAGGGCCATAGTTTTCATTAGTTGTAAAAGAGACTCTGCAATGTGACCAGTTTATTTTATTTATTCATGAAGTTTCAGAACACCATAAAGGAGTGAGGAAAGCAGACCAAAAGAGAGCTGGGAAGGTGGGGGGATGGTGGAGGGGAGGAGGGAGATGGAGAAAAGAATTAGAACAACTTTTACTAATCATCCAGGATTTGGAAATATGACTAAACAGAGATATGAAAATCTCAGGGAAGCTGATTTCAGCCATGAAGTCAACTAAGGCATCCTAAGTTCACACAGAGCAGGAAAACAACAGAACATCAGAGCAATGTCTGCAGAGCAATGGACACCATGAGCTATTTGGAATTATCTTGGATTTTGGGAATAATGGTATAGCCAGTACATGTTCTTCAAGAGTGTAGCTGTTTGCAAAGATCCTCTCTAAGAGAAAGCAGTAGAAGCCGATACAGGACTCATCAGTACCAAGCTTTTATGGCATGTTAGTCACATGAACAAAGAGTGCATGAATGAAAACTGAAAGATGGCATTTAATCTGCAAAGTGACATGGGAAAGCTCTGTTAGTAATTGTGGAACTCAATAAATGTGGGTAATAAAGACAGTCTTGTAGCAGAAGCCAGGACAGTGGTGTACACCTGTCATCCTAGTACTTCAGAGACTCGAGGCAGGAGCAGGAGGGCCTTGATTTCTGGGCAGCCTGGGCTGCACTGGGAGACTGCCTCACGTAAACAAGACAGAACAAAACTCCTGTAGTCATATACGATGGGACTGGCTGGTCCTTCTGTTTTCCCCCAAGATTTAACTTTGAGGACGGGGAGATGCTCAGAGGTCAAGAGCACATACTTCTCACAGAGGACCCAAGTTCAGTTCTCAGCACCAACACAGAGCAGCTCATAACTGTCATTACTCCAGTTCCGGGAGATCAGATACCTCTGGCCTCCATGGGCAACTGCACGCATAGACACAGATACAAAATGATAACAACAACAAGTGAGCCAGGTGGGGTGGCACACACCTTTAATCTTAGCACTCAGAAGACAGAGGCAGGAGGATCTCTGTGAGTCAGATGCCCATCTGGGCTGCACAGCGAAACCTCAAAAACCTCAGAAATCTCAAAAAAAAAAAAAACTTTAAAATTTACTGCCATGGTCATTAATAGATTACTACCATGAATAATAGGCAGGACAGAGAAGGAGAGTAAAGAAATCTGTGGACAAAGCTTTAACGAACAGGCAGAGAGGCTGTGCCGCCATAGATTACATGCAGCACAGCACACAGTGGCCATACTGAAGACCCCAGAAAGGAAAGCCCCCAGGGAGCACCCCATACCTGTGCAGAAGGGCGGGAAGGCTCAGGAACTGAGCGAGAGGCAGTGTCTTGAAGTCAGGTAGACTGGAGGAAGTATCTGGAACAGAGGCACAGAGGCTCAGTTAAATTCTAGTTTCTCCCCAAGTACTCCCAATACATGTCATTCTCTAGAGAGCTTGAGGCAGAGATGATGTGCACCTGGAGACAGCCGGCACAGCCAAGGGGTGTGCTCTTGGAGACAGTGTGCACGGCCAAGGGAGGGTTGAGTGCCAGGCTACAAAAGAGGTTAATTAGAAATCCACATTCTGAACGGTAGGACTTGCTGCTCCCTCTTCAATTCAGCTTCCAGAATCTGACATTCAGGCTTATCCCTGTGTAGGACTAGGTCTCATTCACCATCTCCATCTTACCCTGTAAGGCTGAAACTACATTTCCCAGGATCCTCTTCTCCACTTAATTCCAGGCTACCATTTGGCCATGAGAGAAACCTGAATCAGATGTATAATGACTACATCAAAGTTATTATTCCAAAGGCCAGACATAGTCCCATGTACCTGCCTCCATTGAGCAGCCAGACTCTGCAGCTTCCTCGAACTCCTGGAGCCTCTGGCTCTTCTGGTGCAGGCTCAAGACAGGTGAGAATTTTTCCAAGGCTCTGGCTGAAGCGTCCAGGACCTCTCTGACATGCTTCCTGGTGCTAGGTTTTATTCTTGTACTATCTGAAGAGGTGGGCTGACCTACGCTAACTGAAGCAATGCCCCATTGGAGCCTGAGGAACTCAGCAGCAGACAATGACACTGGGTGTGCCCTGCTGGATCCAGGACTGAGCCACACTATGACTTCCTTACAGCGGCTGTGACTGTAAGGATTCTGTACATGCGCAGCCTAGGGGTCTCATCTGGCGCCTTATTATGTCATCAGCAGGCGACTGTGTCCCAGCCTAAAAGGCGGACGTGCACCCCCACATGTTCTTTCTGTCTGTCTCTCTCTGCTGTCTCTTTCTGCCTCTCTTTCTCTGAGTCTCTCTCTGCCTCTCTCTGTCCTGTCCTCTCTTCTCTCTAATAAAGCCCATTCTAACTCTGGTAACCATGGCCTGTGACTCTTCCGCCACTGACCAAACCTTACCTTTCAGAGACAAGTCACTACAAACTCAGTGTCTTCCAAGAATATAACTGCGCCATCTCCTCCCAAGTCAACAACAGGTCTCACTGGGTAAAGTCGGGCATCAGCAGCTCCACTCCTTTCTGTAGGCTGCAGGGGAGAAGCTCTGTTGTCTTGCCCTCCTCACCTCAGAACATGACACATTTCCTCGCTGGGGCCCTCTTCCTGCACCCCCAGAGCCAGCCTTGTCGGGTCTCTCTACTGCCTCCATCCTCACATCTCTCTGCTTGTAAGGCCAAGTATGACCAGGAGGCTCCTGGACCAGTCAGGATGCTGTCCCATCTCAAGGTGCCTGACTCATTCACCGCATCTAAGCCCATGTAAGGCCAAATTTCCAGTTAGGACAAGGACTTTTTTTTCTTAAGATTAAAAAAACTCCACAAACCTGTGTGCTTATGTATGTTTATGTACATGCATGTCCATGTGGAGGCCAGAATAGGGTGTTAGATCCCCTGGAACTGGGGTTACATGTGGTTGTGAGCCACCACACATGGGTATTGGTACTAGGAACCAAATTCTGGTCCTCTGCAAGAGTAGTACATGCTCTCAATTGCTGAGTCATCTCTCCAGCCCCAAGGACAGGGACCTCTTTTTGTTCGTATGAGAGGACCACTGTTCTGTCTAGCATACAAGCTGCAATTAGGTAGGCCAGTTGAAAAGTCCTGTCAGTGGATAGAGACCTTTGACATTCTACACCTACCCCTCATATAAAGACAGTCAAAGACCCAAGTGAACCCACAGTACAAAAACCCCAAACCCCAAAGCATCTGGAAGAATTAGACTCAGCAGTGGGCAGAAAATTTTAAAATGAGAATGAAATCAACACCCCCCAAAATAGCTCTGAAACCTCACATGGGAAAAAATGACATTAAAAACCCATCTTTTAGATACTGAAGTACATTAGAAATAAACACTTACTGTGAAGTTCTAGAAGACATAGACTTTTCTCCAGAAAGCAGAACACAGGGACAGAGAGGAGATAAGGAAAAAGATAAGTCAAAGGAGTGGATCAGAGTGACATGGAAAGGGGTGCCAGGGAGGAAGGGGGGCGGAGACCAGGCCAGGGGATTAAAATGGCAGAAGTTTTGCAGGAGTGGAGAGACATCAATTACTGTTCACAACAGTGACACTGAAGCCTGGCACGGGGATGACAACAGCCTCTACTGTGGCCCAGGAATAACCACTAATGCGTGTACACACACAGACACAGACACAGACACAGACACAGACACACAGAGAGAGAGAGAGAGAGAGAGAGAGAGAGAGAGAGAGAGAGAGAGAGAGAGAGAGAGGGAGAAACTGAGTCTCCTACTTCCAGAGAGAATGGTCCAGTCTAGATCAGCTCTGCAATGTACTAGAGAATGAAAGTCTGTGTGATTTCTTTTTCCAAACCAGGAATTCATATCAACAGAGTATAAACCTAAAGAAAAACAGTAGTCAGCCTTTCCCAGATTACTGTGGAAGGATGTGTGCACATTTTTGAACACACACACACACACACACACACACACACACACACACACACACACACACACACGAGGATGGGAACTAGGGGTCAAGAAGGTTAAAGAACCCAGAATCTGGGATGTATTAGCCCAGGAGCGGAAGCAAGGGAACCAGACAGCAGAGAAAGGCACTCATCCAGATCAGGGCAGGAGGCAGCTGGCCTCGGAGAAAACAAAGCACAACATGGTGACCGCACACTCGTCTGGACACGCTGGAAGGGAAGTCACAGCCCCACAGTCAGGATTAGGAGAGAATGGAAACTTAAGACTTGAAAATGATTCTCAACTCATTTCAGAATTTAAATACGTTTCTGAAGGAAATGTGAATCCGTATGGGTGGGCTACAAAAATCTCTACATACTACTGACACCAGTCCTTTTTCTGTGTGCACATGTGCACCTTAGGTTCACCTGGGGTGTCCTTCAGGGCAGCTGTCTACCTGCGTTTTTGAAATAGGGTTGTTTACTAGTCCTTGAATTAACTTGGGCTGTAATTGAACTGTGAAGGTAACTGGAGTTGGGCACACACAGATCAGAGAGTTAAAGATGCTGCTAACGGGAAATAGCAGTGGACACGGCTTGTTGCCACGAGGTTCAGTGCTATCCAATACAGTCTGTGAACGTGAAACACACAAATGACATTAAAAGATTAAACTTTAAAAAAAACCAGGATAATTCTAATGCCAAACTGGCAAATACATAAACAAATTGTGGAACGTGCATAAATGAAATATTATTCAGCCATGAAGAGAGAACAGAGTATGGATGTACACAATGTGGGTGAACCTTGAAAACACACTAAGTGAACAAAACTAGACTGAAACGTCCAGAACATAGAACTCTAGAGACTTTACTAGGAATCAGGAAGGAGAATGAGGAATGCTGACTTGCTGGGTGCAGGTTTTCTTTTGTGATGAGGAGAATTACACCTTGACCTGACCTGATACAATACCATGAATGGTTTAAAAGCCATTGTATTATATACTCCAAAATGGTTAAAATGGTAAACTGTTTCTGTAACTGTTACTTTGTTTTACCTTAATAATAAAAATAATGTAAAAGCTCTAATAGATTCTATGTCTTTGGTAAACTCCATTTTAATTTCAGCTAAATAAAAAAGCTGCTCTCAGCCTCAGCAGCAAACATATTCCTCTGCTTTACACAGGATGCTGATGGGTAATAGGCTGTACAATTGTTCTGAAGAGCCACGACCTCATTCAGGCACGACAGGAATGAACTAGGAACCTCAGAACGCAGGGCAGTGTGAGGAGAGCAACATCAGTAGCTTGCTTTTTCACTGTGACACAGAAGCATGACAAACCTGGATTTGGGGTTCTGGGCAGTAAGGCCTAGGGAAGGAGCTTCCTGTTTTGCTCTCTACTTTTTTTTAAATTAAATTTTACTTCCTTCTCCTTGGTATGCCCCCCCTTCCACAATATCTTCTCTTGATGTTCAATTATTAAAAATCAGACTGACCTCAGAGTCAACAGCAAAGCAAACTCCAGTCGCCCAGATTTGTCTGTTCATTTCGGAGTTCAAATTTGATTTGTGGATTTTTCTTTTTTTACAGCTAATTTCAGGTTTCTGCCAGTTGAACAATAAATAAAATTTAAACCCATCTCACTTAATGGCTTTTTAGATCTCCCACAGCTTAGTCACTTGTATGACTCATCTGGTTTTTCTCATGTTTAAGTCTAAAGTTCAACCAGGAGGGAATGCAGTTGCTAAGTACCACTTGGAAATGTTCAAAGACCACAGTTGAGGCATGTCTAACCTGTGGTCCGGGGGTCACACACACCCCAGAATAGCTAAGAATGCTGTCCAACACTGTAAGTGTATTTAAAACCTATGAAATTATTTCCTGCAACTCCATTGTGTTCTCTAATGTGAACTTTGTAGATGACAACATTGCTTTGCAATGTCAAAAGGCTGGACGTGCCCACGGAGGAGTTTGTCACAGAGATCGCCATACTGCAATCAACCATACTGCAGCCTGTGACCAATTTTCTCTAAAGTCCCGGTACATGGGAGGCCCTCGCTTCTGGTCATGGTGATCACACCTAACAGAGAAGCTTGGGACCTGAAACCCCCATCTGGTTCTCAGGGGCCCAGGAGAGAAACCATCAGCCCTGCTCTGCTGGGACACCCATGCCATGTGAAGGCACCACCGCCACACAGACCAGTGCACATGTGACCTAGGTGTTAGGAGAGCTATGGAGGACCTGGGCTGAGGAGGACGGGGAAGAACACCTCTGGGCAGAGGGGCACTGTACACACATTCACGAACCTGGAGTGTCCTGGCAGCAAGCTAAACTCAGAAGCTAGGTCATGAGAGTGGGCAGACAAGAGTGGTAGAGCAGGCTGGGGAGGGAGCCTAAACAGCCTGTCCCTGGCTGAGACAGTTCCCTGAATGGCTAGAGAGAAAGGATACATGTTTTACAAATATAACTGGTGGTTACTCAAGGCTGGAGGAACGGGAGGGGAGGGTACAGCCGGCCAGGAAGCCATGCAGGGGGGTATCTGAAGAGCAGTTCTCAGCGAGAGGGTGGAGATGAGGCTTGCTGAGGGTGGATGTGGATAAGGAGGGAGTGCTCAGATTTAGCTGGGTAGTGTGGGAGGAGTCAGCTTTTCAGAGACCAAGAACATGGCTCTGGCATACTGTGCAGAGGTATGTTTAGAAGAGCATGTTGATCTACCTAGGAGACACTCAACAGGACCTCCGAAGTTCGAGGCAGTCCCAGGGGCCAGACTCCAGTCTGCCAGAAGAAAGCACATGGGCAATGTGTCTGGGACCTGGAGTGGAGGCCACTCAGCAAACAGTAGCTGCAAAGACAAGAGTCCCAAGGACCCTCGTGGTGAACTGTGGCTCATCCACCTTGCCACAGGGGACAGAATGTCTCAGCTCCATACCGTGTCTTTACTTGGAGGTGACACCATTTCCAGAGAGATTTCAGGGGTTGAAAGGCAGTAAGTGGGCAGAACGCAGCTAGGGTGTGTGTGGTCTTTTGGGGGCAGAGAAGAGCAATCTTCCAGGTGCCTCTTCATGTGGCAGTGGGTGGACCAGTTGGTGACATCAGCATCTGGGGCAGGAAAGTATTTACAACCCGGGGGGTGTAGCGGCTGGCCTCACTCCTGCTCCTGGACCTAGAAAAGTTAGGTTTTTTTTTTTTTTTTTTTTTTTAAACCAAGTGTCCCTTTCCCACAGACATTTCAGGACAAAGCTCAAATAGAACCTCCCACTTCTTCACATCTACTTATTTCTATGCCTGTTAATTTTGGTGCGTCCCAGACATGGGCCCAGTTAGTTAGCCGAACCATCTGCTA
Organism: Onychomys torridus; assembly: GCF_903995425.1. Classification (NCBI taxonomy): domain Eukaryota; kingdom Metazoa; phylum Chordata; class Mammalia; order Rodentia; family Cricetidae; genus Onychomys; species Onychomys torridus. Next base: position 39,149,676 of record NC_050445.1, on the reverse strand, counting down.
CATTTCACTTTTAGCCTTCCTGAGTGTGGAGAGCTAACCATACAACGGCCGGTGTCTGACTGTCCCCAGGTGAGCTAATAGAAGCTTCTAAAGTAAACCGAATGTCCTCCCAAATTGGCTCGGTCAGTCATTGGTTTTGCCCTTTACCCTCTCTAGTTCTCACCGAACCCAGAATGTAGTAAACAAGTTCTCCAGAACATAACCATCAGCACTACGTGAACAACTATTACCACTTTTTGCTCCTGTAACACATCATGAAACTGAGTTAATAAAAGAAAATGCACCCCGGGGTTTCTTGGTATTTGTTTTCTTAGTTCTTACCCGTGGTCCCCAAGTCGGCAATAAATGACTCTTGTGTCAGTCAGCTGGCTGCATGATGCTTTTCCCCAATCATTATAACCGATTTCAGATGGTGCTAGAAAATTCTATTGACTCTGAACACCAAAAGAAATCAGTCATCCTCTAAGGGGTCACAAGAGGTCGTGTGGATCAGAAAGGTCACTTGTAGGGCTCTTCATCCAGACACGACTGAGTCTGCTTCCAGAGAAGACTTATTTCGCAAACAAGTATGACACCCTAACAAGGGATGATCAATTAGCTCTATACAACACTGGTGTCAGCAGGGCTAGGGTGGGGAGCCCATTTTCCACGCTCTGTACTTCAGGGCCGTAGCACTCTCTCAGCTGTTGGCAGCGAGGTTGTTCTCCTCCAAGAACACTGATTTCAAATGGTGCTAGACAATCACTATTTAAATCTAAACCACCATATGAAACCAGCTTCCTGAAGGAGCTTTATCATCTGCTGTCATGTTCTTCCAGCCATCTCCAGACAGCCTACAAAGGGAACAGTTGCAGTCTGTGCATTACTTGCCAAGTTCAGGTGTTTGTGCACTGGCATCACCCAGCTGGGGGTGGGGTATGTCAGCCACTCACTACATTCTTCCCTAAGTGGTAAAACAGCCTTCACCCTTCACCGGAGCCCTGAACTCTCCGAGGTTTTGGTACCAGCAGCTTCGGGACACTGAGGGACGCTTCCACGTGCATGGTGCCGAGTGAGTCAGCGCTGCAGAGCTGAGGACACTTCATAAGCATGGTATTTTTTACTTCCAGATCATTCCATTAGATTCGACCAATGAGCACAATGTGGGGTTCCGAGGAGCACAGAAACCGGGCCAGCTCAAAGGCAAAGTGACTCGCAGATGTCTAATGAGACCGCGCCCCCCTTCTTTCCAGAACAGGATTTCTCAAGAGCGCAGCAGTGAGTTCAGGCCTTTCCTTAACTTTCAATTCTCCTCCACAAATAAAGCTTCGAGTCTTAGGTCTCTGACAAATTATCACTACTGCTATATTATTTTAAACAGGGTCTCAGTATGTATCCCTGGCTGTCCTGGCGCTCAGTATGTAGACCAGGCTGGCCTCTTAACTCACAGAGATCTGCCTGCCCCTGCTTCCTGAATGCTGAAATTAAAGATCATTTTTGTGTAGCTCTTTTCTCCCTCTCACTGGCTCTTTATATGGTCTTGCTAGGCAGTCTGCTGTGGATCCTTTTAGAGTGCCAAGGATCCTGCTAACTACAGCATCCACATTCTTTTTAAAATTATTGGGGAACATTTCAGATGTAAAAATGTTAACTTTCCTTTTAAAAATAACTTTTTAAAAATGTACTCAATTAAAATATGATTAGTATCATTTTCCCCCTTCCTGTTCATTCTCAAATGGCCTCAAATTTCCCCCTCAGTTCATTCTCAATCATGGCCTGTTTTTAAAATGCTGTTAGACACACATGCTCTCTGCCTCCTCTAAATACATGAATATAACCTGCTCAGCCTATATAATGTTACTTTTATGTTTATGATTTCAGGGCTGACCACTTGGTATTAACTTTCAATGACAGTAAAATTCCTAAATTTTTTGCTTATGAATTCAACAGCTGAGCATTTTTGCTTCAGATTTGCTAACTACATATATAATCTACATCATTACCTAAATGTGATGTGCATGGTTCTTGTTCAGATCAGCCAGGTTATCTGCTCCCAGCTTCTGGGGCATAACACTACTTAAGAAAGATTGAGATCATTGTGATTTTTTAAAAAGGACATTTTTCTATGTAACTAAGTATTGTCCTACATGAGAAAACACACAGTTCCTCAAGACTGCAAAATAAGCCAGTGTGCATGTGACATCTACTTTGTCTTACAGCTTTGCTTTTAAACTCAGGTGTCATCAAGATTACAGGAACCTTTGGTCTGCACCCTTAACACTGCTACCTTTCATGGCAAATCACCATCGTGTGCAGACCAGTTTCCCACCCTGCTGTTCACCGCCTGCTCTATCAGCTTCACTGAGTACAGTGAGTTTACTGTCTCCTTAGCGCTGTCCTCCTTCAGTCTCACACACAGTCTTGCTGGAGAACAGGGTCATAATCTAACAATGTGTTAGAGGCTGGGCTACAGCATGAAAACCTATTTCAAAGAAAAAAAAAAACTAAACATAAAAAAATAAGAGGAATAAAACTTTGGCTAGCTTAAGAAAAACTTTTGTTCTCTAATAAAGCACCAAACTGAAAGAGACAATGTTCATTACAGACGTGTCTGAAGGTCTACAACATATAGAACTTTTGGGGGCTGGAGAATGGGCTCAGAAGAGGATTGGTCTGAGATCAGCTCCCAGCACATGGGTGGCTTACAACTGCAGCTCCAGGGGAGCTCCTCTGGCTTCTGTAGGCACTCACATGCGCATACACATAAGCAGACATGCACATACAATAACAACATGCCTGCACACACAGGCACACAAGCCTGCACACATGCCTGCACAGGCACACATGCATGCACACATGCACAGAGATCTTGAGTCTGGACCCCAGTCTTCATCACCTCAGCACATCCGGCTCCTTAAGAGAACGTTCACCATGAGAATGATCTCAGAGTCAACCAATAGTTGACTAGCGGAGAGATGGACAAGCCGGGGGCGGGTCTCTTTTTTCAGGACACACACAGAAGATGGAGTAACAGCAAACGGTGTGGGCTCTGCTGCCTTCAGTGGCCCTCAGCCGCAAGCCCAGGCCTCCCAAGAAGAATGGCTTCACTCAGCAAGTATTACCACGCTTCCATTCTCCCAGAACCATTACCAGTCAACCTGATCACGCTTTGGGCGAGGACACGGTAGAGCTACGTTTCTATAAACTGGGATTATTGTTATTTTGAACCAGCAATAATTTCAAAGTACTACAACACTTGAAAAACAAAACAACTTTAAAGCACATAGAACACACACTTGGGGTGACCAGAGTCTCCACCCCCTTGAAAGAACAGACTACTAAGCATCTGTCAGCCCACCAGCCATGAAAATGCCTGTTTTATAACCTACCCTGCATTCTTCATGCTGCTTTTCCACTCACTGCCCTTCTATGCACTTCTTCCACATCTAATAGCGTAGCTGGGGCCTGGAGGAAGTCAGTAACCCGCAGAAGGATGCGTGTGTGGCAAGGCTGGGCAGTAGATGAGCACTGTTCCCACTGACGTGAGAGACCAGTCTGTTCTTGCGTGAGCAAACTGGATTAAGGTAACTTCCCTCAGGGCTTGGGGATTGCACAAGAAGGATCCCTTCCAGAACAGACACCTCTTGAAGAACACGGCTTCAAAATGTTAGGGACACTGGACTTGCCAGGCCAGACCACAGACACTGGTCTCACTGGGTCTCACTGCGGTAGCTGTGCTCACACATCTGGAAAGCCACGCTCAGCTGCCCATGATGCCTTCAGTCATGTTAGCTCAGGAGAGAAGCAGGGATCTGGCTCTGCTGCTTACCTGCTATGTGATCTTGGGCAAATCATTTAATTTCCCTGATCTAGACAGAAAGAGAGACTGAGTCCTACATGGTGGTGGTGGTTAGGTTGACTGGTAGGAACCCTGTAGTGTCTCCTCAGGGAGAAGGCAGGACTGAGTGAACAAGTGGAGGAAGGGTACTCTTGAGAGATACTCGCAGCACACACCTTTGGAATGCTTATTCTGGCCTTTATATGCTGAGTGACACTCTGAACATTCAGAGTCACCTCAACATAAAGATGTGGGGTCTTGAGGGACAATGCAGTGAGGGTGTGGGTCCCAAAGCTTGTAAATGGCAAGCCTGGGGGAGGGGGAGGCTCTATTTAGCCACCCCAATCCCATGCCATCAGGGCTTTGCTGCCAGAGGCCATAACATTTACAGTTAACTGTTCATCTTCCCTTGACATGGGAACACCCACCAATTCCAAATCCAGGGGTTTGCCAGCGAGTACATGAGCAAACCATTAACACCAGCTCTGGCCCCGATTCACAGAAAGCCCTAACCCAGCCGCCAGTGGGAAGGAAGACTTGGAAGTCGCTAAGATTTGGTCACACCAAATGGTCAGACTCCCAGTCACGCCTCTGACTTGGGTGACACGGCCTTGAGCATACCCCACCTTCTCTGTAGCCTTGTCCCTGCTGACCTTAAGCAGCTCAAGTGAAGGGTGTGTCACGTCTGGTCCCAGGATCTTATTATGAGGATAAACACTGTCTCTCTCCAGAGCCTCCCATTTCTACCAGGCAGTCGGGTGATGAGGGTGAAAACAGGCGTATGGAGCCATGCCCACCTCTGCCCCTGCTCCCTGCAGAGCCCTAGTGCCTCCATCTCCTCTCTGCACAATGGTAATACCTGACCTACCACACCAGTCACGTGAGGTAAATCAAGTGGTTAAGATGAAAGGTGACTGTAAATCAACATATGACCTTTCCTGGGGCACACAGTAGAGGGATAAGAGGTCTGCCTCAGCTCGCAAATGAGAAGGCATGCGAAGGTGCATTGAAAAGGCACCTTTGGGTCTCTGAATGGAACACCTGGCGATACATTCCGATTACTCTTCCGATACATTCCGATTACTCTTCCGTTCGAAGGCCTACACGTGAGAACTGTGCTATTGCTGGCGAGGAGAACTTACGAGACTCTGTCCCGATTGCGAACTGGCAGCCGGGCATGTGAGACAAGAGTAGGTATCAAATACAGACGGCCACTTAGAAAACTGGGGATTCACTCAGGAACAAAGGAAAGCAAAACCTCTTTAAGGGTGATGTGCAAGCATGAACTTCTACTTTCCTGTTAGCAGGGGTTTTCCAGGTGTACACATGCTGGGGAGGCCCTTCTATAGAGAAAGAAGCCGTACATGGTGACCTGAATCTCAGGCTTCACCCCAGGGAGGCCACAGGATAAGTGTGCTTCCCCTTTGCAGCCTATCACTCCTGATTCCTTTATTCACACACCTTCAGAAACAACTCCAAGGTTCTTCTCTTTCCAGCTCCAGACACATAAGCTGGGAAGGTTCCTGTCCAGTGAACACCTCCTTCCTCATGCACGCATTGCTTTGCACTGGAGATCTGTCTGTATTTGGAGACGTGTGTGTGTGTGTGTGTGTGTGTGTGTGTGTGTGTGTGTACACGTACATACGTACGTATTAAGGAACCTGCCCCTTGGCCTTCCATTTTGCAGATCAGGAAGGTGTGATGTGCAGGATGGCTTAGGTAGGGATTGCAGCATGCTATAAACCTGTAGATCCAATCAGCGCAGAAATGGAGGAAAGCGTCTTGCACAGGGCAGGAGGTTTCTGTTTCCAAGGCTGAATTGTAACCCCACATTTTAGCAATGCAGGCTGCAGAAGGCCCACAGAGGGAGTACCCCATTCCACGTGTCTCCACGTATAGTTTTCTTTGATCGCTCAACAGCCAGGCAGAGGGCAATCTGGAACTCAAACTACACTATACTCTACTCTCTCCTCCGTGGTCCTACTTTAAAGTACCTTCCACTAGACAGGAAGCCAAGGGCGTAGACACTCATTTCCAAAATATTGATCACTCACGTTAATAAACTGGGAATGCTGCCCCAGCAGGCCCACACAGGATTCTTTACAAGGGACTTAATATCTCAACAAAAAAGAGGCCAAGTGACTCAGCAGTCAAGTTTCCAGTGACTGCAATTTCTAAGTTAATGATTGCAATGCCCCCAGTGGAACCTGGAACAGCAGAGGCCTCAGAGCTTATCATCAAACCAGGATGGTGTGGTCCAATCTGTGAGGCCACCTGTGGACCACAGGCCACACTACTCTCTTCCATTGTCTCATTGTCCAAAGTGGCGGGTTTCATTAGGCCACCTCCACACACTTGTAACAAGTACTTGGCCAATGTTCACATCATTACTCACCCTTCTCTCCTTCCATTGCTCTTTCTCTTTTTGTGAGTCTCATGTAAATGTGTGGATTAGATCACTGATTTCTGTTGTTATTGCTTTGGTTTTGAGACAGGACTTCCCTGTGTGCTCTGGGCTGTTCTGGAACAAGCTCTGAGGACTAGACTGGCTTGGAACTCAAATGATCCCCGTCTCTGCCTCCCCAGTGCTGGCCTTAAAGGTGTGTGCTACCATACCCAGCTGGTTTTTTATTTGTTTTTTAAAATTTAGATTCCGTATTTAAGAGGAAACACACAATATGATTTATCTGAGTCTGGCTTATTTGTCTTAACACAATGACCCTCCGTTCTATCCATTACCCTGGAAATGTCCAAAGTTTCTTCTTGTTGTAGCTCATACCCTTTAAGATAATTTCCAAACAATAATGAAGTGTCTATTGGGAAGATTCTTGGAAGAATTCTGGGGTTAAAGTCTGAAGATGTTGGCAGGTAAAAGAAACATCAACACCGTGTTAACCATGTAACAGCCTTTGAAAAAACCCTCAGGTTCAAAATTAAGGTAGGAAGGAAGACGTGTCAAGACCAACACAAAGTGAAAACCAAAGTGCAAATACCACCATAAACTACTAGTAGCTTCCCAAACCATCTGGTCACAGAAATAAGGAGAGGGACTAGGACCGCAGAGGGGGTCCTGTGCTTTTCGGCAGTGACCAGGTCCTGCTGCAGCTGGTCTGAGAGCATGCAGTGTTTAGAAAGTGGTTCGCTACATTTAAGCCAGTGAAGCACCTCCCAGGTCAGGGGTTGAGCAAGCCTAGTTACAGAGCCATGTGTAATGAATTCATCCTCTCCTCAGAGAACCTGGGAGCCCAATGGCTACTGCTGTGCCCTGCAGCTTCATAGGCTGTAGGTCACAGGTGCAGATTCTACAGGGGCCGGTGAATTTTCTCACATCCAAGGGTTTGACTTGACAGATGACCTGCAGTCTCTCCCCCACCTCCCTGCCGTCCCCATGAGAACTAGTCCCCATGAGAACTAGCTGTCCGAGCAGCTCCGGACAGCTCGGATCTACGGGCACAGAATGGCAGTGAGACTCACACTGTACCTGCCACCATTGAAAACAGAGCCCCTAGCTCCGTGGGGCCACACCTGTGAGGGCACCCTGGCTGCCTCTGGCAAGGTGACAGCAGTCACAGTCTGGGCCCCACAGATGGAGGGCCTTACCTCAGAACCAGACCTACCAGCAAGTATCTTTCCTTGTGGTTCTGTTCCTTGTGAGCAGCGGCCTGCTGAGCTGCCCTTTCTTTGTCAAGTGTCAGAAAGGGATCTCTTTAAGTGCCTTTAACCTGGGATTAGAAGGACAAACAGCCTAAGCCCTGGATTAGAAAGATCTAGATGTCAATTTCTCCTCTGCTGCTTGTTACACAGCCTTTCTTTAAGGTTAACTCTGAGAGCTGTGAAGACTTAAAGGAAAAAGAAAGCTATGTACGACAACACACATCTGCAATCCCAGCACTCGAGGGGCTGAGGCAGGAGGACCTTTCAATGAATGCCTCCCTTTCCTGAAGTGAGTGGAGGGCACACCTAACACTTCAGATAAAATATCTCAATCATCTCTACATACAATCAGGATGTTAAGATCGGGGGAAGACTACAATAGGATTGGGCATTAGTAACCAAACACTGTGGGTAGGTCTGGAGGTTTCTCTGGAGGTCAAGGCCAGGCCAACAATGTCAAAACAAGAGATCAAGAACTGGGTAAAAGAGATTAAGATCTGTAACAGATTGAGGTATTCTGGTCATTTCAGGCCGCCCACTCAGGCCCCACAGCTTCACCGCCTTCATGGTACTCTGGGGGCTGGAGGAATGCGGCCAGCCTAAGTAAATTATACACAGTGGCAAAGAAAGAGGTGGCAGCCCCTGTGAGCCATGCACACGGGTGGGACATGCCACGTCTTTTGGAGGTAGATTAGTCAACAGCAATGCAACATGGTCACATGGTGCTAGCCACCCTGGGGTTATAGGGACAGAAGATGCCACAGATGACAGTAGGAGAGGAGGATAAACACGGTGACAGAGGACATAGATCAGGACTAACCGTGCAAGGGTCTGCTGTTCTTTGTCCCACAGAGGAAAGGGTGAGAGCAAACGTTGGGGTCAATTCCTTCAGAGTGTCCCAGGGTGGCTGGGACAGCCAGCCTATGAACAGTGTTTAGCTGTCGTTTGTCTGTCATCTGGTTTGGCTGGAGAGGGAGAAGGGACTGTAGCACAGCCTCTAAGGGGCCTTCAGCCCAACGTCAACCCTGTCCTGTTCCCTGACTCCTTACAGAAGGCAAAAGGAAGTTACGTCAGTGGCCCCAAATCACACTCACACCGGCATGAATCTGTCTACTCCCGAGGACATGGCGATGATAAGGCCCTGCCCTAGGAAATGAAAATCCCGGGGAGGGCTGCAGACAGCCCAGCAGTTAAGAGCACTGGCTCCTTTCTCAGGGGCCTGTAGTCTGGTTCCCAGCAGCAAGTCAGGTGGCTCACAACTGCCTAGGGCTCTAGTTCCAAGGGGTCCAACACTCTTCTGGCGAGCGAGAGAGAGCGAGAGAGAGCGAGAGAGAGCGAGAGAGAGCGAGAGAGAGAGAGAGAGAGAGAGAGAGAGAGAGAGAGACAGACAGACACACACACACACACACACACACACACCAAACCAAAAACCATGGAGATTTGGGTTGAATGACTACTATTGTGACAATTTTATCTCTGTGTGTCGTCTGACAAAACCTGCCTCCAGGTAAGGCCTCCATGGACACATTGGTAGCTCACTTTGCCATGCTCTCTTCTTCAGTAAGTCTTTCTTTAAAAACAAAGTCATCTTAAAGTAGATTGCCCATCTTAGACATTTGACAGTATAGGGGCTGGGAGCAGGGGCATTGTTATTCTTTCCCAGAATCATGCTAGGAACTAAGCAAGATGGCCTCCCTCCACATCCCTTCTATGAGCTGGCTCTGACCGTCACTAGAGCCAAGGGCAGCTGCGTGGGAGAGGCTCCCCTTTATGCTGACAAGCTGGGTTTACCTGCTCCAGGGAATGCAAGCTCGGCAATAAGGAGGCCACGTGAGAACTGAGCCATGAATGACAGCTCTTTTGAGTTCTACCTAGAGGGACATGCCTAGGATTTACTCACAGGAGGGCTTCGTGGCAGAGATTTGGGTACAAATCCCATGCCTTTGACTTTATTTTCTCCTTAGACAAATTATTTAATCTCTTGGCGCAGGTTACCGTCCTTATAGAAATAAAGGCAGCATTACTCTGTCTTACGTGATCACGAAGGAGAAGCTGGCGGTGGAGTGCCCGTGTGCTGTGGGTGCTCAACATCATGGGCTCATGTCCTCTCTGGGACACGGTGTGCATGCGGTCTCTGGTTGGTGTGGCTTGGCATGTGGTCTGGTGTCTCCTGCGGCTTGATCATTACTGCCTGTGCTGCCTGTTCCCCAACACAGCAGGGGCAGCTGGTCCCTCCTCAGTTTAGGAGGAAATGAGTCCTTCCTCCTGGAGGCTACCTCCCTGAAGTCTCAGCTGAGCAGTAAGGGGCGAATCGACTGCTCTCCCTAAAATGCCCTCACCTATCCACTTTCCACGATCTCCCCCTTTGCCCTATGCCCCCAGGGGTCACTTCCAAGTGCTCAGAGCATCTTCTAAATATAGCATCTACTCAGAACCTGCGATAAATCATGGTCTAAGAACATTGCTCAAGTCTTTCTCCTGTGGGAAGGTTTGTTTTATTAAGAACTATTATGATGTAAGTTCTCATCTAAAGGGGAAAACCCACAAAGGTATGTGAGGTCCAATTCTGGCAGATAGACATTAAACACTCATTCTCTCTCTCTAAGAGCTAACAAATGTGTAACACATGGGCAAACCTTTCACAGGTTTTTGAAAAGCTTGCTTATAGCACACACATATCTGTTCCACTTTGTATTGAATAAGACTTTCCTTTTCCACCCAGAATATTCCTCAAAGGGTGAGCTGTCTCTTCCAGCACAAGCCAAGGACAGGCAGGAACCTCTTCTGTGGTTTGGACTGGGAGTCCCAGGCTCCAGACTCAGTGGTCTGTCTGGGACTGGCTCCTCTCCCAGATCCATGACCCCTGGCAGGCCGAAGGCTCTTGATGCTGGCCTTTGTCTGAAGTAAGCAAGCTGTTTTTCATTTGCTCCCAAATGAGACGGTTCTACCAGATGACCTTAAGTGTGAGGCTGGTTTCTGCTCAAACTTCACCTACAGAAGTTTTAGCCCATGCTTAAAAAACTGTTCTGCTGAAAAAAGGAGCCTTCTGAACCATTCAAAACCACCAAGAATATTGGCTTTAACTTCTGAAAGGTAAGATAAACAAACCCATGCCTGCTGGAGCCTTTGCCTTTTAACTCCCGCTGGGGCCCAGGAATACCCCAAGGCCTTGTGGGGGCCCCTGGAAGGTGCTGTCACATGGAAGCATCCCTCTGGCATTTCAAAGGTAGAGGAAGGTCCTTTGGGTGCTCAATGTCCAGTGATGGCATGTGGTCCCAAGACTGCCCTTCCTGTAACCTCTGTGCAAAAACACGTCAATTCTCTCATAGGTCCCAAAATAGAGAAGGAAGCTTCCTCCCTCCTAATGAACCCCTTTCTCCACGAGACCACACTCGCCCAGTTCAGTGAGGTGAGTAAAGTCTACAGAACCAACTGGCCTCAAACTCCAACCACCTGTGATGAACTCTGGATGACCTGAAATTAAAGGTTCAGGAATCAGGTCAGGTTCTGGATTCTAGAACTTTCCCCAATTCTTCTGATTTCGTAACACTAGAAGGAATGGGTTTCATGTCCCGTATTGCAAGGGAAGGAGGGACCAGGACACGACACTACAAGACAGAGACAGAAAGGAGCAAGCCCCACTTCCAGACCAGAGGCTGCACTGCCGTCTGCAACCAGGCATCTGGGCTTAGAGGAGCAGCTCCAATCTGTGCTGAAGAAAGATGGGCCAGGACAAGGACGGGCTTTTTCCCCTTTAGGGTTCTTTTGCTCAACAGAATTAACTGGTCACATGGTGTGTGTGGTCAAAAACTTGAAAGAACTTTCAAAAGTTAAAAAAAACCCAAAACCCTCAATACTTGGAAAGCAAGAACCTGGTGTTTTTTTTCTTCCCTTTCTGGAAGCTCCGACAGGGGCATCACAGTTCACCAGATGTAACATTCATTTTGTGTGTCTGTAATGGCTTTACTGGAAGTAAGTTAGTACTATCTCCTAAAAGTCACTGTTCAGTCAGACCAGTACCTCAGGCAAAGAGGAAAGTTACTTTATGGCTACAGATTTGGTTTAGATTGAGGCCATGTCTGTCTGCTGTGTTGTGGGTGTCTAAGCTAGATGTTTGTAAGCAGGAACTTTCAAAAGGAATACTTTTGCTTTGGAAATACATGATAAGCATCTGAATTTTTAAAGCAGCCATCAGAATGCCTATGAATAAATAACTCAAAAAACAAAAACAAAAACAAACACACACACACACAAACAAAAAAACAAAACCAAAACTCCAGGGTGGGGAGATGGCTCAGCGGGTAAGAGCACTTATTCTGTAAGTGGAAGGTTTGGAGTTCAGACCTCCAGCACCCACATAAAGCTAGGCATGACTGTGTATTCCCCTAACACCAGCATTGGAGACAGGTGGATCCCAAGAGCCTGCTGGCTAACTAGCCTAGCCAAGAGTGAGCTCCCAGTCTACTGACAGATCGGTCTCAAAGCCGTAAGGTGGTGAGCTACGGAGCGGCTTCCACATGTATGTGCACGGTTGCCTATGTAACACCTCCCTCCTCACGAAAATATCCTGACCCTCATTTTCACGTGGTTTATGGACTATCAGTGGCTTGCATCTCTCCCGTGTCACACTGTTCTTCCACTCTTGTAAACCACAAGCTCAAACAAAACACCATTTAAAAATTCCCTCGCTTCTATTTCTAAAAGACATCTGTAAGTGGATAATTTAGGTGTGCTGAAACATGATGACCAACCACGAACCATAACTGTAATTGTGGGAAAACTTTCTGTGTGTTCTGCCAGAAAATTCCCATTTCCTTTGCCATCTCTGCCTCACTGAAAAAACCCTCACAGGCTTGCAGGCCAGATGGAGAGAACCCAGTCAGCCTGGGACGGCCTGGCCAGGGCACTGTTCCCAGGGCGGTGACTCAGCTCTAGAGGACCACCTGCCATTGCTGCTTTCCAGGTCATTTACAGTCCTGGGGGCAGAAGGACCTAAGGGACAGCCCAGAGCCAGGCCAAGGGAGGCACCTGAAGGCAAGTCTTTGTTTGAAAAGGGAAAGAGCCAGTCCTGTGGTTGACGGGGCTTCACACCTGTACCCTAAAATGTGTAGGTCACAAGATCAAAGCCACCAGGCCACAAGGAGGAAGCTGAGGTGAGTCCATGACAGGAAATGAAGGCAGGGCCGCAGGGCACCTTGAGCTTTTTAAAAAGACGCCTCTGAAGCAGCAGAGTGGCAAACCCAGACAGTCTAGCACTTAGGGAAGTAGGGGCAGGAGTTCAAGGCCAGACTCAGCCACACAGAAGTTCAAGGTCAGCCTAGCCTACTTGAGACCCTGTTTCAAAAAGGAAAAAACAAAACAAAACAAAACACCCCAAACCCAAAACAAACCAAAAGAAACGATTACCATTGCCAAACACCACTGTTTGGCACTTTGGTGGGTTCTAATGAAGTGACCGACACACACTAGTTACAAAATGTCTGAGTGTGTGTCTAAGGCTTTTCTACAGTGAAATCCAGCCACCCGGGAGCATTTTCCCACCCTCAGATGAACTCTCTGCTAGGGAGATAACCTGCTGCCCACACGGCCGGCTTCTCCCCTCCATGTCTGTTCAAGAGAATGGCTGAGCTGCCAGAAATCTCAGACACTAAGCTCTTGGAAGTCTTTTATAACTCTTTGATCTTTTAAATGTAAAGAACATTTGCTGTCCAGTTCTAACAGTTCCTAAATGTTTTGTAGAAACTCCCCAAACCCATTCTGGACTCCCAGCAATCATGCTTGGATGGTGTCACATCAACTGACGTTCCCTGGTTTGTGCGTGGTAAGTACTTTCAAATGCCAGCAGTGTTTTCAAGTCCACAGGGTACACTGGGCACTGTGTCAAGTGCTCGGGCTATAAAAGAGACAGTCAGGGTCCCCTTTGTGGAGGCAGGTCACAGTTCCAGAGGGAGCCACAGTAAGGAGGGCACGCTTACCAAGGAAGAGGAGCCTCTGAGAGGAAGTGGCTGGCCCTGCCCAAAGCATCAGAGGTTTCACTGTGAACTCAGACGTGTCCATCCAGTACTTTTAAGAAAGAGGTCTGACAAGGAAGGGAGATGGGAGGCGCAGACTAGTACCTGTGTGTGTTGAACTACACAGGGCATTTGCTGCATTCTACCTGCAGCCTGCAGTGAGGCCTGGGGCCCACAATCTTCTCCTGGAGGCTGAGCACTTCCAAGATCTCAAGTGTGCCATCTGTGTGAGGAGAGGACAGACTCCAGGATGGATCTGGAACGAGGTGTTTCATAGGAGGAAGGCCATCTTCTTTAGGTATTTTGTTTATCCACCACCATATTCCCCAGCCATGTATTTGCCCATTAATCACAAGCTGCTTTGTGACATTCTCTTTTCTGCTGTCACTCTCCTAAATGGCTCTTGTATCATCCTCTAACCTCTGCTGAAGGTTCCCATGGTGACCTGCTCAAGATCTTATCTTCAGAGAAGTTCAACCAAACATTTCAGAAATCTCAGGAGATGCTTTTACCACAGTGTATCCAATGAGCAATCCATCATCTAATTGCTAAGCCCTCAAGTTCAGGTGTAGACCACAGGTAGGTTCGTTTTATTTGATGGGGGCCCAGGACTGAAGAGTCACTGGAGAGAACACTGTTAGGACCCTGCCCTGGCGTGCGCGCGTGCATATGCACTCTCTCTCTCTCTCTCTCTCTCTCTCTCTCTCTCTCTCTCTCTCACACACACACACACACACACACACACACACACACACGAAGCTTGGGATCTCGAGTCTTATCATCATCAGTGGGTGCTGGCGACTACATAACCCGCCATGTGGTCATGCAATTCGCACCTTAAAAAGCCAGATGCAGATCCCCCCGCCCCTCCTCCCTGCTCTGCTCCCGCCATCTTTCTTTCTCTCCAGGCCTGGCTCTCCTCCCTCCTATCCCATCCTTCTTTCTAATAAAGCTCTTTGTAACTCTGGTAGCTGTGGCTGTGGCCCGTGACTTTTCTACTGGTAACCAGTGCCCTCACCAGTGACGTTTATCATAACCATCAAACACAGCATGAACAAAGAAGTCTTAAAACAGACGAGCCTGCCAGCAGTGGGTGTGGTTACGGACACCATCTATGCACTGCTGTGAGGTTGTGAGTACTGTTCATCAGGCGGCTTCAGCGGCCCCCACTCTGTTCCTAGCCAGTCCTCTCAGCCCTGTGAATACCCTCAAGTGTTTTCTGAGTCCCACTGCTTCAATGATGACCTCTGCCTGCTTTGATTCTCTTCCCTTTATCCTCCTCAGAGCCAGTGAGCAGTGGTCAGCTGCCAGGCACGATCCTATTACATAGAGACCCAGAGACAAAAGACAGTCTCTATTTTCAAGTAGCTTGTGGAAGAAGAAAAACATCTGATTATAACACAGTTGTTCAATCCTCTCAGATTTCCTCCCTCCCTCTTCTCCTTCCAGCCATTTGGCTTTCCATTTCTTTCTTTTTCTTCCAAAAAGGGAGCTGAGGCATGCTGAGGGAAGTGAGCCAGGCGTGGCGAGAGGGAGGCTGATATGGGGCTGGGTACCTGAGGTGACTGTCAGATCAATGTTCATCAGCCAGTAAGTTGGAGGGGAAACACTGTGGGGCAGAGGGGCTGGCAGAGCTCTGAGAGCTGGGCTGGAACCTGGAACCCGAGAGAACTCCTTTGCCTTTCGGATAGACTGGCCTGGAGCAGAGTAGAAGAAAACCATATGGAAAGTGAGTCCACAGCCAAAGAAACCAAACACAGACTATAGAGATGCCAAAGCAGAAGCGCTAAATCCTTAAGCTGGACTCGTGTGTGTAGTGTGTCGGGGTCACTGTTCCCTAGAGCTGGAAGCCAGTTACACACTGCTCGGTCTCAGCCACAAGGTGGCAGCCTCGCACAGGCACGGTAACGGAAAACGAGAGCCCTCTAATCGGGAGGAAATGGGGCACCCACCCACCGCAGAGCAGAACCACATCCATTTCACAGGAATACCAAAGAGGGTACGAGCATGAAGTTCACTCCTGGAACGCTCCTCTCCCACTGAAAATGGTGCAGAAGTACTGGGAAGTTGGCGGGTCTGGGTGAGGAGTGTCAACAGCAGCAATATGCCTGACAGGCTGGTTATGCACAGAGCAGGGGGCTGGGCCTGTAAGAAACACTCGGAAGTGGCAAAGGCAAGCATCTGGTCTGACTCCACATTCCTGGCTTGTGACACAGGATCCAGGTGGGTGAGGCCGACTCCACAAGCCCCTTGTCATCCCAGGGAGAGGCTGCCTCAGGTACTACAGGACTCAGGGTGACCGCTATTCCTGCTGTGACACAGGCTGCCTTCTTCATGGAGAGAAAGAAAAAACGAAGGGGCTGATAACCTAGCTCAGTTGCCCCGCGTCCCAGTCTTCTGGCTTTCCCGGCTTTTCCTCTCTTGGCTTGGATCTCTAAAAGAACATTCTAGGGCTGGAGATATGGTTCAGAGGTTAAGAGCACTGACTGCTCTTCCAGAGGTCCTGAGTTCAATTCCCAGCAACCACATGGTGGCTCACAACCATCTATAATGAGATTTGGTGCCTCTTCTGGTGGGCAGGCATACATGCAGGCAGAACACTGTATACATAATAAATTTTAAAAACAAAACAAAAACATTCTAGTTATTTGGTATCTGCCTGCAACAGTTTGGAGATGCAAAGGACCATAAGTGGTCCCCACACCTCAACGGGGCATCTGTGACTTGGCCTTTCTAGAAAAGGCAAATCACTGAGCTGAGCAGGTCTCTAACACACACAACCAGATGTATCTGCATGGCTCCTTGGAGGCCAATAGCACTTCACAGAGGGAAACCACCAGATGACATGGATGTGTTCAGAACTCAGCCTGGAAGCGGTGGAGTTAGGATTCAGAACTTCTGAGCGCATATGCCACAGTGAAGTGGTCACCTGCTCCAAATTCCACCCGTGGAGAGGTGGGAAGTCAGAGGAAGAGGCAGGACCCTCGGCCCCCAGTCCTGACCCAGCACCCCTCCACTGCCACCACAGGCCGTGCCACCATGCGAATGAAAAAGGCGTGGTCAAATCCTCCAGCTCTAGTTACAGCAGGAACCCATTCACCATCACGAGGGGCTCCAGAGAGTGCCCACAGGGCCCAGGGAGGGTCCCCTGCACTTATCACCTACTGAAGCTGTGCTTGGACTCACGGAGGGTTTTAAGTAACAGTCCCAGCTGCTTAAGTCAGCCCACCCAAAGTACTACCCAGCAGCCACACCGTTTCCATGCCAGAGCCTCAAAGCAGACCGAGGAATGGGAAGGGACCAATGGAAGCAAGAGTTCTCCAGCCTCAAGGTGTTTGGGGCAACCACAGCTCTGTGAAAAGGCTACTTACTGGTCACACCACACACTTGGCATAATGGAGCAATGCTGGTCACATGGAGGGAAAAGGGATGCCATGCCCACAGATGTGGGTATGAAGGGTACTTCTTCACCTTAACCATGCACATCTTTCTCTTGCACATCTGAACGGTAACACATCCAACCAGAGTGAAAGGCACTCACTGCTGAATCCTCCACTGGGACTACTGGGTGGGGGAGAGGTCTGTTTCACAGCAGCCCTGATCAGCTAAAAATACCCTGAACTTCTCAAACTTCCCCTTGTCCACGGTAGTCCTAGACGCAAGCTCAGCACAGCCTCACCATCTGAACAGCTGCTTACGGCCACTTCTTACTGCATTATGAAAAACTCTTCTCACTGTTCCCCTTGGACACTAAAACAGACATTCTTTACAAACAAACAAACAAACAAACAAAACCCCCAGCTGTCTCAGCAAGCGCTTTAGACTGGCACCTCGGAGGGTCCCTGCCTTACTTTAACTACAGATGGGTGACGCTATATATGCTACCATGGAAATCCCTTCAGATATTCAAGCACATAAACTCCTGTAAAGGGAAGAGTTCAGGGAAGCGAGCTTTGTAAAGGAGCTGTTCTGACCTCCTCCTGTGGCTTCAAAGGTATTCTCTATTGCACAATCATAACCTTGAAAGAATCCGGCCTTCCCTGCCAGCAGCAACTCCGCATCCACCTGTCCCTACAGGTAGTAAAAGATTAGATGCTCAGAACGCAGTGTTGACACAACACCTTTGGGCTCCACGGCGCTTCCTTTTAGCTCCCACTCCAACCAGCCTCAGAGGTTGAAGTTCACTTCTTCCAAAGTGGAGGCAGTGTACTTCCAACAAGCAGAATGGGAGGTGGGAACTGGAGGGAGAAAAGTAAATGGGATGCTCATGGGGTCCGCACAGGACTGCATACAATCTGTGAGAGCAGAGGTCTCAACCTTGCTGAGGTTGCAATGTGAAGAAACGAGGTTCCCTGAATTCCGTGCACAGTGCTCCCTGGAAGGCTGGGGCCCAACTATGTGGGCTTCTCTCTTCAGAATTAACCACCATCTGTGTTTGGCATCCTACCACCTTGTTGGCCTCACCACCCCGGCCACGTGAACCACGGTAGAGCAACGTGGGTCCTCTGTCCCCTCAGCGCTAAATAGCCTGGTCACACTTACGGGCACCGGAAATGGGTCTGGTTTCGGATTCCCTGTCATATGCTTTCACTGTCTCTGTTTATTCCCCTCAACAGGGGACCGTCATAGGAACAGGAAGTGGCAAGCAGTGGCTTAGGGTGGGGCTCTCCTAAGAGCCTGGAAACTTCCCAGGGGCGTGTCCAGAGATTCCATGAGGGTTCTGAAATGGAGGCACCCTTTGTACTGCCTTCATTTTGATCCTCCAATGTTGAATTCACCCCTCACCCTAAGGGAGTGGTTCTCAACCTGTGCGCCAAATGACCCTTTCACAGGGGTTGCCTAAGACATCAGAACACAGACATTTACATTATGATTCATACAGTAGCAAAATTACAGTTAGGAAGTAGCAACAAAAATCATCTATGGTTGGGGGTCAGCACACCGTGAGGAACAGTATTAAAGGTCACAGCATTAGCAAGGTGAGAACCCCTGCTCTAGAGCCTTCTAGAGGCCCAATGGTTGGTCCTCCTTCCTGCCTGGACACCCCCCCCCCCCCCCCCCCCCCCGTGCGCGCTGAAATCGCCTCCGACAGACAGCCTCCCTTCAGTGGGTTCACCTGGGTTCCACAATGACAGAGGCCACACTTGCTTCCGTGTCTCATCATCCATTTTAGCACAATGCTGACCAGGGACTGGCACACAGCACATGCTCAGTGAACACAGAACAAACACAGTCAGCTGGAGGCCTCCAACTTTCCAACCCCAGAGGAGGGTTCTCTGATGGTATCTTCCTGTTCCTGACTTTGTCCTTCCCCGCAGAACAAGAATAAATTCAGGGAGGGGTTTCTCTAGAGATCTAAACATCAAACATACTGGCCAATCTCAGGCCAGTATCACAATCACTTTGGTGATTAACAATTACCTTTGGTCCTGTGTTCTATTGTGGGTGCAATATTCATTTCTCTGTGAAATTAAAAATCCCCACTTTGACCAGTATTACCTAAAAGAAAGCCAAGTTGGATACCGGGTGATTTTTTTGTAAACTTATGAACTGCTGCCTGGACTCTACAGTCTTCAGCTTACCTGCTTGTGAAAATTCATGCCTAGCTCCGTGTGTCCACAGACATTTCCTCAGCTTTCTCGCTTTCCCTGTTCCCCTGCAGGCCTGTGGAGAACACCACCCTACTGTTGGAAAGACCTGTTCAACTGTTTAATTACACAGCTTGTCCCGGCCAGCAGCCTCTCTAAGGCCTCTTTTGTGCCAAGCACATGGGCCGCCCACACACATTCTCTCGCTCACTTCCTCACTGCGCCCAGGTATACACAACACCTACCTTGTTCAGTTCTCACTAACACAACCAGGACGTTCCCCTTCAGTGTGCTCACGCACTTTACCCAAACCCTATGGCTTTCTACTCTGCCGAATCTCTCCAATAAGGGAAGCAGCCAGCACGGTCTAAACGGAAGACTCGATGTCGACACCTTACAACTTGGAGAGGTTCTACCACTTGTCAGTGTGGGACTTTAAGCGAAACGGGGTGTGGGTGTGGGTGTGGGTGGGGTAAGGGGCTGCTAACGGAGAGAAGAGAGTAAGAAGGAAAAATAAAGTCTGAAATCAACCCATTCTGAGTCCAGCTGACTGGGACAAGAGCAACGCGTGGCTTTCGTAAAAGGTCGTGAGAACAGTTATACACACTTGCTAAGGAAGACCCACACAGGGAACCTGTGAACAGGATCCAAGGCCTAAAGACTCCAGAGATTTGAGGCTCTGGCTCTGTCATTCACCAACCATGCATCAGCATGGGGCATGCTGATGGCTCCTCATCAGTGAGATGGGGACAGAGAAAACTATCGAAGTTGCTGTGAGGAGCTACATTCCGTGTGTGAACATGTCACACAAAGCTCTGGCAGTTCTGCCTCATTCAAAGGCTGGGTGTTTATCCAGAAGTACACACCATCCAATTCCCAGTTCATAAGAGGAGCTTTAAGTCAGGAAAGGCAAACACTGGTAAGTCACAACACATCTTGGGAGCACCCAGGAAAGGGATGTGTTTCATTGAGGTGGCACACAGGGAGGGAAAAACTTCATCCTTCATCCTGCTGGATAATATCACTGGCAAGGGAAAGTGGGACCAGAGTACATGGGAAGCCAAGTTCTCCCCTGACAGAGGAATTGCATAGTGAACAGGCAACAATCCTATCAAAAGACAACTAACTTCTAGGCTGTGGGGCTGCATTTAAATCATGGAACCTGAACTTCCTGGAGGGCCCAAGAGCAGTGAACTATCACTTGTTCCCAACCAGGAAAGGGGAGTTTGCCCATCATGAGCCACGCCGCTTCTCACCCTTGGCGGCTGAGCCAGTTACTTTGTGAACTGCCTTTGTTAAGAAGTGTCTCTCAGGTCAGGGCACATTCTGTAGAGGCACACAGGCAGAGAGTATTCATCATTAATAAGCGGTCACAAGGTGACCTAGAACAAGGAATGCCATGAAAGCATCCAGCTGGATGAGAGCATCCTTCCGCAGTATACTGAAGATACGTGACTGCATCAAACTGAATAATGGCCCAATAGATAAAATCTAAAATGAGTCAGGAGACCAAACAGGATACAAACTCAAAGCTTGGGTGTAGCTGGCAGACCTCGGCGATTGGAATCCTTGTCTCTGCATTTGTTGGCCATGTGGTTCCCCAGGAAAACGACTAGTTCTCCAGCCCTTGGTTTTCCCTGTGTGTGGTGGGTACTGCAGGTCTCCTGCCACAGAGAAACCTGTACAGTGCCTCTGACGTGTGTTGCTGTCACCGGCCTCTTCTCTTTGTGTTGAATCAGGCTCTGTGCTGAGGGGAGTTGGCAGGAATGAGGAACACTAAAATGAGCTTTCCTTGTTTACTCTGGCCCCTGAACGCTCACAGTTAACCTGGGGTTCTGGGTTAGTCATCATTAGCATGTGGTAGATTGTGAGTGAGTTGGCAGTTTGGCACATGGTAGTTACATTTCTGCTTCAAGTGAAGAACTTTCACCATTAAATAGAGACATAAAAATGCCACCCTAGAAAATATCCATGACTTGTCTAAAATGCTAAAAGCCCCCCCTTTAATTCTTTTTTTTGGGTAAGTACCCCAGTAGCACAACATACCCCATTAGAGCTCCCACCTCAGGACCAGCTTCTAAAGTAAAGCCACACCTCATCACTTATATTCTCTCTGCATAGTGCGGCTTGTTTCATTTATATTCTCTCTGCATAGTGCGTCTTGTTTTATTTTGAGACAGGATCGGGCTATGTGCTCCACCTGGCCTCCAACTCATTATGTAGCCCAGACTAGCCTTGAGCTCTCTGTGCTCCTGCCTCCTCTACTAAGGTGTCAGAGTTACATGTATGTGCTGACCACATATAGCTGCAAACAAGTCTCATCTGTCTTGTTAACTTGTTATGTAGTCTCAGAGTCTATGAACATACCCCAACTTTATGTTTCATCTAAACTGGTGGCAGTTTTTAGTATTTTAGCAAGATAACACTTGGGAGATAGAAGTTCCATCCACATGGACATGACTCAGCCTAAAAGCAACATTCCTATGACACCCTCCTCAGGATTCCCTGTGGTGAGAGGCTTCATGTTCCTTCTACAGGGCTTATGACCTCATCAGTCTTATTTCCTGCAGATCTAACCTTGGAGCTAACTCCATCCTTGCCATGGACTGAGAAGGTGATTCATATACTCTGTGCATACCATGGTGATGAATGGGGTGTGTGTGGAGGGGCGGCTTTGCATTGTCTTTGTATTTTAGCACCAAGGAAAATAATATGTAAGAGAAAAGTTGTGTATCTCCCCCCTTGCTCCTGGCTAACTTGGTATTTATCATCTGGGCCTCTGTGCAGCCACTGGCCCAGGCTGCATCCGAGTCCTGATGCAGAGATAGGTAAAGGGCGAGGTGAGGAAAGACCGACAGCAACATAGTAGGTGGGAAGCAACAAGCAGACTCTTCTTGGAGCACAGTGGTGTGAAGTGGACATTAGCAGGAAAAACAATACTTTATATCCCCCCCTGAAAACCATTTGCTCAAACAGGACGCCTGTCTGTACACACTGAACTTGCCAGAACCTTAATTTAGGTGATATAATTTCTCTGGATAGTCTTGGAGTTAAAAGATTTTGTTGGCTAGGCTTCTAAAACATAGCTATCCCCTCTGCTGGGAAGCAGGGGATTCAGAATTGAGGTGACATTAGATCCCAGTGTGTCTCACGGAGGAGGTCAAGGCAAAATGCTGGTTAGTAAGGAGTCACCAAAATTCTTGCCAGGAAAGTCACCTCCCCTGTGTGACTGCAGGAATCTCATCCATTCCTCCTACTGGACTCACACCCCTCACCCAGCCCATGGATGGAGCCTCATCTAACACTCAAAATCCTAACTCCAGAGCCAAATCTTATGAACTTCACCGCAGTTAAGTACTATTTAGGAAAGTGAGGGGGGAAATCATCTTCCTAGCTTTCTGAGAGAGAATGGATACTAATCTACATTCAGTGGTTTATCTTAGAAGTCATGCATTGTTGATAAAGAGGCCACTGGTATAACCATAAATCCAAGGCATTTTTATTGATGCAAAATAGAGGCTAGCATGGGGAAAAAACAGTATGGTACCCTGCTTTGGTGAGCACAGGCAAGTCTTTCCAGGCAGATTGTGAGTTTTCTGTTTGGCTGGCTGTGTGGACAGCATGGTTACAGACTTAGCTCCACGGCTGTGGTCCCAGCACGGCTCACAGGAGCCTGCAGTGGTGGCTCTCAGCCTGGGCAGAGGGCTTGCTGTTTCTTGTGAACAGTCGGGAGGGCTAGGCTCTCCGGGGCAGTCCGCTTCCTGGTAAGGGCTTCCTTGCACAGCAAAATTCAGCCACCAGAAAGCAACGCTCGACACTGTCTGCTTTCAGGGCAGTACCATGGCCAAGGCCTAACCTCTCGTCCCAGCTGCTCTCAGCATCTCAGCAAGAGACAACTACTGTTGGGGGACACTCAGAACAGGGAACCAGGCTTCTTAAGAAATAAATTCCTCACCTTATAACCCTCGAAGTCAAGCCATAAGTTAGACCGGAGGAATACGGTGGGAAATAGTTTTCCTTGATACATACTGTGCTGCTCACTGTCTACCACACTAATAATATACATTCCCAAGAGTCCTCAAGAGCAGATCTTCAAATGAAAAACCAACCAACCAACCAAACTTGGATTAGGGGAAACGTCTTTAAGATTCTTCTTGGAGTTCAAATGATGGTTTAAACGTATTACATCAATAAATAAATGGTTTTAATAAAAGAGCGGTAAAATATTAACTATGGAACCATCTGGCTGGTGAATGGAAGGGGTTTACTATAAAGCACTTTCAACTCTACTGTATACTTGAGACTTTTTATAATAAAATGTTTGTAAAAACTACGACCCCGCCCTCCACTCAAGTGCTAATATCCAGGCAGTTCAGGGCATCCCGCTTCAGAACAAAGTGTGGAAACAGAAAATAACGGGAACACCACAAAGTACCTGGGAAAGACCAATGACTCAGAGCACAATGCTGGGGGATTTACTCTGAAAAACCCATCTGAATCTTCGCTTCAGACCTTCCTTTTAATGTGTCAAAGTTTAAGAAAAAAAAATGAAATTACTTAAAAAAATAAAATATTGTCTAATTTTTGAGTAGGAGGAAAGTCCTCAGCACAGAGCAGCTTTAGCCGGGAAAAACAAACAAAATGCCACTAACTCACCCAAGGGAAAAAACACTTGTGTATCTGGAAAAGAAAAATGACAAGCGAAATCAGAAGAAGTCAAAGAAGGGAGGAAGAATACTTGGCCCAAGTACCTCTCACACATACAGAATTAAAAACGGCGTTTCAGAAAGTCGCATTTCACTAGAAATGCTGGTAATGAACACTGACAGACATTTACAAAAGAAAACAGAGTCAGGAACACATAAACAAAGCTGAGCTTACTAGGAAAACCAACACAGGGTGGGTGTGCATTCCACACCTGCTGACTAAATGATCCAAAAGTAATATAAGGCTTTTTGTCTAAAGACTAACAGTAAAGGTAGTAACGACATCTATAAAGAGATTGTGAAAAATTACATAGTCTACTAAAAATGTGTCTAGTATGGTACAAGCGCTTGAGAACACAAGTCAGCAAAATTCATCAAAATCTTAAAGTACAATTCCTTCAAGACTCACTATTAAACATATCCTAAGGAAATCACAAAACAAATGAAACGAGACAAGGTCTCGCTACATACCCCGGCTGGCCTGGAACTTGCTACATGGGCCAGCCTTGCCTCTGTCTCTTGACTGCTGGGGTTAAAGGTGTGAACTACCCATACCCACATGAAACAAATTTCCAGTACTCATGTATTTTAAAGGATAACTACTTAAATATGAAAAAACTAAACCTCCAAAGAAGAACATAATGTACCATTAAAATGCTTTAATGGAGAAAATGCTAATTTAAAAAGTGGACAACCCAAGGGTCGATAGAGTTCCTGCAAACAGAGTGAGGAGGTAGCTATTTGAAGAGAGATGCAAAAGCATTAGTATGTGGCATTGATTAATACCAACAGATGTTTGGGAATTGAGGATAGTTTTACTGTTTTTAAATGTAGATTATAAAGAAAGTCAAGTATATAGAAACAAAATAGAATAGTAGCAAGGGGGGTTGGGGAATATGGGCTAAAGGGTATACAGTTTCTGTTATTTGAGATTAATCAATGGGAAGAACAGCAGTCACTAGTGCAGTACAGGGGAATTTAGGTGCTTTTTACATAAGCTTAACCATGTGAGATACATACATAACTTGGTTTGACTGTAAGTTATCATTCTATCAAAACATCATACTGTATACCTTAAACATAAACAATGGAAACTTTTATACTACAAGTAACTTTGAATCAAATTTAAAATACAAAGGTCAGGTGTGGTGCATGCCTATAATTCCAGTATTCAGGAGGATGAGGCAGAAGAGTTATGAGTTTCATGCTTGCCTGGGCCACATAGTGAGTTCAAAGCCAGGGAAGGCTGCCATAGGTAGACCTTGTCACAAAACAATAAACAATCCAAAAAAATAAATAAGTAAACAATAAAAAAATAATAATAAAAATCAAGAGAATGACCACTGCTTTGGAAAGGGTGTTTACACCAGTTAAGACTACCTGATCATTTGAACTGTCTGTTCATCAAATTTGAAGTCCACGCCCACTAAGCAGACTTCCCATTCACTCTTTCTCTTCCATCTCATTTACCTAGCCAGTGGGTGATCTGCCATGCCCCAACGCCACCTGTTCATTCCTCCAGGCCTGGATTTTCCACTGGTATTTTCATGGTTTCACAGTGAGTGACACTACATGGCAATGAAGCCATTGTGCCAAGTCTGCCTTATCCATGTCTGCTCACTCCTTCCTTGGGAATCCACTACTTACCCATGTCAGGAGCCTCTACACCTTGCCTGACCTACACAATACCCCAACAAAGTCCTCTTCACTGCTGTCTGGTCCTCTTTCCAAGTTGTACATCTACCAGGCCACCATGTGTGGCACGCTAGTCCTTGTAAACAACGGCTCCCCCAGCATCTGCTCTCATCATTCCTTTCTGGACCCATGCCTCGTGCCACACCTCTGTGCCCCTATGTACCAGGTCCTCATGGGGACGGCTCACCATTAACTCCATCTTCCTAACCTCAATGGCTGCCCTTTAGGGAGGCAGCAGTCTGGACTTCAACTCTATCAGGAAGCCACATGGGGTGGTGATTGAATGCCACAAGCCCCCCCCCCCCACATGCTGCCTATGTCTTCACAGTAGTGTAATCAAGCACTGTGTGTGATCTTCCTGTTGTACCTGCCTACCAGTCGGCCCTAAGAGACTGTTGAAATAAATGTTCTACCACTCAAAATGGTTACTTTCACCTTTAGAAAATCATCACCAAAGATTTTATCACATCCCTCAGCTCAACTATTTTATCACCTATCTATTCATCACATCCATTCCTATGTCATACCAATAGCTTTTTGGATTTATCCATATATATATACTCGCAATGAGTCTATCACGAAAGTGTTACAAGCGTTCCTAAGCCAGCAGCTATGCACTGTGCTGCTCCTTAGGGAAAGTGGGCAACATGGCGGCCCAAGGAGACAAGAGAAATCAAGCAGTTAGGAAGATGATCAGCAACAAATCCTCCCTTTTCCTAGAACAGTGCGTAATTCTGTTGATTGTGTATCAGCACTTCACCATCGCCCAGTATCTTTCTCCCAGCATGACTCAAACTGAGTGTGATGAGTCTGACTAACGTCAAGTCCACCCCTCTGTGTCACAATCCCTTTCACACAATCAAGACCTGGTGTCTTCTTTTTCCACAATGGCCCCGACGGTATGGCTTCAATGTAGCTAAGGAGCAATAAAGACTTGGTTTTTTTCAAACACTGTTCCATCTGCATCCAACAACATCCTCATATGCTAACCCTGCCACGTTTCTCCCAGGAGTATAACCATCTCTCTGATTTGTTATGAATGTTAGGAGTTACATCCTAAAGTTCAGGCGACTTGTGCTCCTATCTGATTTGGTGGCATACACCATGGAAAAACTAACAAAAGAAAGGGAGGAGAGAGAGAAGACTTCCTGACATTATGATATAAAAAAAGATGAGGAAAAAATGATTTGAGGAAAACTAAACAAAGTGGTTTACTACAAGCCTTTAGCTCTCTACGTGAACTCGTAATTACTTTATCGATGTACTTGGCTGAATAGATAGGGATCCTGGGCTCCACATTCGACACTCCTGATGGTATCAATCACTGTCTAATATTTATTGTTAGTCATGTGTCCTCCACCCCTTTGTCCTTTCCTCTGGCTCTGGTCTCCACCCAGAAGCCACACAGGAGTGACTTCTGGCCTGCTTATTTCCTGCTTTTAACAGCAGTTCTTTGGGAAGCCTAACAGCCCAGTGAGGAAAGGCTCCAGAGTTCAGCTCAGCCTCCTATACCTGGGGCATCTACAGAGGCTTTTCTGTGTCTATGGATGTCTCCAAGTGCAAGCAAATGTTGTCAAAGGGATTCATGGCTTCATCAGGCTCTCAAGGGGGTCTAGCCATCAGAAGAGACTGAGAACTCTAACTCTCAAGGGGTCTAGCCATCAGAAGAGACTGAGAACTCTAACTCTCAAGGGGTCTAGCCACCAGAAGAGACTGAGAACTCTAACTCTAAGGCATGAGGAGCTTAGCTCAGGACACACAGTAAGTAGACACACTACAACAGGCTCTACCTTCTACCTCCTACTGTGGGAGAATAAGAACACCCACAGAAATCACCCATCAAGCATCTTAGGATCTAGTTTGAGGATGTGATTAGGAGGCGACAGACAGTGGACCTAACACAGAGGCAATACTATACACGCAACGCCACGACTATCTTCTTTCAATCTCTGCTTTTATACAGCTTCAGTGTGTTTTCTCAGTTCTCTTCTGAAGCTCAATTGCTAACTAACAGTGGTGGGTAATCCAGAGCATCAGGACGCACAAGTCTCTCTCACTAAATATCCCATCACTTGCCACAAAGGTGCACCATTCATTTTTTTTTTTGTTACAATATACTGATCTATTTACTATTATGCTTTAAATAAAGAAGCACTTACTATACCAAAACTCCAACTGCATTTTTATCTGTATGCTGTAAAAATAAAAATAAAGCTTAATTCTCAACTTCCACGGGTGTCCATAGGTTATGTTTGGTTCTGTAGTTTATCACACCCACAGTACTTTCCATGGGAAGTGAAATGTATTACAAATAC
This sequence comes from Onychomys torridus, assembly GCF_903995425.1. NCBI lineage: Eukaryota > Metazoa > Chordata > Mammalia > Rodentia > Cricetidae > Onychomys > Onychomys torridus. The sequence goes on along the minus strand of NC_050445.1, from coordinate 39,121,890 downwards.
ACTAGCAAAGATAGTTCTTAGGAGGTCTTGCTTAGACAGAATGCCATTCAGAAGTTTCTAAGTAAGATGCAGTGAGCACCAGAAACTGCAGTCCCACATACTCACGGCTGACTGGTCCTCCACAGATCCCCACGCACAGGCTGGACTTGTCCTGGAAGCAGAGGACTGAATTCCATTAGGAGGGCAGAGGGCAGGCCTAGAGACACTGAGTGCCTGCACTACCTTCCTCCAACCCATCTTAATTGCAGGCCCAGGGATTCTGCAGTCCTCCAGCATTAACAATAAAACCACACTAGGTTGTTTTCCTAATTCCTATGAAATGAGTCAGTAGGTCAAGCAACTGATCCACTTGAGAGAACAATCCTTACAGCTACGCTCCCCATTTCCAGCAACCCAGCCCCTTCTCTCTCTCCCACTAACCCAGGAGCCACAGGGCCTGGCAGAGCCAGTGTGGATACTGACAGATAGCCAGTCTCCCCTGGGGTTAGTTAGCATTTCCCTTTAACAGAGAGTATCACTGATGTAGGGCCATAGGGTCGGCTTCCTCAGAGTTGGCCTAACTTCTCTGTTGAGACCATGTAACTAATTTATCTCTTTCACCCCAAAGAAGGGGCTGGTGCTTAAAATAAACATAGAAACCCATTTAATTACACCTCTAAAAGCCCCCCCCCCAAACAAACCACTTCCTTTTGCAAAAATACCTTCTCTTCAAAAGATCTCCATATTCAGAAGACTGGATTCAACTATCCACACTGTTCAAACCCTCCTCAGGGTCTTCATGCTGGCCGGCAGTACCAGACACTGCTTCAGAAAGCCAAAGTGTGTACAAGCGACCAGCTTTTAAATTCTGCCTCTTAATCCATGACTCAAGTTGCTGAACACCTTCGGAAACTACCACCTACTCACCCAGAAGAGGGATGGTTCATGTAGTTAGTGACCTTCTGCATCGGAAATCACCAGCTACTACTGAGGAGAAGAGGTTGGTAATTCCAAGAACTCATCCATGCAGGCAAATCTAAGGACACACAGCTTGACACAGAGGTGGTTAGATCGGCTGTCACAGTTCTTCAGTGCGAGACTTTTGTTTTCTGAATCCACGGGGCTTACTTTCTGTTTTTTTCTTTTTAAAGACAAGGTCTCATTTTGATCTTGAGAAACTGTCTGATCAAGCCACCAACTGAAAACCTGCCATTATAAACCAGGGATTTCACAATGCTCATTCCAAATCTGTGGCTATTCATTTCTGGAAGTGACTCACTGAGGAAGACCGGCTGTTGGGGGTGGGAGGGAGCGATCATTTAGGAGACAGACTGCACTCTAGGAGCCGAGCAGAAACCCCAGAGTAGCGACCACGTGCCTGCGCGGGCAGGAGGGCGGCGACCCCAGCTCAGCTTCCTCCAGATGACACGCAATGACCAGTCCCCTCGTGAAAGCCACTCCATGGACAAAAAGCCCTTCGGGCTGTGCGCCCGCCCACCCGGCCAGCCTCGTGCCTGCCCCTCTGGGGGCTATTTTCACATACTTCAGGAGGGAGGCGCTTGCCACCTGTCAGGACTCCGTGGCTGGTGAGTAACCAGCATACAGAGACCACTTCCTGTGAGTATCTCCAGAAGACCTTATGCTATTTCCTTTAGAAAAGTAAGAAGTGAAAAGGAAAGCTTCCTACAGAGGAAGGAGAAACAAGAGCAAAGCTCAGAACTTGCAACGTGACCGCTGTTTACCCAGCCACGCCTAGTTTTAATTTGGTTTCCCAACCCCTGTGTAATTAAGACAGCCAAAGAGAATAGCATGGGGGGGGGAGGGGGGCGTGATTCACAAAGGAGTAGACTTTCTGAGCGCGTGACCAGAAAAGTAATTTTAAGATTCAAGAGAACCAATCCGAAGCTGGCTGGAGCGTTAACCCTTGCAGAAAGAGAAAGCTGTTTTTTGTCCCCAAATTTCAAACATAGAAATCCTCTTTCCACTTGGATGACATTCACCAGACTCTACCCTAGGTCAGTGAAAGACAGCATGGTGTCAGACCTGTCTGAGGGGACAGTCACATTAACAGCACCAGCCCGTGCCTGTCATCTGACACTAACGTGTCCTTTGAAACTGCCAACAAAATACGACGACGTTTTGTATTTTGCCAAACCTGTTAATTTATGTCACACAGGAGGGGGTGGGGAGCAGAATCACTGCTCCGATTCCTGGTGAAGGTAGGCTGTCAACAGGGCTTTTTCTGAGGACACCGAGGGCCATGCTGGTAGAGGGGGCTTTAAAAAGCTTGCCTGGTTTTTATTTTCCTGCTGCTAATGTGCCTTCACTTAGGGTGTCAGGGGCGGGCGTGGGGAGAGCTGTGAGTCAAGGCTAGAGCAGGGAGCACCAGCGGAGTGGAAAGAGACCACCTGCCTGCGTTTTAGCGCCTTTGGATGTTGGCCCTGGCTCTTCTCCTCCTTTCTGGATACTTGAGATGGGATGTACTGTTTCCATAATGTTTACAAACGGTTTTCTTGTTGCTTGCTTTTGACAGTACTGGGGATTGAACTCAGGGCTTCACATACTCTAGGCAAGCCACCCTACTGTGGGGGACTCTATCCCCAGACTATCAAACTCACATTGTTCAAGAGTATGGGAGCAATTTCCACAATGGAAATATAATTTACAGGTCAAGAGTAAGTCAAATGGATCTGTAACTGGAGGGAGAATGTACACTGACTGTATCACACTACCCTCATCCCTTCCGCCCTCGCCTGTGAGACCTAACCAATGTCCTCAGCGAGAGAGCAAGGCTCCTCCTCTACATGGAAAACCAGCCAGTTTTAGAAATCCTACTGCTACTAGACTGGTGAAGGGGAGCACTGACTGGCGTTCTCAGGATGGCTGAAATGCTCCAATGTCTCATTTCCCTTCTTGCCAACAGGACGCTTCCCTCCCCAGTGTCGAACACATTGAGGATCAGATCTCAATGGCTGTGTGGCTGGCTGGTCCTGGCCTGTCTCTGATTGCTGACTAGGGCAGTCTTGGGAGGTCAGTGCAGAGGTTTTAGAAGGAGTAAGGGAAAGTCAAGTCAAACCAGAAGATCATGAAGCAGAAGCTGGGGAGGAGCCGAGAACACGCAGTGAGCGTGGAGCAGCTTGGAAGGTCACAGCTGTCTTTGAGAGGCGTGCTCGCTTGGGTATTCCAAGGCTGGACACTCAGAATGTGACTGAATTCCAAGGCTGCTCCAGGTCTTGCTGTCACTTGCCCTGTTGTGGACACTGTTCACATGTACAAAGTCCGCCCTCTTCAAACAAAACAAAACCCTGACACAAAAGCACTTGTCTACTAACATTTACTCAGACTTCCCTCTGCACAACGCAAACAAGCTAACTCTTTTCACAGCACCTTGATGGACAGAGACACGGTGGCCTCACGCAGGTAAGATGCCAGCTCTGGGTTCCAGCTCCTTTTACTGGTGTGCTCTTAGGAAGGTCACCCAACCTATTCAGGCCAGTTTAATCGTCCATGACACACAGGCCTGGCTCAGGTACTACCCAAGCGATTTTCAAAGCAACCCTACAGGCTAAGGTCTGTTATTACTCCATCCTACAGAGAAAGGAGCCAATCAGCTGGCAGTGGAGACAGCACTCAAAGTCAAGAGAGCCTGACCTTGGCCTGTTCTCCAGAGCCTGCCAGCCACCTCCAATGGGGTTCCCTGAGTGACAGAGCACCAGGGGAACCGCCTAAAAGCCACAGAGTGGCCCTACTAGCCAGGTTTTTGAACATGTCACTTGCAAACATCGTTTTCTACAAACTTTAATAAAACTTTCTAACAAAAGTGCTAACACGGGTCTATAAGTGTATAGGTCAGTCTGTCCACAGCAAACAGCTTCATGTGTCCTACAAACTTTGACTGCCAGATCCATGACACTGTGAGAAGCAGAAAGATTCAGATGACCTGTTTTCAATCAGGGTGGACAGAAAGAAGGTCTCCGATCTGGACCTTCACATCTGCATCCTTGCTCACTGATCCAACAGAGCCCTGGCCGAAGCTGTCAATGCATAAGGAACCAGATGCCTTAATCTCTTCAATGTCCATTTACCGCTGGGAAGCGTGGGCAGTGTTGGTGTGAGCTGTACAATGCCCACCTGCCCCACCCAGGCCTAAAAAGGAAGAACCTTCCTTCCCTTGTGTATGTTTTTTCTTCAAGGAAAAGTATCTTCTGGTACAAGTCCCGCTGACTAGGAATATAATTTGAGTTTTACACAATTCTTTTCCATATGAAATTGCTCAGCTATATCCTTCCTGATGTCCCAAGTGCCTGTCAAGCAGGCTGTCTAAGGTGGCACTTGGGAGTCTCCTTCCTTTCAATCTTCAAGCAAAAGGCCCTTCCTTAGTTCAATGCCATGTACATTTGTACTTGGTCTAGAATGTTCCACATAGAATCATAGTACAATTTGATCTCCCTCTCCTCCCCTACCATATTTTAATGGTTCTGTATCATGTTGGGTCATCAAAAAAAAAAAATACTTAAAAATGTCTTCCTAAACCAAAGGTGTTAGCAAGAAAGTTAAACACACCATTCTGGTATCAGCTTCATCTAAGACCAAGTGACAGCTGTGTGCAAGATTCTGGAAAACTGATGTTACATTTATAAGCCACAACTCCCCCCGCCCCAAAGACTTCTTCGGTATTAAAAGCCGCTCCCTGCACTGTAGTCACAAGATCAAGATTATTTACACCCTATCTTATCCATTCACACACATTTCCTGTCATAAAAACCTGAACCTGGATGGGGTATTAGACCAACCATGCGAAAGCTCCAGGTGGGAAGTGACCGGAGCTACGAGTTTCAAGTTCATGTTCTAGTCTACCAAGGGGTGACTCACTCACTCTCGGGAAACCTGTATCACACTTTGTCATCTTAGGTGACTGATCCCATTATGGCTCGCTCTGAGGGCCTTTTCTCCAGAGAATTGTCCTTGGGGGGCTCTGGAGTGGCTGCAATTCACCTTCAGAATCCATGACCCAGGCTTAAAAATTGTGACAACCCAAAGACATCTATGGGACAGATACACCTATTTTAAAGTCACACGCAAAGTTGTCTACCTATTTCTAAAAGAAACCCAGCTCCGAAATGTCTAGGCTTCTCTATGATGGTGGGAAAAGCAGAACCAGTGTACACAGGACTGAACAACCTTAGGTTGACAAATCTGTTTACAAAACAGGCCTGGCAAAGTCTGTCCTCCGTCTACAGCAGGACGCAGTCAACGCACGCACACACACACACACACACACACACACACACACACACACACACACACGCACAGGAAGCGGAGGGCTAGCTAGGCTTTCTGATGAAGGTTTGAGTTTGTGATTCCACTGGGCAGTATGTAATCCTGGGCCCAGGACTGAAATACACATATCCATACAACTGCCCACAGACAGATACACTCACCCAATCACAGACATATATATTCACACACATTCTCATTACACAAAGACACACATGTAGACATACTTAAGTACACCATTTCCACTCTCCTCCTCTGACATTGGTCTCCAAGTTACTCCTTCCCTGTATTTACCTACTTCAATGTGGAAATAACACACATTACATTTTGCTTGCTTTACCTTGATTAGAGGACCAGCCTTCCAGCAGGGCTTCAGAGATGGACTGCTGGCACTCACCTTCATCCTCACTCAGTCAGGCCTGTTAGCAGCTCTAGCCAGCATTGTCCACCCCTGCTGCCTCTGTCTTCTCCCGCACACACCTTAGACCCCTGTCACTTGTTCCTCGATGAGCAGGCTGGTCCTTTGAACTGGTCACTTGCCGACCAGTGACTGTTGGTGGAAGGCTGGGTAGGTAACAAGAAGATGAAGTCCTGGTGATTTCCACGGAAGTCACTGAGTGTCCACACCTGTTGTATAAAGAAAGTGGCTGTCAAATGACCCAACCAGGACATACTACAGAGTCACAACTGTAACCTCTTGAAATTTAGTTTCTGTGTGGTACCGTACTCCACAAGAATCTTTAGTTATTTTGCTGGGTCTATAGAGGAAAAAATTATGTCTGTCATTCTCCAAGTTTTCATTTAAAAATTTAAAGTAAGTATGACAATTTTATACAAAATATTAAGTCACTACTAAGAAGCCAGAGGTATATCGTGAAACTATCTCAAAAAACCACACATTTGAATTGCTTTCAAAAGGACAATGCTTTTGAGCTATGGGTATTCAGCTATGAGCACTGTGGATAGCTCTAAGTTCTGAGCTATGAGCACATTTCTGGGGGTTTCACACACACAGGCTCCAGTACTTTGAACGAGAGCGCACAGCTGCATCACGCTCTACTACGAACTGAAGAGCAAGAACTTGGGAGTTTGAGGCAGGGGAGATGGCACAGCTGGGCAGGGCACTTGCCACCACGCCTGATTACTCGATCTCAACCCCGGGGACTATAACATAGGAGGAGGAAAGCGACTCTTGACTTTCGCATGTGCGCTGGACCATGTGCATAACCCTCTACAAGTGACAATGAAACGGAACACAACGAAACCACTCAAGTTCTGTAGCATGCCCAAGATTATATTAGCTATAATGTGTCCGAGTCCCTTAAAGAACCAAAGGAGAGGACCTAGTTTGAAGAGTACTTGCTATGTGAGCATGAGCACCGAGCTCAGCTCCCTAGCATTGTATATTTAAAAAAATTAAGTGAGGGACTTGGGAAAATTTCAAGTGCTTCTATAAAAATCACCCTCTCTAAAGTTAAGTCTAGACATCGACATTTGATCTTTGTCCGAAGAAATAACATGACTATATCATGTCTCAGATTTTTCTCACATAATGAAAAACAAATGAAGTATTTTCTATGACATATAGTCTTAATAAAGCAGTTGATTCAATTTTGAGTCAGTTTGTATTGGGATACCTTCAGGTAACATGTGCTTCCTCAAATAGTAGTAAGAGAAAAACCGGACTATCTGTAAATCATGCTCAACTCCAGCACACAGCTAGAAGGTGATACTCTGGTTTTCTCCTTCATTCCAACAGCCCCAGGCTGACCTACTCTGCAACAAGCCTGAAAAAGCCAAGCTCACTGGCTCCATATACCACTCTACCTCTATACCGACGGACGGGGTGTCTACAAGTTGTTAGGCTGGTCTTGGGCATGCCCTGACTGCGAACACAAAACCAGTGTGCTCAGTCTAAATCATCATTTGACATGGCTCATGGACTGTATCTAGTCTGTCTTTACCAAGCCATCTGAAGATCTCCACTTTCTTCCTGAAGAGCTGGGGATCAAGAAGAATTTTGTATTACCATAGTCTACTTCGAAAAGGTCTCATCAGTCAGGGGTGATGGCACAGCTTTCTAATCTCAAGGCCTAGGAGGATTGCTGTGAATGTGAGCCTAGCCTAGGCTACACAGTTACCCCTCAGGCAGCCTGGGCTACAGAGGGAGACCATCTCAAACAAATAATCTGGGTGTGGTGATACAGATCTGTAATCTCAGTACTCCAGAAGCTGAGGCAGGAGAATCACAGGTTCCAAGCAGGCTATGGAAGCAGAGAGAGAGCCTATCTCAAAAACAAAAAACAAAATAGCTAACCCCACAAAAACTAACCCATATATAAAACGGCTCCAATGAGCCATACCTACAATCCCAGCACGAAAAAGGACTAAATTGAATTTGAATCTAGTCTGGGTTATACAGCAAGACCCTGTCTCAAAAGCAAGGCCTCACTTTATCAAGATTCTGACATAAAATGTGCATATATATATATATATATACTGTGTATATATTAGATTATGTGGTTTGGTTTTCTGCCAACATCCTTCAGTCCAAGGTTTACAGAAGAGGTATTCGGAGAAAGGCTGAACGGGATTTCTAATCAAAACCTCCAACACATAGTGACTTGTCTCCAACAACCCTGAAATACAGTGTGGTTTGCCATACCCGTGCTTTTCCTAGTGACGCCAACATTCACCTTTCAGGCTCATAATGTAAAGTGGGCTTCCATGCCAGAAAGAAACTCAAGGAAGCATGGCCTGAGAGGATGACTCAGGCTTAGGTTGGCTGATCTGAGGGTAAGGGGCCAAAATATGATCAGGGAGCGTTCTGTCTGTTACACAGGATTACTGTGTTTGCAGTAGAGGTGGGAGCCTTTCCCTAAACACACGGTTCTGATTTACTCAAGTCTGCTTCCTCTCCCCACAGCAAAGCACTGCCCTTCATAAAACACAAACAAGCAAGAGTACATACATGCTAAGTAAGAAGAGTGAAGAATTAAGCTTAAAATGCACACAAACACACATATCTTTCTGAAACTCAAAAATCTGAGGCTAGGGTGGGAATGAGAAGTTGGATGAAGGAAAGGTGGCCTGTAGCTCACCAGTTGACACTTCTGAGTCTTGATTCCAAAACGGACTTTTTTTTTTTAAACAAGGCATTTGTTTCCAGAAGGGCCCCTGCAGTACTGACCTGAGACGGCGTAATGATGTTGCTGAGGCTGTTAATCAAGGCTGATGCTAATGATATTCCCTGATTCAGAGACTGCACAGGAGCTGAATGCACAAGCAGCTTGGCCCAGCAACTCGGCCTAGCCATTCAGTCCTTGGAGGCTGTGGGGCCTAAGCTTGAGACGCCTGGGCGGAAGGTTTGTCTTGGAGGCCATTCAGGGAACCGCATTTGGTTTCCTCCATTTAACCAGGTCACCCAGGCATGGAATGCACAGCTCTGCCAGACAGACATTTTGGATGCCTGTGCAACAGCGGCTTGTAGAGGCTACCGAGACAGAGAGAGGCTGCGGTCCCCTTTCGCTCTGTGCTGAATGGCAGCCTTGACGTCACAACTAGGAATCATTGGAGGGACAGATAGCAAGGCCCAAGCCAAACGGGCTCCCCTGTCCCCGCGGCAGGGCTACTTTAGTCCTACTCAGACACTTCTGGGGCTGCAGAGACAAATGCCTGCAGTTTACACAGACAGGCAGCCTCTGGACAAAGGAAACGCCAGGGCTAGCTGTGTTCAAAACCCTCGATCCATCGCCGTTTCTGAGTTCACTTGTTTCTGACAGAGTAGCCTTCCTGAGGGAGGCCTGCAGCCATTGGGGGAGATGTTCAGATCTCTGTGGGGCTAAAATTCCCCAGTGTGTAAAGGTCAGCCTCGTTCAAAGGGATGACATACACACTCTGGAGATACTAGGCACTCATGAAAGCAGGCAGTCTCAGCAGAATACAGCTATCATTTCAGAGATTTTAAGTTTGAGCAAGTAAATACCCACGGCAGCACCCCGCTGTAGGGGTCTAAGCCAGTAGGTGAAAAATGCGGGCTGTGGCAGCAGAAACTCTCCATTAGTTGCAAGTTGTCGGTGTAGGCCAGTTTCAACTTTACACTGAAACTATGAATTATGTTTAGCTATGTGAATGCCAGGTCATTTCTTCCCATTATAAATGCGTTGCTAACTACAGACATCACGGGCTATCTGCAGCTGGGATGTGATGGACTGTACCTGCTGGAGTGCATGCATGGCAGCTCATGGGCATGTCTGACTGCAGGTGTGAGGACAGGATGCAGGGTACCCAAAGGCGATGAGAGAACGCTGGAGGAGTAACACGGAGAGGCTCTGTCACTTTTGGCAGCTTTTTTAAAACCCAGCATTCCCAGAGCACTCTTTTGTAAGGTCCCCATGTCAGGCTAATTTCAAGAGAAGGATCTGCTATGGAGAGCCAAGGCTTCCACAGCCAGAAGGTGCGATTCTGGTCCAAGTTCCCCTCAGGGTTGGTTCTATCAACCATCATCATCTATAGGACGCTAATGACCTCACCTAGGCAGGTGACAATTGCTGGGTTCTTGGTTCTGTTGCCCAAGAACTACCACCCCCCAGTGTGTTTTGTGTTTACTGATAAAGTAAGCAAGTAAGGAAACTAATGTTCTTAAAATGAGAAGGGAAAACTGATTCTTAACTGCCGAGTTTCTTCAGACAGTGGTCACACTCAAGAGGTCAAATTTTATCCTAGCTGCATGTGGCTCTTCTATTTCAAGAGTGGAGTTACAGTGGCCCTACCCTACCCATCTCCAGAGGCTTACTGTTTAAGAGCTGTAATTAAATTTCTTCTGAACTCATTTATTACACTTCAAATTTTCAAAAAGAGAATGATGGGATTTCTCAAATCATTGCATGCCCAGAGGGAGGATGTCGATTTATTTTTATTGCTCTGATGTAAGGGTAAGAAAATGAGTATGAATTCTCCTCCAAAATTGTATTCTGATTAGAACTGTTCAATGTTCAAATCCCTGGTTTAAATTTCAGTAAACAATCAGTCACTCATTAAGAAGCAACTACTGAAAAGGCGGTATTTAAAAGGGGGGGGGGTGACAAACAAAAACTATGTGTGATTAAAACTCTCCACACGTCTTTACCCGAGAATGCCTTGGCTGTCTGGGTAGTCACAAGTTACAAACACCCTTTGGGATCTAGATTTAATTCATGCCATAAAGCAAGCATCCTATTTTCATTTGTTCACAAAAGACCTAGAACCTCCTGTAAAGAGCCCTAGTATTACTAAAGTTTACTTTTAAGTCACTGAAATGCCTGTCGAGACACAATCTTGAACAAACAATACCCTATCATTCTTCCTGAAGGAAGAAAGTGGTGCAAAGATAATTTTGGGCTTTACTGAGTTTCTGCTCCAATTTCTTGTTTTGAAAAGTTTTTCAAATGGGCTGGTTCTAAGCTCTGGTAATTTCCACTCAGAAGGACCAGGAAGAGAAGACACTGTTCCGAGAGGGCCAGAGACGGATCCTGAGAGTCCAGACTGGCTATGGGAACCAGAAGGCTCTTCCTTAGCTTGCTTCCCAGGGGTGGGGGTGGGGGTGCTGCAAAAACTCAAGCTCCTTAATCGTTCCAGGAACAGGAAACACACCGTCCTGGGCTGATGAGCTTCTGGCTTCAGAACCTGCCAAGTGTCCACACTCAGACTAAGGCTGAGCTAGCCCACCTGCTCTTCAGCAGGGTGGGGTGATGGCGTCCTCCTGGCTCTCTCCTGCCTCTGTTTCAGTCTATGCCACTCTTGGTATTCCCCAGTAGTCACTGTCCCCACTACAGAACTGGCTCCTTCTGAATCCAGATCCTCTTCTGGATGAAGATGACATCCTTTCTCTAACTTAATTGTGAAAGAAAAAATAACTTTTGAAGAGTTTCCTCTTTCAATTTCACACTCAAAGACAGTTAATCCTGTAAAGCACACTTGAGTGTTGGGGAGAAATACTATCTACCTGCTTTCCTATCCATCACCTGTTTGAAAAAGAAAATCTCCACAGTTCCTCTGTCCCACCCAGCTCCACCAAGGCTAGCGTTGGTGCTGGCGGCGCTGTCAGAGAAGAGCTGTTCCGAGTGCAGGCGCCCAAGTTTTGATCAGCCGCCCCACGGGCCTTGATCCATCCTAGCCTCTGACTGCGTGCACACTGTGCCTACCGGGTGTCCTTCCTCGCCAGCCTGCAAGCTTCCTCCACAAAAAAGGGTGAAGGCCTCGGGGGCTCTTTTTTGAACACTATGGGTGCTGGAAAAAGGAAAAGGAAGGAAGAGAGGAAGTGGGAATGGGGTAAAAGGAGGAAGGGTGAGAGGAAAGAGAACAGAAATGAGGGAGGGAGGGAGGGAGGGAGGGAGGGAGGGAGGGAGGGAGCAGAGCAGCCGCCGCTCGTTTTTGTAATCAGCGCCTTGACTGTTTCCTCTCATTTTTCATACACAGAGTTTACAATTCTTGGCAAATATGACTGCATAAAACCATGGAAGGGTCCAGGACCCTTAAACAACATCCTCTAGGGTAGTGGCACAGAGACACAGCCCTGGGGGCAGGGTCTCTCCCGACCGCTTCTGCTTTACCCACCCGTCGTCAGCCCCTGGTACGTCTTATGACTGCAAAGCCTAGACTGGCATGCACATTTCTACAAAGGAAGGAGAACTTATCAAGCAATTTCTTTGTATTCTTACCACCCACATGCACAAGATTTCAGTAAAAGGATGCATTCAATTTAGACAGCCACTTATGAGCAGTTAGTGGGGTCAGTAAGAGTGGAGAGTATCCTCGCACAGGACAGCCAGGAGGAAGGTAGGGCATGTCACAGGGCAGGACGTTCACCAGGGCAGATCGCTCATGTCACTCTGGAGTTCCCAGGTCTAGGTGAAATGGAATGTTCGGTTCCTCATCATATGACTTATTCCACAACGTCATCAACAGGTCACTTGTGCCAGCAGACATCTCCGAGATTATTAAGTCCCAGTGCCCACTCAGATGACAGATCCAGAGCAGAGGTTCAGGTGCCTGTGCATGTCTCCTGGCTTCTTGCCTTGTGCTCCCTCCATTCCTTGTCACTAGTCACCACCGACCACTCACCAGTACAGCAGAGGTGGAAAGAGCTGGCCAGGCCGGCCCAAGTTCCCACAGCTCACTAAGGTTTGAAAGGTATGCTGTGTCACAGAGACAGCTGCTGGGTCAGGCTGTGGCCTTGGGGGCAAATGACAAGGACAGCAGAAAATGGCAGTGAGCTCACCTGTAGCTCAGGAAGGGTATGGACAAGGAACCTCCCCGAGACCAAGAATGTCCCAGTGTTCAAGGAGCTCACCAAGGAACAGTTAATGCCATGAGCCTGACCTACCGGCCGTATACAGCCGTGAGCGGATTCACCGGCTTCACCACCACCTAATACCCAAGGGTGGACGGGCACCCCTCTCGTCTGCAGCTGCCCTGGGAATTGCTGAATCAACAGGCAGGATGCACACTTTTGTGGACCATCATACTCCATGTCTCCTTTGACCCTCTCTCTTCCCAGAACTGCATTCACACCCTATGAGGCCAACCTTAGAAATTCAGCTCTCACGTGGTGGAAACTCTTCTGTCAATAACATTTCTCCATGAACACATCAACATGTGTGGTTAGTTCAGGGACTCAGTTCTCTTTGGTAACCGCTGACAAAGGTAATTTGCCACTCTGTGTTGTCCTCAGATGGGTATCTTCTGGAAACTAACATCTTGTCCTTGAGTGGTGAAGCTTTTCCATGAACACATGAAAACTAACTGCCTGCCACCTGAACACACACGCAGCAGTAAGGCGGGAGGTACCAACTCAGTTGGCCTGCCTGTCCCTCCTTTGAACATCACAGTGCCTCCTGCCCATCACCATCTCACCTTACTTCTCCGGCAACAGTGGGTGGAATCATGCATTACAGAAGGATGGACCTCCTTCAGCATCCTCCAATGGGAGGGAGAACACTGAGGGCCAGCTCTGTGATATAATCCTAGCACCCGTTGAGTGTCAGAGGTCTTCAGAGAAAAGCACATTTGCTCTGGTCATTGCTTGGCTTCTTTGATATAAAAAAAAGATCTTAGTATTTGATGAAGTCAAGTCAAGTGCTTTCAGACTTCTGCCGGGTCCCTGGAGATATATGGCTTTAATACAAAACAAATGTGTGCTTGAGAGGCAGAGGTCTAGGCCTGTCACTGCTTATTCACTGGGTGGTTGGCAGGCAAACAGCTGAAATCCAGCAGGGTCACTTTTGAAGAGTCCAAGCGTCACTCAGGAGCTGGGCTATGTTCATAGGCGAGACTATAATGTGTAATAGGTACTAGGACCACTTGGACAACTCTGGGGACCCTGGCACTGAGGGAGGATGTTTCTTGCTGGATTCAAGGCAGACACACTGAAATGTGAACTTGAAATGGGACCTGGCAAATACCTGTCATTTAAAGAACAGCGCCACACGGGCCAGAACATGGCTCTTAGGAACTCATACCACACATGCAAATGCCAGTCCACCCTTCTTTATGCTCCGTTGCTTCTATTTCTAGTTTGAGTAAAGCTTACACCTGTGAAGCTGAAAAACAGTAGACAAGAGGTGATTTTCCATACAGCATGTTGCACCTGACAGTGCCAATTTATCTACTGGTTCCATCTCACAAGGCTCTAGGAGAGGGAGCAACTTCAGCACCTGAGGGTCCCGTCACCCTTCAGAGCTTGCAGACACTTCCCTCCTCCTCCCTTGAAGCTCCCATGCTCTTCATTCTTCCCTGTATGTCAACACTACAGCAAGATGACACAAGAGGACAGAGGCCTGGGACAAACCAACCATCAGAGAGACGCAGCACAGGGAAGAAGCAAGCACAACACACAAGTCTCACCGGGTGCCTTCCGTCACATTCCGGACTCCGAATGACTCGGATGCCACCTTCATGCTGACCACAATGCACCCGAGCCCACCTGTGTTCTCAATGGTTTCTCCGACATATCTGAAACTCCACATGTCCAAAGCAGAATCCTTGTTTTTCTCCCACTTTCCACGATAAGGTAGTGGTAAGCTGTGATCAAGTCATATGCAGAACAGTACAGCACCACAGATAAAGAAAGGCTGCTATCCTCAACATGGAGCAGTTTTTATAAACACAACACAGGAGGAAAACTCAAGCTGCAAAGATGACCACATACAATGTGGTGCCACATTTCTGGGTCTTCAAATGTTTTTTTTTTTTTTACCAATGCGTATTTATGTGATAGAAATGTTGCCTGGTAAGAGCCAGAGACAACTGTAATTAAAATCTTCAGCACTGTGTGTGTGTGTGTGTGTTAGGTTCACAGGAATCAGAGAGGAGGATCCCCAAATATTTTTAGCGTGCTGACTTTAAGCTGAACAGTGATTCACTGACAGCCATCTTTACGCTGTCCTTCAGCTGATGGCTGTTGTATAGAACCTTTTGCACAGGACACCCACGAAAATTTCTGTTGAAGGTAGCTCCTACTTCAAAACAATAAGGAAAGTAAGCCCTTTAAAAGATGCGGAGATTAATTTATGCTGATGAAGTTGGTTGCAGGGTGCCACTGTTTTAACAAGGTCGGGTAAACAGGCAACGCATGGGATCAACTACCAAGGAGGAAACTGCCAAGGGTAAGATCAGAACCTACACACTGACCGAGAATCTTCTCTGATCCACAAGGCTGGTCTTAAAAGGCAAAATTAACTGATGCGACTTCTCGTCAGTTAATGGCTTAGCAGGTAGAAGATCCCACTTTCTCTTGTCCCCAGAGGATGACACTATTTCAAAAGGTTGCGGAGAGCCCAGGCTCTGCCAAATGTCAGTGATTTGAGGCCATTCTTCCCTCGTCTTTGGCCCTTGCAGTAGATGACTGGTTCTAGCAGTTATTAGAATGAACACTGTAGCAGGGGTGAATGAGCCCAAAGCCACGCTGGGCATGATGTGCCTTGTTTATCTGTGTGAACAGGCGTTTAATTGGGGAAAAAAAAAAAAAAAAGAAGCCTGTAGGTTTCTTGCCTTTCTTATATAAGAGTTGGATCTCTCTGAATGGCCAAGGAGGAGAAGGTAGTTTGATTCTGGCATGAGGTTTAGGGGAAGAAATGCCTTTGTAGCTGGTCCTAAATATTATGGTAACTTGGATGAGTTAGCCTCCAAGGGAGAAGTTGCCACATGTTATAACAGAAGCCACGGCTTGGCAAGACTGAGAACAGAAAAATTGCAATGGAATGACAGTTTCTCCATCATGACAGAGGTGTGCCGGGAGACCATCCCAGGACCAGCTTCCTCGCCACAGCTTACCAAAGTGAGCGCTGCCCTTTCAGCCAAGCCTTGCACCAGGGCTCTTAAGAACACAAAATGCTGGCGTTAATTTCTAGTGGATTTCTTAAGAACTTTTATCTTTCTTCTAACTTAAAAGAAAAGAAAGATTAACACTTAAAAAGGGAGGGCTGCCAGCAAAAATTGTGAACCTGAGACCTTTGGGAAGGAGGACTTTTCAGCTTTTAATTCTGTAGTTCCAAAGTAAGGATGCCGTCTGCTTTCTTGTCCATGCCAGTACTTCCAGTTTACATGTTAACAATAGATTCTTGCCTGTGATCCAGCTCATCACTTTCAATGGCCATTCTCAAACATGGATGGCCCTGCTCTGAAGCTTCTCCAAATCACACAGAAGTTCCCGTCTGGCATAGAGCAGCCAGCTGCTAAGGCGTTTTTACTGGAAGTTTTACCAAGGCCTTGGTTTGGATATAATTTTGTTTTGTTTTGTTTTTCGACACGGGGTTTCTCTGTAGTTTTGGAGCCTGTCCTAGACTAGCTCTGTAGACCAGGCTGGCCTGGAACTCACAGAGATCCGCCTGCTTCTGCCTCCCGAGTGCTGGGATTACAGGCGTGCGCCACCACCGCTCGGCTAGGATTTAAATTCTAAGGCATCTCACATCAACAATAATGGAGTTTTTGGAGATTCAGACCTTTCTTATGTTAAAAGATATGAAAGAAAGCATAAATATTAGCTCACATCTTAGGTATATACACAGACTCATGTATTTGTGCATTTACTGAAACATATAAACTCAGGGCCTGGGTTAGGGGGATGGAAGCCTTATTCCATAAAGTGCTTGCAAACTGTGTGGAGAAACATATGACAGGTATAATGGCATTTGCTTATATCTCCCAGTACTGGGGAAGTGGAGACAGATTGTGGGCTCACTGGTTTGACAGCCTCAACTACTCACTGAGCTCCAGACCAAGGAAAAGTCCTATTTCAAAATAAGGTGGTTGATGGTCTTGAGCAAAGATACCCGAGGTTGACCTCTGACCTCTGTATGCATGCACAAGCACCTTCGCTCACAACAGAAAATAAACCTAGGGGTCATTCTTCTAAACTGTCATTTTTATACAGGAAAAAGACCCACAGTATCTTTACTCTGCCAGAGATCAGCTTGCACATCTAGCAGTGGATGAGTGGGCAGGTGGAGCATGGAGCTGCTGCCGAAGTCCGATTTACAGGTTTCAAAATCACACTTCAGTCATAATAAACGTGTAGAACTGGTTGTGACAAGAGTACCACTGATTCCCAGTTTTAAGAAGCAGACAAAGTTAGCACTGAGGGGAAAATGGTGGGAAATACACATACTGGTTTAAGTTTGCCTAGTTTTTCCATGTGTTTCATTTAAAAAGCAAAGGGACCTAAGTAACAGGCAACAAGAGTCTGCACTAACAGAATCGGACATCAGGGACTGTTTAAAAATGTAGAATTTGCTGAGTTCTGAAGAGCACTGGCCTTCATTAGATGTTGGTTCAGACCAGTGTGGAGTACAAGCCAGGGAAGAAGTCCTGGCTGTGGGCAGCAGGCAACATCACCTGCGTTTCTCCGGGAAGGAGAGACAGGCAAGTGTGCTCATCTCCAAGTGTGGATGGAGAGGATACCCTCTAGCCTGGGCTGGATGTGTGAGACTCCCTGAGTCCGCAGTACCCTCGGAGTTTGTGCTCTTCCCCAGCCCCAGCAGGAACTAGGAGGAACTCATGTTCCACTGCACAGCCATATGATATGATCACAGACGTGCAGTCAGTCCATTCCGGCTCTCAGTGTCCGAGCAGGGAACATCAACTACGCGTCAGGAATAGCACTATGGAATGTGCTGAGCACAGTGAAAGAGTCCCTGCCTGTAGGAGCCACAGTCTGGCAGGGAAGAGGGGCAGGCATAAGGCCGGTGCCTAGCGTGCACAAAGAGGGCCAAGAGCACTGGAGCAGCCTAAGGCCGGTGCCTAGTGTGCACAAGAGGGCCAAGTGCACAGGGGCAGCCACTCTGATGAGGTTCACATCCTGTTCTGCCACTGAAGCTCGGAAATGTGAGCTGCCTCCTCAGTCAGTGTCCTCCTTATATGTAAAATGGAGTAAGGCCAGCCTCTTGCACTGCTGGAAGACTCCATGAGGTGAGATCTCTAAAGCACTTTTACAGCTGTAGCTTGTCATACAACAGGTCCAAGAACTAACAATTATGGTGGCCATTCTCCCAGAGAATCAAAGGCTATGCATAAAGAGCATGTTCTCTTCTTCCCTAAAGGCTAGAAAGGGGTGCCCCTGGCACCGTTTTGTCACTTTGGGCACTAGGCTTCATGAATGTCCTATGCTGCTGCTACTGCTGCTAAGGGGCACCTTTCTATCAAAAAAGACTAAGCATGTTCTCCCTGGTGTCTATCTGTCCCACCAATGGTGCTAATGTATGTCCTAGGTGAGGCTTTCAAGGGAGCCCTAGTGAGCTGTGTGCAGTATGTGCAAGGCTGAGGAGCAGCAAAGCAGAGGGGTCAGGAGCTCAGCCCCTGGAGCCAGCCTTCCTGGGCCTCCAGCTCTGGTCTATGGCTTGTTAGCTGTGTAGCAAGGTCCACAATGCTTAGTGGACCTTAGTGTTTAGAATCTACACTGTGTTGGTTAGAATAATCCCTATCCCATTGTGTGATTATAAGAACTAAATCACTAACACAGCAGTAGCTGAAACACAGCAAAAACCCCATTAGTAATAATTATACAATGCAAACCCAGCAACTTTGTCACCTTGCTAATAAAAACCAGAGAAACAAACAGCAAATAGGCAGTCCAAAGATCCCAGAAGAAACCCCTGGCTCTCCCATCCACTCTCTGAAACAGTGCGAGTGTCACGTCCCTTCTATAATTCATCTTTCTTGTCATGTGCATTCAAGATGCTGAGAGGCCCAAAGCATCTCTCATTCATTAACTCAAGATCTCAAGGTTTTGGTATCACATTAGAATTTCAGATGGAAGATGTTAGGGTGTGTGTGTGTGTGTGTGTGTGTGTGTGTGTGTGTGTGTATGTGTGTGTGTACACATGAATTTGTGCATGTACCTATGTGTACAGGGGCATGGCATATGCAATGTGTGCTAAGGAATTAGCTCATGGAGATTTGTTTCTGCATGGTGTAGAGCAGGATAGTGACTCTGGGAGAAAAGCTTCTATTTCAGTTTCCAATACATTAAAAAGAAAGCTCTTTCTTTTTCCATAGAGTTTTTGTTTTGTTTTGTTTAAAGATGGATTCTTTGTGTAGTCTTAGTTGTCCTAGAAATCACTCTGTTGACCACACAGGCCTCAAATTCACAGATATCTGCTTGTTTCTGCTTTCCAAGTGCTGGGATTAGAGGCAAGCACCACCCCCACCATCTCTTAAGGGTTTCAATTGATTGGGACAAGTATGCCAGCGATAGTAATAAGCTTTAGTCAAAAGCCCCACCCACTTTATGCTAAAGGAACATCTAGCCTGGTGTTTGAGGAAACATCTGGGTCACATACCCTAGCCAAATTAGCCATCACATTGTCCTTTCAAAGAGGGTGACTCAAATGGTTCTCTGCTAAAGCAAAGCCTATGGGTTGCTCAGTGATTTTGCTTTTTGTTACAGTACATAGGAAAGGCTAAAGACGCCAATGAGTCTATATTCCCTCTGAAGCTTTTCTGTATGCGTGGCATTCACTTCCAAGTACATCTAGAAGACCTGATGTAGACAGAGGTGAGTCAGAAGGATGCATGCACAATCCCCATGGCGGGTGTCTGAAGTGCCAGTGTCCAAACCCAGTGGTCTGAGTGCCAAGCAGACTCTAGGAAGAATGGGGGTCATTAAAACGGAGTGTTTCCCTGGCTGGCAGAACTGTCCCAGGCTTACTGCTGTGAAGGGCTTTTAGTCCACACTTCTTCCTATCACACCCAAGGATGCAGAGAGGTCCTGTGGGGGGATCCCTGGTTTCATGACAGGCCAAGGGAGATGGTCTCTCAGTGCAGATTAGATGGCTGGTCACTTGAGCTGGAGTCAGTCAGTGCCAGCATCCCCTCTGATTATAGGATGAAGCTGAAGACCTGCACTGCAGAATTATCTGCATGCTAAGGGGAAATGTACTTTGAATGAGACATGGCAGTTGATTTTATGCACACGCACACACACATTATTATATAATGGTCACTGTGTTAGGAACTACATTGCAATTCATTGAATTCTTAGGATAGCTCTATGAGAAAGCTGTTCATTTCACAAACGAAGATACAAAGAGCAAACAATTAGCTTCAAGGGCATAGAGCAAAGAATTCTACTCATAGGGACTGTCAGAGAAACAGAACACACCAAGACTGTCAGGTGCTCCCAGGGCCTCATATTCTGCAAGCCCCCACAGTCCTCTTGGCTCTTTCTTTCAGCACAGAATCTACTGTGTGGGGGCTGTGCTCTAGTCCCAGCACCCCTTCACTTGGTAAGCCCATTCTTCCTCCGCCACCTGCCTCATCTGCTCTTCTTGGTGTCAAAGCACTGCTAACACCTCCTCCATTTGCTCTGATTCTTTGTGGCCTCCCGGGATCCCAACTGCCCGGTTGTTTTCACATTCTCCGAAAGCTCTCCCTCTGCCCCTATCCTGAACCCTACTCCGAGGTTGGGTCCTAGGCTCTTCTGACCCTTCCCCTGGCTCTATAGCTACAATTCCCTCTCCTCTCTAGTTGCTCATGTCATCCTTGCAAAGCACATTTGTAAGGTATGCCTCAGTCTGAAGTCACCATATCCCTCACTAGTTACTGACTGATAATGTGATCTACAACCTTGGCTCCAACTTGCACGTGAAGCCTTTGGGCCTCCTAACTGCTCTCCAGAACCGGCCTCTCCCGTGTTCTTCACCCTCCAGTGGCCAAGCTCACTGATCATCGACCTGCTTTTACCTCTCCACTTATAAATTAGTCTTCTCTGGTTTCTCCTGGTGCCTCAGCTAACATTCCTCCACCTAGCTAACATCATATAACCCAAGCAATTCCCCAGCCTCGCCTCTGGACTTTATCAAGTTCTCCTCCTTCTCCTGGACAATCACAACAGAGTTCTCATTGCTGGCTCTTTCACTGTCCAGGTCACACCCTTTCACACACACCTTAACAGGGATTTGCCCAAATCCTTCGGCTCCCTCGTGACTCACTGTTAAATCCAATTTGTTTACTTACACAGCAAGTGACCCCTCCCAGAGCCGGCACTCACGGGACCTCTGTCCTCGATGGTCTCCCAGTCACTCTGGGGTTCACTGTTATTTCCAATCACCACCAGCTGTTCCCAAAGATAAGGAGGCTTTCTTTCCAAGGTCTCATGTCCAACATCACCTTTCTCTTTTCACTGAGCTAGCTGAAATTTCCTTTATCTGGGAAGCATTTCTTTTTTTTTGTTTGTTTGTTTTTGTTTTTTCTAGACAGGGTTTCTCTGTGTAGCTTTGCGCCTTTCCTGGATCTCGTTCTGTAGACCAGGATGGTCTCCAACTCACAAAAATCCGCCTGCCTCTGCCTCCCAAGTGCTGGGATTACAGGCGTGCGCCGCCGCCACCACCACCCGGCTAGGAAGCATTTCTAGATCCCTCTGCACTGATTACTTTTTATGCTTCCAAATTACCATGTGGCTAGTTTACTCATTTTTACTTTTTCTACAATTTTCTCTACCTTTCTAACTTGATCTATGCACTGAGAAAGTCCGTACACGTGCAGGGCTCTGTGCTAGCAGCAGCAGCAGCCTTCCACATCCAGGACACTGACTTAGCCCTGGTGATACTCCACAACGAACTGCACGACACTATCCATAAGACATATCGCTATCAGCTGCAGCACAGAATTCCTATCCCCGGGGAAAATAACCCGAGGGCCATGGAGCGGCCTCGTCCCATGCACTGGGAAAGGCAAGGCACCTTCAAGTTTACTGTCTCGCACGAGTTAGTTATATAGCAACTCTCAACAGTAAAATGACCTATGATGCTTTGATGCTCTCTCAAATGTTATTTATTTATTTACTTATTTGAGACAGGGTCTCACCATGAAACCCTGGCTGGCCTTGAACTCAAGAGATCTGCCTGCCTCTGTCTCCCGAGTGCTGGGATTAAAGGCACACACCACGTCTGGCTATGTTTTCTCAGTTCTATTTTATTTAATTTTATTATTGATGGAGTGACTGAGACAAGGTCTTTCCACATAGCCTTGTCTATCCCAGCCATGTACACCAGGCTGGCCCTCTCAAGTCTAACATGGAAAAGAAGTAATTATTCTGTATCTTCTTAGAGGACACAAAGTTATTCCATGAATCTTGGAACCTTTTTGGATCTTGCCTTTTGTACACCAACAATTTACCTGAGGTAAAAGAAAATTTCTTTTCGGGTAAAAAACATTTCAGCTGATGAGCAACTGTGCATCAGAAATAGTCTGTTCTGCAGCCTCAATGTAAGAAGGGGTAGTGCAAGACTTTCACTGCTAAGACTTGGTTACATGAGTGACTCTCAATCAATCTCTCTCTCTCTCTCTCTCTCTCTCTCTCTCTCACACACACACACACACACACACACACACACACACACACACTCTTACTTTCATTTCCCCCCAAGTCTGTATGGTAAGATTTTACCTGAACCTGATCTGGGTACCCACCCCTCTGCAGTGTTACCCCATCATGTCATTCACCCCACAATGCAGTGCCCTCCTGGAATGCTGGATCCATGAGCTAGCTGCTTACTTCTGAACATGACACACCAACTCTAGGGATGAATTTGTGGCCCACTGGGTGTCGACAAGAAATACAGACACAGCTTTGGAGTGAGACAGCCACCTTACTTATCAGTGCTTGCAAACACAGCTCCTTACTGCTCCAAGACAGAAAAAAAGCCAAAGGTTCTTCTTAATGCAATGGCAGGCAGGAAGTGACGCGCTCCAGGGAGTCAGCATCCCACTAGGGAAGTCTAAACTCTTCCTGGCTCACATCAACTTGTCTGTGTCTCTCGCCATATGAGTTGAAATACTAATCACTTGGGGCTAAGGGGATGGCTCAATGGGTAAAGATCATGCCACCTAAAGATGCACAGCCCACCTGTAAATGGGAGGAGGAGCAGGCATGGTGGCCTGCCTATAATCCTAGCACTCAGGAGGTGGAGACAGGAACCCCAGAGCAAGTGGCTCCCTAGACAAGCAGAACTGGTAAATCTTAGATTCAGGAGAGAAACCCCACCTCAATTTTAGGAAGTGGAGAGCGATCAAGGAAGGCACCCACCATCACCCTCTGGCCTACACATGCACACCTATCCACATAGGGACAAGCATGTACTCATATACCTACATATACACATAAAAACTAGCCACATTACCTCATAATCACATTCTACAGATGTAATTTATTTTAGTCCTCTTGAAACTCATACTAAAGGGTAAAACGAATTTTGATCACACTGCACATGGCTAATTCAATATGTAATCTAACATCCAGAGCTCTTCCCAAGAAACAAACAAAAACAAAGATGTCAAAGCACTATGAAATGACAGGCACCAGTTGCTCACACCTGCTCTATCCCCTCACTGTGGACTATGCTTCCAGCTAACTCCAGATATGCAAACTGGATGCTTGTCTGCAGATGCCTACATTCCTCATCACCAGATGACACAGAGCAGAAGCACACCCATGCTTCCAGGAAAGCTCATTACAGGCTGGTGAGAAATCTGAAAAGCACTGTGAGGTTACAGGGGTAACTCACATGTTTGAGCTTCCATCTATATTATCACAGGGCTAAGAAATATCACATTTCCATGTCACACAGACAGCATGACACCTGGCTTTGACTGTGGAGTTTGAACCAGTCCTGCTCCATTTAATATGGCTGTTAGAGCATTTTTGCCGAAGTATATTAAAAACTGAAAATAAAACCAACTAAACAATTTAGAATTTCTCAGTTCCAATAAAGTTTGTATGAAAAACAAGTATTTTTCACTGTCTCTCAAATGCTTAAAGCAAAACATGTTTCTTTCTCTGACAGAGTTAAGAAAATCGAGGCAACAAAGTGAAATCATTTTCTGAGGGTAACTCACATCTCAAAAACAATTAAACCATGACCCTAAACTAAATTGTCTTGGAGCATATTTTCATGAGAAGACGGGCGAACAAGCTTATTGCTTAACTAAAGGATAAACAATGCGAATTACCCCCGTGATCACGGGGCCAGACCACTAAGCAACTGAACATCTTCTAACATCCTTATCCATGTTCTCTCTCCCCAGATAATATACATGCACTGTAACTAACAGGTGGGCCCAAGACACATCCCTATCCCCTGTCCACAGCCATATGTTGCCATCTTTTGATTATGCTCAAGGGAATGTAAACGATTTTCATGAAAAAAATAAAATCAATAAAAATAAAACTCCACGCTTTTCCTACCAGGAGTAACCTCAGGATCCAGAGGGACAGAGACAGCCATGTGGAGACTGCAATGTTCTGAGACATAATCAAGTGGAGTTCTAAGTGGATAAATGCACTGCCATGAACTTTGTTTTGCAAGTGCCAGGCATGCTTGTAGTACTATTCATACTGAGACAGACAGATCTTCAATGACCTTCTGGGTCACTGACTAGGGAGAAAGCTATTAAAAAAAAAAAAGGAGGAGGAGAAAAATAAAAGGGGAGTTTGCTTCCTTCCACTGCAGCCCCCCTGCCTTGAATGAAAGAGGACAGATGGCAGGCACCTTCCCCTTTAATTAGGAAGGGCGTCTCACTGGGAACATCAGGCTTGCTGGGCACTATCCTCAACAAGAAAAGTTTTGATGGACTGCCTTGCTCGCTCACCCTTCAACCTGCTCGTCATCTTTAATTTACAAATTGAAACTGCAAACTGAACTATATAAAATCGTAACTTTTATCATGTCACTATCATAAGGAAGATACTTAAAAATGTTTGCTGAATTAGCAATCCTCAGATGTTGGGGGGGGGGGATTGGACTGTTTGAGACGGACGTCAGTCATGCTCAGTTCCATCTCTACAACTCAGAAGTAAAAAGCAAATTCTGTGACACTGGTGCTCTGACTTTATCCCTGCCACATGCACAAGAGACTCAGACGCAAGACACCCCTCTTCTGCCTCTCACTCTGCACCACAACCACACTGCTCTCCCTCTACCCTCCAAGTGCTATTTGGAGAGTGCAGCAGTCAGAGGCGCTCTGCAGTTCCTTTTATAGAGAAAGACCTTAATTACAAATCAAATCAAACCACTCTGCTGCTGTGCTCTGCTTGCGAATGTCAAAGCCACAGAACTCCATTAAAACTGAACCAAGCCACTTCTAGAGACAGATTCAATGCAGAAACCTACCGCGATCAAACATACGCCCGCTGGAGATTTAAGCTGCCGTCACCGGCTCCTATGTAGGTGACGACTGCTCTTTGTATCCCAAAGGCTAAGATCACCTTCTCCAAATCTGTAAGGTATGAAACCTCCTAACACAGGATAAGTCAGTCCTCTTGAAAGACTAGATCTCTATCTATTTTATCCTAACTTTTAATTTTTTAAACATCATTAAATATCGTGGGTCCCTTGGCATCCTTCCATTTTCTTACAGATTTTAAATTACTTATGTCTGGGACCCTCTCCTCTGAACAAGGAGCTATAGCTTGTAAAAAGCTTGTCTGTCATTGTCACTTAACAGAGAGAAGAGCCAAGGAGTGGGGAGTGACCAACTGAGCCTGTTTTCTTCTTGATAATACTCCTCACTCTCTAAAGCAAGTCAGCATCTTAGATATGGGAGGGCAGCATGATTAAAGAAGAAATTAGCCTAACAAACTACATCTCCCACTTCCAAACAAAGGAGGAAACTCAGCACCTGCCAAGTATTGAACGTCTAACAGCGTTAACAAGGAAAAACATGGAAGAGGAGACTGTCCAAAAAACAAAACAAAACAAAACAAAAAACCCAACTTACTTCACTTTCCAGCCGCTAGCAGGCTGTGCGCAGGGCTGCTGGCAACTGCTTCCTCAAGGCCATGGTTTCACTTTAAAGGCTGTGTGTGTGCTAACACACCCAGGCTTGCTGTGGACACCAGAGTGTCTGCACTTCTATCGATGCCTCAAGTTCATACATCACCTCAGAGCTCCTGAAGACCCTTTTGAGAACAGGGAATCCCCAGGGCAGACTGTGATGACCTCTGAGAGCCACGTGGCTGCACTGTGTCACCCCCCCCACACACACACATACCCTAAGCAACACCCACTTGTTACCTCCTGCACCCCGAGGCCAGCATAACTGCTCCTATGAGCAGCCAGAGACTCCACTCTCTTGGCATTCTCAGGTGCAAGGTTGGAAAATGCCTTAAGACAAGAGCTATGCAGCAGTATTCTGTACCATCAACTTTCTTTAGCTTGGACACCTGCCTGGGTAAAAAAAAAAAAAAAAATCAAAGGTAGAAGACTAGAAGAACCATGTTGTTTCTGACCGTGACTGCAACCTAACATGATTTGAAATCTACCATATATTTAAAATTCTTATACTAGAAGACATGAAGTTGGGGGCTATAAAGGGGTGGGAGATGGAACTAGGAGGAGTTATTGGGAGAAATAGGGAGTAAATATGATTGAAACATTATATGCATGCATGAAGTTTTCCAAAGAATTTTAAAAAGCCAACAAAATAGAATTCTAGATTATTTCCTTTATTAAAAATAGAAAAAAGTAATCTTTATAATATAATCAGTAACAAATCTCATCTGGATAATTTGTTTCTTTTTAATCCAGAAAGAAAAAACCCATACGTATAAATGTGACGTTTGTTTGGAAAATTACTTCATCCATGCGCTGTCCAGCTCGTAAAAACAAGCCTCCTTTTCCAGCAAAAGGGGACACTTTGACCTTGTTTACTGCAGTGTTTTGAAACCGTGGTCTCGTAACTCCTGACATCACTGGCCATGCATTAGCACCTTTGCTGCTGTTGGCTGCACACGCTGCTCCAGCTGCCTCGCACAGCCACGGGTGAACAAACACCACGGGACAGCCAGGATGGCGACATTAGCATTATGCCCACAGTGCTCACACGGAACCCTCCTGAGATGCCTTGGTCCTCTGGTCATCCTTACAGGAAAGCAAAGGCACGGTACATTACAGATGAAGTCCCAACATCCAAACCCTGTCCAGCTGTTCTTGTTCACACAAGAGACTGGCTTCCTCACTCAGCTCCGCCATATTGGCGAGAATTCCTGTCCAGAGCTTCACTGAAGGTCCGAACTCATTTCCATCAGCATGTAGCTCCCCACAAGCTTTTCTGATACAGTTTTTATCTTACAGTATTAAAGTATGTCATGGAGTACTGTGCTCTGAGGTCTGGTGACCCACAGAATGCACTTCTGGTGCTGTGTCTCAGTGCTACCCGTTTAAGTAAGGAACTGCCTCTTCTAAGTCCGATACATGTTTCTTTTGCCTTCCTCGAGTCTTAATGTATGTTACAGCAAAGTAGAGTTGTAACTGGAATCACACTGCAACTGCTTCTGTGACAACATCTCCTTAAAATTAAATCCTGAACCCTTAACTCAGTGCTGTTTTACAAAGTAATTAAAAGCCCACATTTAGCTTATGTGATGCCAGCTGAGAACTATCTTGGTTCCTTTGCTAAAAACACTTCTAAGCATCAAGCCCTTGAACTACAAGCCACAGATCCGAGAGAACATGAAATACGTACCAGAGCCGTGAGTGGCACTGTTTCCCAGAGAGGGGTAAACAGAAAAACACTGGTTAATAACATAAAGCCAAGCTGAAGCACCATGGAAAGGCCCCAGACACCAAGCTGTTATGCCATACAAACGTCAAGTCTCCGGTGAGGAAATGTGACAGGTTTAAGATCCCTGATAAAACAAGTGTAATCCTGCCAGCCAGAAATGAAGATCAGCAGAGCCTCCATGGCCAAGCGCACTTGGGAAACACAAAATCGTTTTTTACCTTCAGAGAGCTGCAGGGCTCTTCGTTTGGATCGCGAAGAAGTGGGTGGCTCTCTTGGTAATCAGAACCGTTTTGATTTCCTCCAGCGGAACCACCCCCACAGCCTATCTGGTTGGCATGTTACTTTTTAATAATGAAAGCAAAGTCTGATTCAATCTCAAAGGGAAGGGATGAACAAAAAACAAAAACAAAAACCCCAACACCCAAATCTAACGGCCTCTTGGCTAGGAAACCACACATTTAGGGCTCAGCATCAGCATCAAACAGAAGGAAACAGCATTTTCCTCAGAAAATTTCTGCTCCTAGGTATTTAGGCTGATTTACACTTTATGTAATCTTGATGGCTCAATCAGGAAGTGAGAATTTTAAGTGCGTGTGTTATGGGCGGGAGGAGTCACGTGACCCACAGCAAAGACAATTAGCCAGTAGATTAGCTCGGTGAGAAAAAGAAACTTAACAGGCATTTATAAACAGTATCCTTGGGATATACCGAGCCATGAATGGATTGTGGTCTCTGAAATAAGCATTTGTTTAGAAGCTTTGAAAACAAGTCCCCAAGACTTTTTTAAAAAACAAAAAACAAAAAACAAAAAACAAGTGAGATTAAAGCAGAGCACAGAGAAAAGAAAGCTTAATTATCAAAGGAATTGTTTCTCTGAAGATAATCCATTGGAGGTATGTACAAGGCTATTTTTCAGTATTATCTGGAGACCATAGAATACTGAATCTCCCAAATGAAACCCAAGCTGTAGTTCCTTATAAATATGCATGTCTTCTCTCTTATACAGTGCTCTGTAGTCCTCACAGACTGTTAGATTTATCTAGGTTCTACAGATTCAAGGAGGCATGTACAGTACTGTAGCAAATACATTTTCAAGGGGAAAAATGTTATAAAGCTATAACATTTTTTACTAGAATATCTTGAGTCTATAAAAAGCATCATTAAATAGTGTGTGACCACCCTTGTGAGTTATGTAGGTTATAACCAATATAAGACCATATCAACCACTCCAAAACCAAAAAGCAATGAGTAGAAAGAGCAGACAACTTTGCATTGTAAGACTCACTTGAGGTACAGTCTTTGTGCTACATTCCCAAACCAGAATATATTAAGAAAAACGTCTGAAATAAAAAGATTTGGCTGGCCGTTGTTTTGTTTCTCAATGCAGTTCCTGATACTAATGCATTCATGAGAAAACATGTATTAATACCGACAATCCCCACGGCTGAAGAGCAGGCAGTTGCCCCAGCTTTACTCCTATCATTTTAATAGGTCGTGTTAGATTTTTATCTTAGCCTTTTACATTCACATTCATGCTACAGCTCTGGGCACGAGGTGGGGGACAAGATGCTCAGGCTTGGAGTTCCTCCGTCATTAGAGCACCTTTCCTTGATGCTATACACACAGGAAAAGAAATGCCTGGACGAGGTCTTTCAGAGTCGGGACGGTTACGACAGATGAGGAGCAGCCAGGGTGAGTAAGCAGAAAGTCTCCCAAGGTGGACTGTTAAGCGCCACCAGCCTCATCTTACAAAGCCTGGTCTCATACCCACTGATGAGACCCAGAATTAGACCACAGCAGATCCTCGTGAGCCTGGCTCTGCCCCCTGCCTAGACTACAGCTTTAAAATCAAGCTGAGCGGGCACAGCTCTCTCCCTCTCCTGTACGTAGACAAATTAGAAAAGTTGGACTTTCCAGTTACATGGAGAGCTGGCAGACAGATGAAATCGGAGCCAAGATGTCTGCCTTCCCTAGGCTGGGGCTCTGCCACCATGTTCTACTTCCCATCTGCCATAGTTACCCCTAAATACCCAAGTCAGCCAGATGCAGGCTTGACTCTATACACCTGAGGTCCTGGTCCCCAAGTCCTTCCTTGTTCCTACCCTCTGCCTCCACCAGCCTCTGCTGGCTGGGAGGGGGCAGGGCCAGGGATGAGCCTCATGGTTGGGAGGGGACAGGGTAGTGGGGGGCAAGGAAAGCTTCTGAAAGGGTTACACAGCTCTTTCTGACCCTCCTGCCCTTTGGCACTCCAGTCTCCTCAAACAAAGCACTTGAAGAGGATAAAACATTTGCTTTGCTTTGTAACACAACTAGGCTGGGAGTTTGAAGGAAGTCAGGAATATAATATTTTGGCAACTTCCACTCAGTAACACCTAGCAAAAGTAACTCTGTAGAAATTTATGCTAATGGTCATCCTATAAATATTTCTCAGCTTGATAAACATTGTATTGTTCATACCTCTTTAGAACCTCAGGACACAGTACATGAAGAGTCACAGTAAAAAGATTAAGAATACAAATTAAAATGCCACAGTGGTTGCCTTTGTGTAGACCTATTGCCCATGTATACTTTTCCTGTAGCTTACAAGTTATTTATAATTGCCATACCTTTTGTAACAATATTACAATTTAAGACAGACAAATGAAGAAACTGTTACTATACCAGTTAAAATTCAAAATGCAGAATATACGTAGCCACAGATGGCTACTCTATTGCTAAGGTGTTTGCTTTGGTATGCCTTCAGAAAACAGCAGTTGAGCCACACCATAGTGAGGGACAGGAAGTATGCTAAGCCCACCTCTTAGCTATCCTATGGTCTCCACAGTTCTGTGACAATCTTGAGAACAGAACATTTCTGTTGGCCCCCAACCTGTGCTTGTGACTTTCTGATTCAGTGGTGTACGAATGCCATGTGCACACGGTGGAAGTCACACTTGGAACTTTGATCTTTTGGTCTCTAGTCCAAAACTCTCCTCCCAGGTAATGCTGGTCCTGCAGCTCCCTGCCAGCCGCGTGATTCTAAGAGCAAAAGACCACACTGCGGGACGAGGATGTTCATTGGTATAGCAGTGGACAGTAGTTTTCTTTGTGTGTATGTAATGTATGCATGTACTTATGTAGATCACAGTAACTTCTAGCTATGTTCCTCTATTGCTCTCCACCTCGATTTTTGATACAAATTTCTCACTGAACCTGGAGCTTGCTGTTTTGTTGAATCCCCTGCCTGTCCCCACTGTCACCTGGAAAGCTGTCATATTGGTAATGAGATCTGAGTTCAGGTTCTCATGCTGGCACAGCAAGTACTCTGTGAGCCCCTCCTCAGTCATCTTCACTTTCTATGGTGAGATGGGAATTCCCTAAGTCATCGAAGATGACCTTGGATGTACACCATGGCTCAGGCAGGCCTTGACCTTGCTCCCTTCTGTCTCTGCTTACAGAGTAGGTGGGATTCCAGGCCTGGCCAATGTTCATTTTCTGCCTTTTCAACTTCGGCTGAGTTTACGTATACGTTGTTCTCTGTTGTGAGAGTATTTTGTACTCAGGTAACGTTCCAAAGGTCATGTGAGAAGAACAATAAACAGACAAAAGAGGAAGACAAGAATCCATGGCAACAACTGGTATGTTAGGAGCTGAGGATCTGATCTTAGGTTCTAATTAACCTAAGTTGGGGAAGACAACACCCACCTGCACAACCACACAGCAGCACTACTCACAACCACCACCCAAAACTGGAAGCTACCTGGCTGTCCGTCAGTGAGTGACCAGATAATGAAAATGTATCATGCACAATGGATTATTACTCAGCTTCAAAAAGGAAAGAAATTCGTTCAGGATTACAATGATGGGCCCTGAGGATGCTGACATAAAGATAAAATGGTGTGGTCTGACACATACAAGGTCCCTTTAAAAAGTCACTGAGTTGGCAGCAGACTGGAGATTCCTTGCGGATGGAGTTTGGTGTTTAAGGAATACATACATCATGTTCTGAGGAAGAGCATTCTGGAGAAAGGAGGCAGTGTGGCATGTAACTCAAAACTTTTTATAAGTGTTATTTTCAAATGAGTAATTTAAAGTTAGAGTGGGAAGTGGCTGTAGTTTAAAGTGGCTATGTTTGGAAAGAGAAGCTGATGACTTCCCTTGAGGGGCCAAGGAAGGGTAAAAGGAGCTACTTTAAGTACAGGGAAGGATGGTCAAAGCAGCAACTTGGCTAAAGAGCAGGACCAGTGTGATGCTCCAGGTGTAGGTATGTGAGGAAGAAGTCACACTTGTCTATGAGCAACATGGAGGCTGCTGGGGAGAAGGCGCGGCCAGAGAACAGAGAGAAATACGCAAGCATGGGAAAACAGGGTTCCACATGTCATGAATGTTAGGGAACTGGTTCGAGAGGGTGACTTGAGGGCACAAGGTCAGATGTGAGGAATCTTGTAAGTAAGCTTCAGAGGTGAAGTTCACTGCCTTGATCACTGCAGGTTTGAGGGGGGAGATGAACAGCCCCCATGTAGGTGGTGCTGGAGACAGGAGGGTAGAACCTTGGATGAGGAGCTCTGTACGAGGGCATGCAGTTTCAAACGCAGAGATGGGGCACCCAATGGGGAGGTGGTGAGGACTGTGCAGGAGGTGAGGGCTGTGCAGGAGGTGAGGAGTCAAGATGCACAGTGGGAGGTAAGAAAGTTACTAGTTACTAGCCTGGGAACCAGGGATCAGAGCGACTCTCATTATACTCCTCACCTCCGTGATCCTCCATGAAACAAAACTGCCAGTTTCCTGTCCAAAAGAAGCGTGAGTGTGCACTGGGGCAGAGGCAGTGATCCATACTTCCAGTTGTCTTCTGGATCTTCAAAATCACTGCCAGCCACAGAACCCCTGAGCAAGCATAGTTCATCTCTCAAATCAGCTTCATGGGTCCAAATAAACGGCTCTTTCATGGATACTATTTGTTAATCCAAGCAATGAAAACCAAACTGAAGCAGGGTCAGCAGCAAATCTTTGTGTGCATCTCCAAAAACAGGAATTCTACCTCAGCGAAACCCAGAACAGAACTGGCCACCGCTTAAAACATTTGACTTGGAAAATAAATTTTAAGCAATTTTCAAACTACTATGCATTTGCTCCATGTGCTTACATTAAATTAAAAGACAAATAAATGGATACCAATTGTCCTTTTCCATTTAATGAAACACATTGGCAATTCCATGTAAATGTATTTAACATACTCAGTGTGCTGCATGGTGATTAAGAGTAAATTTTTTATATATATTTTACAATCAGAAATAGTATGTGCATTGTGTGTGTTTGTGCAAGGCAGGGGTCAACATTAAGTGACTTCTATTAATCCACTATGTGTGTGTGTGTGTGTGTGTGTGTGTGTGTGTGTGTATCTATCTATCTATCTATATAAATTTTATGTGTACTGGTGTTTTTGCTATGGGTGCCAGGTCCCCTGGAATTGGAGTTACTGTGAGATGCCATGGGGGTGCTGGCAATTGAACCTGAGTCCTCTGGAAGAGCAGTCAGTGCTTTTAACTACTGAGCCATCTCTCCAGCCCCAATTCCCCTAATTTTTTGAGACAGGGTTTTCTCACTGATCCTGGAGTTTGCCATTTCAATTAGACCAGCTGGTCAGTAAATCCCAGTGATCCTTCTTGTCTCTGCAGCTGCCCACCCCACTCCACAGTGAGTGCTGCAGTTACAGACATGCGCCTCTGCCACTGGCTTTTATAAAGGAGCCGGGGATCTGAACTCAGGTCCCCATGCTTGCTTGACAAGTACTTCATTCAACCAAGTCACTTCTCTAGCCCCAGACAGACGTGCACTTCAAGAGCATACAGTCACACATAATGCAGACATTCTCCTTAAAAACTCACGTTCTGAAGGTGGCTTCTAATTGCCACAAGAAAAAGTCAACGGTGCAGACACCAAAACAGACAGTATTTAAATTCTTTGTTGGTTTGTTTTGTTTTCTAAGACAGAGTTTCTCAGTTTAACAGCCCTGCTTGAACTCTGTAGACCAGGCTGGCCTTGAACTCAGAGATCTGTCTGCCTCTGCCTCCTAAATGCTGGGATTAAAGGCATGCTCCACCACCACCCGACAATACTAAACTCTTTGAATGTACTTACACAAGTCAGCTCAAACACAGATCAAAAATGAAGTAAGAAGGGGCGCTGTGTTTAACTTGAGTACACACAAGACTTCCCTGTGGCTTTCTGAGACCCTTTCATTAAAGCCAGCTTGAAAAATTCCCCACAACTAGGAAAGAACCTACAAATCCAATCAACAACAGCAACAAGCAGGAAAAAACACCAGCATGGGGGAAAGTCTGAGTGTTGTACCAGCCTACTCCATTTCCCCTTTCGTTCTCAGCTGTCAAGCACTGCAGAACAAGACAAGGGGACCCACCCCCAGCAGCTTCAGGGATGTGAACCCCAGGAGGGACCAATCAGGTCACTGATGTCAGAAACCGTGTATTAGATAGAACCTTCTTTGTATAAGGTGTCCAATATCATTCAACAAAGACCAATGAGCTCACAGGACATAACTGCATCTCAGGCATTAGCCTAGGTCCTAGGTGGCACATGTGATGTCTCCATGCTTTCTCCAGTGAACAGGACATTACTGTCTCCAGGAGATGCAGGTGCTGAAGATCCAGATACAAGGGGGCTCTGATCTGGTCTGACAGATGGAAGCCTGCAAGTGGCACGGCCATCACTATCATCACAGTGTCACTGACTACGCCCTGTGTCACACAGGGCCATGCATCAATCATCTCTGTAAGCCCACAAAGCTGCACTCTGCAGACGAGGGACTCAGGTGCAGAGAGGTCCCAGAGCTTCCAAGCAGTGGAGTGGGACCAGAAGGCATCCATGTTCAGTATCTGCTTCTCCAGAAACTGAACAGGCAGGGATGAAGCTTGCAGCTGAGAATGTTCGGGGAGAATCAGAAAAGGGGAGGTCCAGGGAAGAGTTTCTCCAGGTAAGAGAGGCTGGGACCAGAATCGGAACAGGTGAACGGGGAGAATGGAAGACATGGGGAGCCCAAGGCCAGGAGCTGGGGAGGGCAGGAGTGGTGGATGTCCAGAGAGGGATTCACGGGGTTATGCTGTGTGGTGTGGAGTTCTGTCTCCCTGGGAACGCTTCAAGCACAGGGCAGGGCCCACAGGTGGCCTGCGTGAAGCTATAGGAGGTTTTAACAAGCATCATGCTGAATACACAAAAGAATGGTCCAAGAGAGAACATCCAGAGGACCAACAGGGCTACTCCCGTGGAAATGTGGGTCAAAGACAACAGAAAGGAGGGGGATACACAGGAGACCAAAGCAGCTGGATGTTGACTTCAAAGATGAGAGAGGAGGACCAGAAAGGACCAGTCGCTGTACAAATCAGTTTGGAAGCGGTTAAGTAGAAGGTGCCATGCAAAGCGTCGTAGGGAGATGCCCATCTGGGATCTAAGCAGGCAGGTCAGCAACGTGTGGCAAGACCTGGCAAGAGTGTTGAGGGTTGGAAAAGGTCAGAGAGACTAAGGGGCAGAGTAGAGAGTAATCAAAGAGTGCTCACCACAAAAAAGGCCACAAAAAGGAGCACAACTGACTTCAGTGTGAAGCCACAAAGGAGCAGGGCTGCACACCTACCAGGTTCGGCCGCAGCAGAAACCGCTGGGTCTCAGGTAAAAATAACCCAGACTAGAACCCTGGGAGCGGAGTGGGCAGTGGGGGGAGCACGTCTACAAGCAGGGTCCTGGCAGACAGCAATGGAGAGGCGCTCAAGCTAAGGCACCACTTACTAAAGCACCATCTGGTGACGACAGCAAAGAGTGGGGTAGGTTTCAGGGTTCACTGGAAATGCCAGCGGGAGAGAGGTGTAAGGTCACGGGAAGGAAACCCTCTGGGAAACAAACTGAGGACAGGAGGCTGGGAGAGCAGCAGGCATAGACACAGGGAGCCCACCCTCTCCCTCTTTTCTCTGCCCCTTGTGAGTGACAGCCACTGCTGGTAAAACACAAAGGGAAGGAGCTGGAAAGAAACTGTCGAGTGGGCTTCTCTGTGGCCTCAGAGAAGTCTTGTCTTCAACACAGAAGGATCAGTCAGTCCGCAGTCACCAGTCAAGTGGACTTAAGCTTCATCACTAATGGTCAGACACACACAGTGGCCGGCCTTCTGGTTACAGATGTGGAGCATGTGCACTCATCAAATACCATGGCTTCAAACCACCAAACTCACAGGACTAGCCTGCCTACCAGATCAGTTGGAGCTGGAGCTTATTTCTGGGATTGTTGGCGCTTCTAAAGATGGGAGGTGTGAACGCAGCGTGGGTCACACCTGTCCAGCCCCCCTACCCAGCCTGTTAGAGCACTGCAGGCAGCCGGTCAGGGGAAGACCCACCTCAGCCACTTCTCCCAGGCCTGGCACTCATTCTGCTCTTGCCAGGAAACTGCTCAGTAGAGCAGAAAAGGGCCAGGAGCTAAGCACGGACATGCAAGTCCAAACAGGCTCAGAAGGTGGTATTCCAAGTGAGTGGATGTTGTTTTTCTTAAGCACAAGAAAAGATGTGAACTTAGACGCCATGTTTCCTCGTAAAGCCCTTGTGTAGAGAGAGAAGTAACACAGTGATTAATATAATGCTCTCCTGCTATTTCCAGGACATGCACTCTTACTGAAGAAAAACTCCCATTCCAAGTCCTCTGGGGAGCAGATGGATGAATGCAGTGGCTAATGTACAGAAGAGGTCACACGTTTTTGCTTTTCATCATCTTAAAGCCATGGTCCTCTTAGCATGAAAGTAACATTAACTTTAAGTAAGACAGGCTGTGACCTGGGCATGACTCTACGCTCTTTGACTGTTTAACCCACCCTAGAAGCAGGCACTCTGACTGTTCCTGCATTGGGTGAAGTTCCGAGGGGATACCTCTATTCCAGCCAGCACCAGTGTGCTGTCTCAGCCTGCACTGGCAACTTCCATGCAGAGGCCAAGGTGAAGTCTAAAATCAGAGGACACCAGAAGAGATAATCCCCGCCTAACCCTGCCCACTCCACTAACACTCAGGGTGCTAACATCCTCCACAAGCCATGGGTAAAGGCTGGCTATGGACTAGAGCCTCCAAAACAGGAGTTAAAACAAACATTTCCTCTTCTTAAATTACTTATATTTGGGGTCTTTTGTTTCAATGACAGAGGCTAACTTACTCTAGGAGAATAGTTTTAGTGTCTTTCTTACTCTATTATTAATCCTCTAGGTTTCAAGTAAAAAAAAAATCTTTTAATGTTAATATACTGAAAATTTTAAAAATCCTGAATTCTGTTTTGAGAAAATGGAAACTTTATACGAAAAGTTTTCCAGTCAGTATACAGGGCTTGTGTAACTCAAGTCTGCTTTCACATGCACTGCATTTGCTATTAAAATACTCCTTGTTTCATAGTCTGCTTTATAAAAAACTTTTAGGAGTTTTTTGGACTTGCCCATCTACTACAGTAAGTATCAAGTCAGTTACGTTACAGTCCACATGCATTCAAGTTTTTAAATATGAAACCAGAAGTTGGATCTTTGTTCTCCCTGAAGACATCTGCAGGCTTGGGTTGGATCTCAGCTTATGGTACATTTCTATGCACAGATACAAACAATGCATTTGGGGCTGGAGAGATGGTTCAGGGGTTAAGAGCATTGGCTGCTCTTCCAGAGAACCCAGGTTCAATCCCCAGCACTCACAATGGTGGCTCACAACCATCTATAATGGGATCTGATGCCCTCTTCTGGTGTGCAGGCATACATACAGATAGAGCACTCACACACATAAAAAGTAAATATATTTTTTTTAAAAAAACCCACATTGCATTTAACATGGGAATCGTGGAACTTACAGGGTCCTCGGTAAGGTCAGCATCAGAAAACAGGTAAAATCATGCCCTTCAACACACAGATTCTGTCAGTCACCTCTGAAGCACTGTCCATTACACACAAGTCACACTTGAAGCTTAGGGATAACGAAGTGACCAATGGGGACTGTTACATCCCAGACTTAGGTCAGATACATACATACAACTTTGGTTCGTTTTGAGACAAGGTTTCATTTTGTAGCTCTGGCTGTCCTGGAATTCACTATGAAGAACCAAGCTAGACTTGAACTCAAAGAGATCTGCCTGCCTCTGCACCCCAAATGCTGGAATTCAAGCTGTGTGCCACCCTCTCTGTATATTTAACTTTTATTAGCATGTAATACATTGTACATCTTCAGTTCCACTGTGACATCTGCATACATGTACATGATGTACTTTTACCATATTCACCCCTTCTCCCTAACTGTCCCCTTCTACTTCCACGGGCTTTGGTTTTTGTTTAAAATCTACATTCTGTATGAGGGAAAATGGTGTTTGCTTGAGTCTTGAGTCTGGCTTATTTTGTTTGGTGTGAGGGTCTCTCCAATTGTATCCAATTTCTTGCAAGTGACATGATTTTGTTCTTTGTGAGTGAATAATGCTCCACTGTGCATGTACAGCACATTTTCTTTACCCATTCATTTGTCGGACACCTAGGCTGAGTCTATAATTTGTCTATTGTTAAGGGCACGCCAATAAACACGGGTGTGCAGGTCTCTCTACCATGTAGTGCCTTTGCTTCTTTTGGGTGTATCCCAGGAGCAGTGGGACTGGGTCAGATGCTAGTTCTATTTTTAGGTTTTCGAGAACCTCTATTTAAATTTCCACAGTGGTTGCAGTACTTTACATCCTACCAATAGTGAGTAAGGGTAAGGGTTTTCCCTGGAGTCTCGCCAGCACTTGTGATTTTGTATTTCCTGATGACATCTGGGGTGAGATAGAATCTTAATGTGCTTTTGATTTGCATTTTCCTAAAAGCTGAAAATGCTAAGCATTTTTTAAAAAAATGTACTTTCAGGGCATTTTATATGACAGTTTAGGTTCCTTTGACACAATTCTCTCTCTCTCTCTCTCTCTTACACACACACACACACACACACACACACACACACACACACAGACAACTGATTCTCAACAACAACAGTGCCTAGACAAGTCAATGAAGAAAGTAAAGTAAAGCTCTTTTATAGGTCATGCCAGGGAAGTATGAACGAAAGAGTGAGGTTTCTGAACGTGCAGGACAACTAAAGGAGACTGATTGCTGGCCACAGCATAAAGCTGAAAAAACACACTGGAGAAAACTTCAGAGTTAGGGACTAAGATTATTTAGGAAAAAAAAAAATCTACCAATAGTTCAGGTGTCTTGTTTTAAAAACTTTAAAATTTTAAACTCTCACTGGAAGACACTTCCTAATTTAAAAATTAGCAAATAAAGGTCAAGCATAGTGATATATACCAATTACTCTACCACTTGGGAGGCAGAAGGCTCAACAGCTCAAGGCCAGCCTGGGACATACAGAAAACAACAACAACAAAGTCAAAAGACTTGAATAGACACTCCAAAAATAAGATATATAGACTGTCAGTAATTACGTATTATACACAAAGGAAATGCCCATTTTTTAAAAAAGATTTATTTATTTATTACGTATACAGTGTTCTGAACGCAGGCCAGAAGAGAACTCCGGATCTCATTACAGATGGTTGTGAGCCACCATGTGGTTTCTGGGAATTGAACTCAGGACCTCTGGAAGAGCAGCTAGTGTTCTTAACACTGAGCCATCTCTCCAGCCCCGGAAATGCCAATTTTAAAACCATCACGATATATTACTTGATATCCCAGAGAATAAGCTAACTTAGAAAATCAACAACATACACAGCTAGGAAGGAAGTAGAACTCGCCCTGCTTGCTGGTATGATATATAAAATGGTACGGATACTTTGGTGAATGGCTTAGAGGCTTTTATAAAGGTACATACATCTCCTGGATGGCCCATAAATCCATAAAGGAATGGAGAACCCACTTCCAGTGGCTTGAAATGAGTAATAGCTAAGCAGGTAGAAATCATCCCAAGAGAGGCCAGGAAGACCCGCAAATGGAGTATATCTCCAGCGGAATGCAGAAGACTGCAGAACTGTGAAGAGCGAAGAATGGATACGTACACGTACAGCAGTAAACGATCCTGGGGGAACAATAGACAACAAGAGTCCCCACTCTACAACTCAATCTGTACGAGACTAGAGTAACAGAAACGTTTATGCCAGCAAGGGAGGGAAGGCTGAGGCAGAAGCACAAGGGACAGAACAGAACGGCTGTGTCTCAACTGGGGTATGAATCCCGCTAAAGTCTGTGTACTTTCCCATGCTTTTCCATCAACTGTGTCAAGGAAGGTCAAGACCTGATGAACTGGTATCTACTTTTCCCACTTTATAGCATGCATGACAAACAGGGACAAGGACAATCAACATGGGCTTGGAGGTTCTTAACAAATGGGGATGTCTCGAAACATCTCACAGAACAGGAAGAAGTGGGAGGGTTTATGCTCCCCAGGGAATGACTGCCATGCATGTACGGGAACTAACCAGTAATGGAGCCACAGATCAGAACAACTACCACTACTTTTATAGATTTTAATGACTAGGTTGGAACCAGCCAGGTGAGACTCACTCCGTGAAATAACATCAGTTCACATTTTCGTCCAATCAGGTAATTCCTGAGTTAGTTTCCAGAAACCCCATTGCAGTCACGATGCCCCATTAACTAACTTTTTTCCCATGACTCAGTGCCAAATGCTACTGAATTATGAAGTCCTCCAAGGTCCCATGTACTGATCAGGCTTAGTCCTAAGTCCTTGAAAGTGGGTAGATAGGACCTTTAGGAGGTGGAGTCTAGT
Organism: Onychomys torridus; assembly: GCF_903995425.1. Classification (NCBI taxonomy): domain Eukaryota; kingdom Metazoa; phylum Chordata; class Mammalia; order Rodentia; family Cricetidae; genus Onychomys; species Onychomys torridus. The sequence goes on along the minus strand of NC_050445.1, from coordinate 39,081,843 downwards.
GGCAGGAAATGAGGTCATTGGGGGTGAGCTCATGAAGGGTTATGGTGGGACTCATACTGTTCCCTTTTCACTTCCCAGCCACCATGAGGGCAGCACTCCACGGCCATGTGCTGCTTCAACACAGACCCAAAACAACAGGCAGGTGGACTGTAGACCAGAGCTGCGAGCCAAATGCTTTCCTTCCTTAGGAGCTGATTATCTTGGATGTTTTGTCACAGCAACAGAAACCTAACACATCTGGCTAACCTTACTTTCCTGCTTACTTATTCAGATTTAATTATGTTAAGTCACCTAGTGGAAGTCTTGCCATTTTAAGGCAGTGGTATGTTACAAGGGTGGTGTGCTACAGGAGAAATGTCATTACAGTTACTGAAAGGTATTTTTGCTGTTTATCTTGGTTTCCTCTCTATAACTAAGTATGACATTGGATGCAACATACACACATACATACACACACGCACGCACACGCACACACACCATACAATACCTGAGAGCTTTGCTCAAATGTCTGGAAAGTAAAAAGGGACCCAATACACTAAGCAGAGAGGCAGCTCACATCCTTAAGTCAGTGTCTGAGAGACTTTATTTAGGACAACCCCTGTAAGGGTCCAAGTTCAGGAAAACAAGTGCAATCTGGGACAGAAGTGAGAGGAACAGACAGGAGGCAACAGCCATATCTGGTAGCACACAAACATTCCTCCCATGCCTGTTTCCTGTGCTTAGAAGGAACAGACCTTATTCACCACCAACCCCAGCACCCCACTCCAGGCAAAATGAAAAGAGAAAGGCGACTCTAAGATTAAGAACAAGTCTCAAGAGGACTGAACTACTAATGTGGCTATGAGAACCCCAAATCAAGTCCTCCTCACCTCAACTCTTAGCAGCTCTCCAAGAGCACAGTACTGGGAGCCCCCCCCCCCCCCCCCCCCCGCCCAGTGTCTAGTCAGAAGGAACTTTAATTCAAATCAAAAAGAGAGACAGGTATCAAGAAGAAACCGAGATAAACAACAAAAAGACCCTGGAAGCAACAGAAAATTTAAGACAGCAAAGAGTTTCTTTTCTAAAAAGAAATCTTTTATTAGTAACTCCAAAAATATTTGAGAAACAATAATCACATCCATATAGTATCAAGGCATCATCCAAATAAAAAGCCTAGAAAATTAGAAATCACGAGCCCAGGGGCAAGCACTAAGGAACACTGTGTGGGTAGGCCTAACCCCCGCTACGACCCCAAGAGGTTCAATCAACTGTATGGTCATACCTTCTGTGTGGCGAGCAAGGCTGACAGGCCTGTCTCCAGTTCAGAACAGCACACACAGAACAGATTCACCGTAAGAAGGCAGGGACACAATGTCCCACAGCAAGAAAGCCTGTGTCTATTTTTAACTCACTGGCTGGTTTACACTGTGATAGGTAAACTTCCCTTCATACTTGTCTTTCCTTTTTACAGAATGGGAGCACCCCCAGAGGATCAGGTGAGTGCTGGAAAGACTAAAGGCTCCTGGGAAGGCGTCACAGACTACAGGAGCCTCAGACACAGATGAGCACCCTCTTTACACTGCCCTTCCTTCTACAGCAGCAAGAACAGTGGGATCGAAACCCTACTCACCACAGAGAGCTAAAAACTCAGCGTGTGCATGTGTACACATGCACAGGTGTGTGCACATGCACAAATGGTCATGAGTGTGAGCATGGGCACAAAGGCGCTGTCAAAGAACAATCTCAGGTGTAGGTCCTCAACCTTGGGGTCTGTGTGTGCACCAGACTAGCTGGGACCCAAGTTTCCACGGGAGCACTGGCGTTACAGTGTGTCTCCACTTTACCCAGTGAACCATGGCCCGAGCTCCCAATGCCCTCTTTTTATAAAAAGAAGACAAAGTCCTGTCATGTGGCACTAGTCCAGAATAAAATTGGACAGTAATATTAACTACTGTACAGATAGCTTTTGAAAAGCTAAAGGCAATTCCCTAGATTCCACATCAAGGAGAAAAGTAATGTATAATCACAATACTCCGGTATCAATACATAAAGAACTTTCAGGTGTGATTAAACTGTACTACAGACAGACCCTTGTAACTTCCTGGGATTGAAGAAGTCAGACGGGACCAGCATGACGGCAGCAGTAAGGTTGGAGTTCCATGCAAGCACTCGGCCTAAGGAGGAGAACAAGACCTGACTCCTGTACATTGTCCTCTCACCTCCAGACATGCACAGCACACATGCACAAAAACTTGTGGGCACACAAATAAACATAATTTTAAATTTTTTAAAGAAGTACTCAGATAGAAGGGTGAGCCGCTGCTAGAAAACAAAGAGAAGATATACTCTGTATGAAAATGCAAAACGGCTTTGTCTTATGAAAAATCTGAAGTCTAGTCTCAGAAAATTATAAACTAACTTTTCACTACATGAACACTTGAGGTAAAGTCATGTGGGCGAATGGGCAAGTTTTTCCTGTATGGGGCTCACCCCTTAAAATACCCTTATAGTATAAGCAAAACACCCTCACGTATTTCCACTAGGGGGAAGTCCCACTTTCTGAGAACCCTGGCCCAGACCTATGGGATCACACTGAGAACTGGTGCCCTAAAGTCCAAGCCATCAACATATCTAAAAAACAGATCAACTCACTACCCAAATGGCCATGAAGAAGTTAGTTTAGAATTATGTCATTTCCTATATCTATAGTTAGCGCCATTTCTGAACTCAGAACCATCCGCTGCTCCAAACAGAACGCGGAGTGAAAAGCTCACTGTCTCCCTGTGACATTTATTTAGAAAGCACAAAGTAATTCCAATTTGAAAAAAAATTTTAAGATTCAAATCTGGCTAATTAATGAGATGAGGGAGTTTTCACAGAGCTCTGGGGCTCTTGCTTCCTCAAAACAAGAATTAAAGTGTTCTTTCACATGTGGTCAGCACAGGAAGGGGGAGCCATTTACTGTAAATGCTAACTCTGATGCAATCCAACCACCTCTTTCAAAGACAGAATTCATCCAAGAAGCCTTAGTCACTTCTAGAAAAATGCCACTGCTCTGAATGTACACACACCAAACCACACGCCTAGACACCAGAGATGAGCTGGTCTGGCCAACAGAAAACAGATCAACAGATGGAGAGGAGAGATCTTGGCCTCATCAGATCCAGCAGTCTTCTTTCCGAGACTGGCCTCTGAGATGGGAACGCCTGACAGACATGTTACCACCTCTGTTTCATAAATCAAGGGCAGGGAGAGTTCTCCTCTGCCTACCTGTGAAGCACTTCCTAAAAATGTGGGCCTCCGGTTTAGAACCGGGAACGTAGGCATAATTAGTAACTCAGCAACTGTGACTAGTTAGTTAAAAAAGTTTCAGGTGCAGAACAGAAAGAGGAATCCTGTCCTTTAAACTTTGAAACTGAAAGTACAACTCGGAGAGTGTGGGTTACACTTCAAGAGGGTGAGACAGTGGGAACCACAGTTGGGTAGAAAAACAAGAAAAGCAGCTTGGAGCTCTTCCGAAAAGACTCATTTCCCTAAACCCCAAATCCACCCAGAGAAAACTAGGGGAGGATTCCTCCCCTTTCTGCTTACCAGGGACACCTTGAGTTCTCCTGGGGGCAAGATGTGCGCACTCGCTTTCCTGGAGGAGCTGCGTTCTGCTGAAGATGGGGATCCCCTTGATGAATGAAACCACACGGGGTAATATATGTGGTCTGAGCAAGCCATTGGCTACAGGAGGCCAAGGCGTGTGTACATCTGATTTGCCAGCCCTCGGGTAAGCCTCTCTCAGCCCGTCTCAGGAGAAGACGCAAGGTGCACTACACCCCAGGAGAGTCAAAACTAGACAGGGTTCGTTGTTCTGTAGCACTCTCCCCAGCCCAGAGGAAACCACAGCCGACCACAGGAGATCTGGCTCCTCCACCAGGCGAAAAAGAATTATGATGTTGACACCGGCAATTTACCAATGAATCCCACACTGATGCCAGAGCTTGCTCTCTTTGTATGACTGCCTGGGAATCAGAGGTAGGAACATGCAAGGTATATGCACACTCTTAGGCTAAGGGGACAGGCCAAGGTTTGGGGGCTCTAAGGAGGTGGCGAATTCTGCCAAAGAGTGGTACAAAAAAGAAAGGAATGTTAACTTTTGGTTCCCCTGGTGACCCACAAGAGATGAACAACCAAGACGACAGGACAACAGTGTAACCGATCCTTTCTGACCAACGTTTCAACATGGTTTTGGACTACCGTGTCCAGACTGCCTCTGTGGAGCCCAGGAGTGTGCTCGTCAGTCAAGCATCATGGGTCATTCTCCTACACTAGCTCTGTTTGCTGTTGCCAGCATTTTGCCTAATAGTTAAATCTGGCTGTATCAGCACGGAGATTCTCTAGTTCATGTTACCACTGAAATCCCTTCCATTCCCCCAAAGAACATCGCAAGTGAAGGCCCACTGCAGATTATCAACGGCAGCAGAGTACCCTTGGTTGACACAGTACACCAGAAGACAAAGTACATCTGATTTCTTCCTGTTAAAACATATCATCCCTCAGGTGATACAGCCAAACCCTATAGATATTTCTTTACACCTTATCAATGTATTCTATGTATGCCTTTATGTCTCAGAGTGAAGCATGCCTAAGTTTTTTTTTAAAGGTACATCAGGTCAAATCTCAGACAAACATCCTATCTACTACATTGAGCTCCAGAGTTTTGTCACACCTCTGACAGGTGTAGACCCAAACAGTAAAATTACCATCTCTACCTGCACTGCTAATTAGCCTTACCCTTATCACAAACAAGTTGAAGGTCATTTTAGAAACACAAACTTTTGTCAAGGCATGTTTCGAAATGTATGCGAACACCATCTTGATGTATGAGAGCCCATTATATTTCAACTCAGATGTGTATATACTTAATTTTTACTTGCTGGTGTGTTAATCTATGAAGCCCTGCACTATGTAACGGGCTTTCTGCCAAGGACAGGTCCTAAAACAGACCCACAAGGTATTATTGCCCAGGGATGCCAGAACTGTCCTCATTTGCAAAGCATACCCTGTCACCTCTACAATGATGAAATCACCTGACACCTTTCTTCAGGATGTGTCCCTGTTCTTAACTGGTACATGGTTGTAGTGTGAGACCATTATATTATAAGCAGCAAGCTCATGCACACATATCTGAGACTCAAAAGGAAAAGGGAACTTAACATTAGGCAATCATTAACCAAAAGATCTTAATACCACGTCAGGCTACAGAGCAAAGATCGAAACGCTGCCTCTAAGAGTCGGTTATTTCTAAGCTTCTGCCAACACGGAAACATGAAAGTCTTCTCTTGTCTTCTGGGTGCTGTTTTCTGGTTTAATAAAACAAACAAAGCTGCTATATGTCAAGTGTAGGTGTAGAAAAACGTGCAGAGTGAGGGGAGATTGATGTTCAAGTCCCATCCAGGGCCACCAGGTTGGACTGGGAAAGTCCAGGGCTCCATAATCAACTGTCCTTTTGAATAAACAACTACACCTATATAAAATAAAAAACTTGATATTCCTGTATCAGAAATATACATGGGTATTTAAATGAGATGGCATTTACAAATTCATGCTTAAATCATTTTCAGCAACTATCTATTTTCCTATGATTCCGATTTTTAGTTTTGTCCTGAAAATAATGAGCAAACATTCTAGAGCGGTTAACAGCATTTTAAAAGTCTGCCCTTAATCACAGGATACACTGAGACCCTTGGTGGCTACCTGAAACGTCAGCTAGTTCAGAACCCCACTACATAGTGTACTTTCTCCTATACATACATGCCTATGATAAACTAACTCATAAATTAAGCTCAGTAAGGGACTAGTAACCAACTTTAAAAAAATGATTATTGTTACCTATTGGCTTAAGACTGGAGTTCATCTTCCCTTAGGAACAGCACTTCTAATGACTGTTGGGGATCCAGGCTATTCCACAGAGCTGACCTCACTCAGAATGTGTGCATAATGAATGCTATGTGAAGAGTTATGAAGAGCAGGTGCGAATCTGTGCAGCAATGCTGGTAGTTAGTGGAGACACATGCTAGGAACGACCTTCATTTGTCTATATGCAAATGTAAGAAGGTGTAAGCACTTAGGCTGAGAAACTTCCCGAGCAGACCACACAGTAGTGTGTGACTGATGACTGTTCTTAGGAAAAGAGAAAGACACTTGAAATGCAGATGAAATATGTGTACCTACTTCATATATATGGAATTGAAAAGACCTTAAAAGGTCATCAGGAAGAGAGAGAAAGTGGCCAAACTCCTCCAAGTCCAGCAGAAAAGTGCTGTGTTGGACACGCACCCTCTATCAGGAGAACTAGACTGCTGCAAGACTGACCAAAGGCAGGTGGTGTGTTGAGTGGCCACGTGTGTGACTTAGACATGTGCAAAGCCAAGAGTGGCCCTGTGTGTGACCAAGATGTGTGCAAAGCAATCTGGGAAGGCTTTTGTGTGGTAAGCTTGGTAAGAAGCTGGTTGTCAATCTTCCAGAGAAGTAGCACTGGGTCTGACTGGTGACTCAGACAGTGAGAACATAGGGGCAGGGTTCAGAATGGTGTCATGCGGTGTGGTCAGCCTTGTGGTGTCCATGCATGAAAGCAGTGAACTTCCCATAGGCATGGGGCTGGTTCACCAGGCGCAGGCCAAAGCCTTGGCAGCTCAGTAGACCAACTCACTCTCCAGATCTCTGTCCTCTGTTAAGAGACCCTAGGGGAGGGAATTAGGGACTATAATCTGAAAGATCATTTATTATTAGCATTGCTAATTTTAAATTACTTATGAAAGTGACTAATGGACATAATCTTATTATTCTTATCAATTTTAATGTTATATATTTGCCAAAAGTGAGTTGAACTAGAGTAATATCAAAAGGTCTTTTAAAAAGTGGTCATATGAACTTCTGACTTTATAAAAATTAACTGGTGACATTTAAAAGTGTGTGACTAATCGACCAACATTGGTTACAATTCTGTTTTTTTTTTCTTTCCTCTCTCTACTTTTGGGTGGCGTTTTTTTTTTTGGGGGGGGCAGTTGCTGTATTAGATTTTTGTTTGTTTTTTAAGAAAGACTTTAAAGTTGGGTGAGTAGGGGGAGAGGAGCTGGAAGGACTTGGGGGAATGGAAGAATATGATCAAAAACATTTAGATTTAAAAGTTGTTTTATATAATAAAAATAAAAAATAAAAGTGTGTGAGTGTTGAGTGGCAGATTTCCAGTTCTGCCAGAGGGGAACTTAGGAGAATGAAGGCAGCTGTATTTTACTAAAACCCTGCTCCTTTGGGTTCCTGTGAAGCTGGTCTGTACTAAAACCCTGCTCCTTTGGGTTCCTGTGAAGCTGGTCTGTATCTGTAGGGTTTTCAAACCATGCAAGCAGCACTTTTAGAAAAACAAAACATAAAAAGACAAGAGCTCACTACAAGTATATAACTACATGTGTGTGGCATGTACTTCCCATCCTGTAAAACCCAGGAGAGAAAATGTTCTACTAGGAAAGGTTAGAAATTATGATTGAAACCAAGTGGGTGGATCACATGTAGATTTAATTTGAATTGGAACTATGCCATCTTTCTTATCTTGGGAACTAATCCATAAACCAAGATGTGTTTACACTATGCTAAACATCAATCCTAAAGTATCTTGTAAGTCATTCTTCAATCAATCACCCTGTAATCTGTTCTCCCTGAGGGGTTACGACCAGATGAAGGTTAAAACAAAAACCAAACAAACAAAAAAACCCAATCAAAATAAAACAAAAAACCCAACAATAAAAACCTACTTCAAATCCATTACATAGGGTTGTTAATTAAGTAGGATTAAATTATAGTAATAGCAGCTACCACACACTGTTTATCATGTACCACCGCATGTTTTATACACTGTGCACACCATTAACTCCCTTGATCCTCCCAGTAGTCTCATAAAGTAGACACTAACATGATTTGTTTTACAGATGAACAACACGAAAAGCTAAGTCGGTTGTCTGCCATGTAATTAGTGTGAGACATGGAGTCTAGCATCTTGAGCCATGCTTTTAGTTACAGAGCATCAGTACCACAGTTGTTATGACGTGAGGAGAAAGGAAACATGAACTACCTCAGGTCTAGCCTCCTTTCTCCATGCTTGATGCCCCAGGGCATGCACACCATGCTTCCCAGAAGAGCCACAGAACGTCCGCCTTTCTCTGTGGTGTAAGGAGCAGACTCCTTACCTTTCTGCAGTAAAGGCTTCTCACTTAAACCAGAGAGGAGTCGTCAGTCACAGTGCTGGGCCCTAACTTTCATCCATTCTGAATGCTTCGTCCCGGACTCAGCAGCCACTGACCTTCTGGTGATGGACCTCCTGGGCTGACTATCTGGAGCTCCAGGGACGCAGTCTTTGCATCCTCTGACTACAGGCCTCACCAGCTTCAAACAGGCTCTGAGGAAACTGTAGGTTTATCACACTGTGGTGGCTATATAGTCATGATTCAGAAAACATGAAATGGTGTGCAGCCAAACTATTTTCCTGTCAAACCTCCCTGCTGCCTTCAGGCTACCTGGAGTGTGTTTGTAACAGGGTCTACAGACAGTAAGAGTCAACACTGTTGTTTGCAGCCGCTAGTCCTAGGGCTCAGACCTGTGAGTAAGATCCTCACTTCTTAAACACCACTCTGCCATGTGAAGGTTCTAATTTGGATGTGAAAGGTCACCCTAGGCTCATATGTTGAGTGCTGAATGAATACTTGATAGAGCTGTTCTGAAAAACTGTGGATCCGCCTCCTTGTGCACTACTAGCTCTTGGAGATTCGAGGAATCCCAGAGCCATCCACTATATCAACACCTGCATGCCTTCTTGATGGACTGTGTCCCTTTTAACTGTGAGACAAAGTAATCCCTTCCTCCCTTAAGCTGCTTCTTCCAAGTGTTTGGTCCCAATGAAGAGTACCCAGTACAAATTCTGGGTAGACAGCTATGACACCGCCCTTCTTCATCACATAAGCTGAAGCAGTCTGCAACTAACAAATGCAGGCAATACTCAGGTCTTCACCTGACACTTAACTACAACCGCAGATTTTTATCATGCAAGCACCTTTTGGGCAAACAAACAAACAAACAAAACAACAACAACAAAAAACGAGGGATGTAGTGGGTAGCCATTCCAGCCTTGGCCTGGAAGTTCCAACCCTCATTGAGGCTTCGGTAATGGTCACGCCCATAGGCGGGGCTGAGGGAGGACGCTGAAGACCCAGGATCAAGAGGAGAGGCTTCTCTTGGTTCCGAGACCCTGGACACTGGAGGTAGACCGAGCAGAGTTCTCCAGAGAACACCGCCGGACTGCACTATACCTTTGCCAGACCCTACAACCTACCCCTTCATTTGTAAGTTACCCCACAAAATAAACCTCCCTTTTAACTACGTGGAGTGGCCTTAATAATTTCACCAAGTTATCAAAATTAATATATATGGATGGTTTACAAATTGTGACATGGAGGATTAAATTTCAGAATAGTTTAGGGTATTTTTAAATGTAATGAAACACTTGAATAAAATCTGGGGCTTACCTGTGGTGACTGTTGAACCACACTTCCTTTTTATCTTTCCATACAGTCTCTAGGTGACCTCAAAACTAATGAAGTAATTCTTTTATAATATACAGTTCAGAGCACTGTCAAAATAAAATCTTCCTTGAATAACACAGTTTACATATGACTGTTAATTCATAGAAGAAGCGGGAAAGATGACTTTACTATCCATTGTTAAAATGATTTTTAGGTATTTTAAGGCTATTTCTCTTAATGAACAGTCTGAGCTGTTCATTTCTATGAAGTACTCAGTGTGTCTGAAACCAGTACATTTGACATAGTCTGGGACACACACTGTGGTTTTAAAAAAATAAAAGGATGATTCAATTATGCACTAATATGGTCAATCTGCTTCTGAGAAAGACACCCTTGGGAGAAAATAGTAATGTCTGCCTTGAGCACTGTGGCACTTGCTGCAAGTGGTAATAGCATGTGGGGACTTTTCTGATGCTGCTACTCATTCTTCCTGTCCACGTACCCTGCCCATTTCCTGAGCTGAGACAGGAGCATTCTTTTGCAAGACAGCCTGCAGAAGAAGGGAGAACCTCAAATATGGTGATTAAGCTTTTTTTTTTTTTTTTTTAAAACTGGACACAGAATGGTTTATGGGGCAGGAGAATCAAATACAAAACCGTTTCCTTTACAAACATAATATATTACCATATTTAAAACTGCAACTGGGGGCTGGTGACGTAGCTCAGCTGGTAGACCACTTTCCAAGGTTCAACCCCCAGTACATAAAACTAGACGTGGTGCCAGGAGACCGTGATCCACTGCTTGGGATGCAGGGACAGGAGGATCAAAGGTTTATAGTCATCCTTGGCTACACAGTCAATTTGAGGCTAGCCCAAAGTCCCCATAAGACCGTGTCTCAAAACACACCAAAACCAAAAATTGCCATCACAAAACCCCCTGCGATTATGCCAGGAAAACCAGTATGGCCACCAACTTTGAAGCCAGCTGCATTTGCTTCTATTAAGGATCTGGCTGAGGCCTCCCTGGGGTCCAGAAAGGAGGGCAGCTGCTTTGGAGCTGAGGAGAGGACAGGGAACATTTCAGGGAGGAGCTATTGTTAAAGGAGGAAGTTGCTTGGGTTTGAAAGCAAGTCACAAAGCCTTCATTGTCGCAGGAGGAGGGTGGGCCTCTGTCCTTCCTGCCCTCAAGCTGGCAAAGTGGACACTCACAAAGTAAATAATGTTTTAAAACTGTAAAATACATCCTGATGGCAATTTTTAGCAAAACATATCCTCAAATTCTTACGGGACAATGAAGATTCCGCAACTGTCCAAACATTCTTGAGAAAGAAGAGCAAGGAAGGGACAATGCCACTGACTTCCAAATGCACTCTAAAGCTACAGTGACTAAAGCAGTATGGTGATGTCATTCAAACAGACAAAACCAGGGGGAAAATAAACCTATGCATACAGCCGATCAATCTTGACAAGGACGCCCAGACATCCGCAAGAACAGGCTCCTCCATAAACAGTGCTGGGAAGATGGAAAGCAGTAAAACTGGGTCTCTTACACCCTACAAAACAATGTGAGACATGGGTTGGTGAGGTGGCTTAATGGGAAAGGCACCTGGCACCAAGCCTGACAATCTGGGCTCCATTCCCAGGACCAGAGAGCACCTCTCTGTGAGCTCTCTCCTGACCTCCGCACATGGACTGGACTGTGTATGTGTACTTGGAGTGCATGCTCACACACAGCAAATACATACAATGTAATTTTTAAATTTACAACTGGACACGAATGGGCTAAAGACTTTAAATTTAAACCCTGAATACAAGAAATTATTTGGAGAAAACGGGAAGCTCTACGCCATTACATCCAGGCAGGGATTTCCTGACTACTACACTACTACAAAGGCACAAGCAGTAAGGGCAGCAGCAGACAACTGGGACCAGGGAAGCAGCTCAGCAGGGCATAGGAGATCTCTGTCTCCTCACCGGCTGTAGAGCAGACCCAGGGTTTGGGTAAGGCAGCTGTCAGTCATGTATCTGACAGGCACACCGAACACGTGTAAGGGATGCCTGTGGCCCAGAGGCAAAACAACCTCATCTCTAAAGTGGGCATTTCTCTGAAGATGACATACAAATATGACCGTGATGCCCATGAAAAGATTTTCAACATTACTGGTTTGCAAGAAAATGCCAATCAAAACCACAGCGGGAGCTGTGTGAGGTAGAACACACCTTCAATCCCAGCACTAGGAGGCGAGCAAGATGAGCTCTGTGAGGTCCAGGCCAGCCTGGTCTACACAGCAAGACCCCGTCTCAAAACAAACCACAGTAGGCTCTTGCTTCCCACCTTTCAGGATGGTTACGATAAAAAACAAACACAACGTGACAGCAAAGAGATGAGAAACTGCAGCCCTTACACAGCCTCCGTCGACATAAAAAGCGGCTGCGACAACATGTACACTGCACGTGTACGCACACACAATGACCCAGTGCTTGTGTGTCTGTCTCCTATCTTCCTAATCCCTGACACGGCCACCATCCTGAGGCGCTGATACAGACACACCTTGCTGCATACGAGCACTCCGATTGGAGGAGGCACTCCTAATTCTATTACTCTATCTGATGATTGAACGTGCAGTACAATTTTCAAGTATGCACTTGAGAACCTGTAACACCAAAGTTATTCAAGTGCTCCCAACTGCAGAATGCTTGGGTCATTGTCTCATTCTCTTACGCCCTCTGATTTCCTTCTCTGTCATCACGGCTCATCCCCATGTAAAACGAGAAGCGCCTTAAAACTGCAAACAGTGCTCCATTATTATTTGGACCCAATAGCCCGAGATTCCAATGAGGCTCTGGGTGCCACAGGATTCTCAGTGAGGGTAGGAAAGCCTTTCAGCCTGGGCTTTCCGATCTGGTGAGCATGAAACTGGATGGCGGTAGACCCTAGCCTTATGCTTTCAGCTGATGCTTAGCATGTATGACTCACCAAATGTAACGTGATTATTTACCTTTGAAAATTAGTTACTGTTTTGTGTGTATATGTATGTAGGGCATGTGTGTGCACATGCACGGGGAAGCCAGATGTTGATATCAGGTGCCTTTCTCAGTTACTCTGCACCATTTTGGGGGCAGGGACTCTCACTTACTCAGGAGCTCGGGGGTTGGCTGGCCAGAGAGCCTTGGGGATCCTGTCTATGTCCCTCAACACCCAGTGCTACGGTTACAGACTTGTACTCACAGCTGGCTTTCACATGGGTGCCCAGAGAGGTGAACTCAGGCCCTCATGTCCACACAGTAGGCACACCAGTGACTGGCTGAGCCATCTCCCTAGCCTAACGTTATTTTCTTTGCCATATAAATCCAAACAATCTACAGGAGACAAGAACTAACAACTTCCTGCTGTGGCTATTGGCAGCATCGTATCTTGGGCCTGGCAGTAACAGTGGCTATTTGTTGAATGCAATAAATGTGCACTCAACAGAGTCACAGAGGACTTCAGTCCCAGGTTCAAAACCAGCTGTCTGGAACACACCGCTTCGTCTCTTCTTGTTTAACCCCCTTCTAGTCTCACTTAAGCTTGGCTGCCTGACACAGGCTTCTGTCAATCTTCAGATCCCCAGGAGTCTTGACAAAAGGAACAGATTCCTAAGACAACAGCCGGAAAGATGGAAAACGTGTAAGACATGTTTTAAAATACACGTTCTCCGTGTGTGAGGTTACAAACCTCAAATGCATTATTTTACGTTCCCAGCTACTGTTTGATTTGATCCCTTAAGCCAACAGCTCTATCTGCCCAGATCTGTCATTCTTGGAAGCTGCTGCAATTCGGTCCTGTGACACCCAGATTACCTACTGAGAAGAAGAGGGACAGAGACGGCATGAGGATGCTCAGCAGGGAGGCACACACCAAGCTCCCAGCACATGCTGGTGTTTTCCTACCAACTTCCCTTTACTTAGGAGTAGAAAACTGTTAAACACGGACAGGTTAGCAAACAGTGAAAAGTCCGAGACAGATGGACGACTACTGCATTAATTTAGAAGAACAATTTTGTGCATGCTAGTCCTTAAAATCTGTTCTGGACACAGTAGAGCCTTAGAAGTGTGTAATTACATGTTTTGTTTTGTTTTTTGAAGCCATCCTGCCTCTGCACTTGGTGAGAACTTCCCCAAGGAAACACTGCATCGAAGCTACCATGATGTTCCAACTGGGGCTTCAAAGCAAAATGTCAGTACCCTGGATTTCTTCTTCTAAAAATTTGTTTTGATTTTTAAATGTTTTCTATGTATGAGTATTCTGCCTGCATGTACATATGTGCATCACGTGCACACTTCATGCCTAAGGAGGTCAGAAGAGGGCATCAGATCACTGGAACTGAACTTAGGGTGTCTTGTGAGCAGCAGCCCTGTGGGTGCTGGGAAGCAAACCTGGGTCCTCTTAAGCAACATGTGCTCTTAATCACTGAACCAACTCTCCCATCTCTGGCTTTATTTTTCCACTGCCAAGTTTGTAAATAAGAACAAATGCACCTCTCATGTAATAAAACTAAGCCATCTAAAAAGCAAGCTCTAACTTCTCTTTGAGAAGTGAGTTACCCCTTTCAAAATCTTTTAAATGACCCAAGTCTGAGAAATAATTACTACATGATTATTTTGTAGCTCACTGAACATGAGGAAGGACAGAACTGGGGTTTGATCATGAAATCCTTTTCTCTGTCACATCTCTACTCCTTGGACCAAATTCTCAGGTATGAATACTTCTTAGTTCATCAAATGTGATCTGTAAATGGCAAGTATGTTTGAGGGGCTTAGGTGGGAAGCTTCAGTACATTCTAGTATAAAACATATCCACATGCTATGAAAGTTTAAGGTCCTATGATAATATCCAGAAGAGAACAGCAATGCAATACTACATTTTGGCCAGCAGGTGGCTCTCTGGAGCACTTGACACCAAGAAAGGAAGACGCCACCATTATTCTACTACTGTGAACCTTACCACTTACCGGGGTTGGGAGGTGGGGGAGGATTTTGAGACCAGAGCACCACAACGGTTATGTTTCTGAGAAACCGTATATTTCAATATAAAAATTATGACAATGCAGAAGTAGTATTTTCTTAAAATTATTTCATAACAAGATCTTTGTGTGGGGGCAAACACATTCATGTGTGTGTGTGTACATGCAGATAGAGGTCAGAGGTCACTGACAGGTGTCTTTCTATCACCCATGGCCATCTATCTATCTATCTATCTATCTATCTATCTATCTATCAGGTATCTTTCTACTACCCATGGCCTTTATTATCTATCTATCTATTTACTTTGGAGACAGAATCTCTTACTGAACTTTGCTCAACTGATTTGGCAAGACTAGCTGGCCAGTGAGCTCCAGGGATTCTCCTGTCTCTGCCCCACAGAGCTGGTGACTAAGTGATTACAGACACATGCTGACATGCCTGGCCTTCTCCATGGGGCTGGATGCAAATTCAGGTCCTTAGTGATGATAAGCCCTTTACTGACTAGCTTACCTTCTCTGTCCTGTTTAATGTGAGGCCTAACGGCACAAAAGGATGTGTCTTTCAAAATGGCAAGATGGCTCTTTGTCGGGAAAGCAATGTCAAAGCTCAGACAGACAGCTGAGCAAGGGATGGAAGCAGAAAGCAGAGTGCTCGGTTACAACAAGGGGAAAGTCTGCTGCAAAGAATTAAGCAGCTGAAGACCTGGGTTCAGATCCCAGCACCCCCTTGGCTGCTTGGACTCATTTGTCAACTCTAGTTTCACAGCATCTGATGCTCTTTGGCCTCTGAGGGAAAGGCACACGCACAGTGAACACACACACACACACACACACACACACACACACACACACGCTCAGGCAAACACTTGTGCACATTAAATAACTAACTTAAAGTTAAATTAAGGCACGTTTGCAGTGTTTACAGACAAAGAAACAGCAGTGCACAGAACACAACTCAAGGGCAAAGACCCACGGCCACTGTCACAGCACAAAAACCTCAGGTCTACAAGAGGACAATACCCTGGAAGTCACAATCCGCATTAAAAGAAACATCAAGTGTTAACATAAAACAGAGCAGAGGGCCGGGTGGTGGCGGCGCATGCCTGTAATCCCAGCACTGAGGAGACAGAGGCAGGCGGATCTCTGTGAGTTTGAGGCCAGCCTGGGCTACACAGTTGAGTTCCAGGATAGCCAGGGCTACGTAGAGAGACCTGGTCTCAAAACAACAAAAACCAGTGAGAAAATCGTGACAGGTATAAACGCTTGCAGTGCTAACTTATTTCCTCCTATGGGCCTGAAGGTCACTGACATACTCAGTGCTCCTGTTGTGCTGGTAATGGCCATGCTAGCACCTCCCAGGAGAGCAACCACATAGGTCATGTTACACCCCAGAGCCCAAGCAGGGAACCACACAAACACCAAGTGGCAGTGTATTTAGGGTAAGGCAGGTAACTTACCACATCACATCAGAGGGAAGGAAGCCACACCATGAAGACCATCTAGAGCAAAGTCTACCAGACTGGCCCCTCACCCTAAGAGAGGGATGCTGAGGTACTGAAGGAGAGGAACCGAGGAGAGAAAAGTTGAAGAGGAGGGAATGGAGTCCAGAGCATCGCCACGCGAGGAGACAGGAGCCGACAGGTGAAAAGAGGAGGAGGGCTGTGCTCCCTCCATCCACGGGCATGCGAGTGTCTCCATCATCATCACTGGCTCACTGCCAAAGCCTTTGTGGTGCCACAAAGTTGGACGATCAACACTTGGGAATTTTTCATCCAAGTTGTCTGCTGCCCCCAGACACAGGGTGCTGTTTTTAATGTCATCTTTGTGTGTCAATGTCAACCCCAAAGCCACCTTGGTGGCTACCTTAAATAAACCTATTCTCCATTTTCCCAAATGATAAACTCTTAGGGTCCTGCTGGATGGCCCAGCAAGCAAAGGTGCTTGCCACCGAGTCTGATGATTTGGGGGTCAATTTCTACGTGGTGGAAAAAGAACAAACTTGTCCTCTGACACCCGTGTCCCCTGCCCCAACACAGACTTTATTTCAAGGTTGGGCCGGGTGGTACCTGGCATCCCAGCACTTAGGAGGCAGAGGCAAGAGGATCAAGACTTTTGGGAGTGGCCCGCGCTACATGAGGCTCTGTCTTCAAAAGTTTTAAAATCATAATAATTACTATTACTTAAAATTATTATTAAGTATCAACAAAATTTCAAAGAAGCTCTTTAGTTTCAAAACTGAAACCAATTTCACATTCAAAGTTATTATGAATGGGTGCTTAAAGGCAAAAATAAATTGCTGTGCCAAGAGAATTTGTTAGATCCACTCAGGCCATTTCTGGACTTACCAAGGCTGCTCATTTGCCCTTGGAACAAAAGGTGTGGCTTTGTGTGCAGTTTTCTTTTTTCGACTAGTTCATTTGGAGCTTAGGTACACTGACAATAACTTAGAAAAGGGCAAACACACACAGTTTCCTGTGTCAGATACTATTCTAAGCACTTATCAACATTAATGTAATAAATATACACACAGCTAATTTCACTTACATGTTTGGTGGTTTAAGGTGTCCATTAGAAGGTCCTAGGTTGCTGCAGTATGTTCCCCTGCAAAAGATGAGGACGATTGTTAGCAAGTGCTCTCAAAGACGCATCCACGTGTTTTCCATCATGTTTCCAAACTCAGGAGAACCTTAAACCATTATTTCAGGAGCTTTATTGCGTTCATTAAAAAAAAGACCCATTTGAAAAAATCATCTCTCCATTCAGCAGTACTAAGGACTTGAAAAACAAGTATCCCTTGGCTTTAAAGACAACCATGTAACACCATGAATTCAGCTTAGCCAAGGCTAGCCTCACTCTGGATTCTTTCGCTGGCTAAGATCACATTTTGTAATATCGAGGTGTGAGGCCTGTGTCCCACAATGCACCAGTGGAGGTCAGAGGACACTTTTAGCAGCTGGTCCTCTACTTGCACCAACCAAGTGGGTCTTGGGGATTGAACTCAGGTCATCATGCTTGGAGGCAAGCACCTTCATGGTTGAACCGTTTTGCCAGCCCTTTTTCCAGGTCACCCTCCCTCTGAAGACCATTTGTAGGTGACTTCTCACTTTACCCTCTGAAGTAACTGCAGCTCTGGAGACAAGACCAATACATAGATATAGCTTTAAGAACTACCTAAAGATGCAACACAATGTAATGGAAAATTGTTGAAAAGGAGTGTCACTGCCAAGGCAAGGTTCAACTGACATCTATCCTGGGGAGTTTGTGGCTAGCCAGGAAGCAGAGAGGCCTTCCGCAAGATCTCTTACACTCTTAGCCCCTCAGCTGTGGTGGAGTGCCCCTAACAGACTAACAAGGTCCGAATTCCCAGCATTCATTTGTAGTGGAAAACAGACCTAGCAGCCCCTAGTTTCATCAGCAGTTCCTGTCCTGTCAGCACGCAAGTGCGTCCTGAGAGCCCCTGAATCCTGGACTCCAGCATCTTCCGGCAGTTTGGAGAGGACGACACATCCATGGAATGAACTGTCTGGGGAGGCTGCTGGAGCCACCACCAGTGAGAGCCCTTCTCCTCCCCTCCAGCCCGGGCCCTCCTGCACTGCCCTTCCCCAGGACCAACAAGAACCCACCTCTCGCTCTTATTCCCTCCCAGTCTCTTACCCAAGATGCGTCTTGAGGAGCCACCATAACACATCAATCAGGCTGGGTTCAACCATACTTACTCTTTTAAACCCTGGATGTTCTGATACGGACCACAGCTGACACTTGGCCTGCTCTGGTCCTGCCCCCCACCCCCTCCTCTGCAGTTCTGACTTTAACCTTCTCTCACTAAACACAAGGTCCCCGGGCTGGACCTGCTCATTTGATTGGTCCAGTTTACTACAGGGGCTCAGTAGATCTGCTCTTGAATGGCTGATAGCCTAGGACCCTTAGAACCCAAGGCACCATCACCCACACAGGGAAGGCTCTGCCGGGCAGAGCGCAAGGCCTCGCGGACCAAGTGCGGACCTCCCTGTGCTGTCCCTTACTCCAAGAGAACCAGGAACCAGATGGGCTCCGTCTATATTCTTGTCCCAATTTTGTTGTTGTTGTTGCTATTTCCTATGCTTCCGTGGCCAAGATAAACCTGAAGCTGTTAAAAGAGAAACAGCACAAAGTTCAAGATGACTGAGGAGCAATTCTGCAGCAAGGCCTCTGGCAGAGGTTACTAAGAAACACCATCAACAAAAAGGAAAACACACATGTGGCCAAGGAAGTCCTCAGTGGGTACAATGCTGGGAAACACATTCACAAGTCCGAATTATCTTCAGGGTGCCACACAACTGAGGCAGTGAGAAAGGAGAAGGCTTTGCTGCTTGCTGCTTCCCTCCCATCCTAGGGCACACAGGACATGGACCACTGTGTTCTCCTCCCACAAATCAACCATTAATTGTCATTTCTTAACTGGACGCCTGGTGTTTTAAATGGTTCACGGCTGTGGTTAATTATTAAAAGATGTTCCCCTCACGTTCACATTTCAGTTCTTGTAAGTGAGGGGATTAAGAACAAACTGGTGGAGAGACACCCCCCCCCACACACACACAATACCTAAGTTCTAAATCCTTACCAAGACAAGGGGCTAGAAAGCCAACTGCACTCTTGGAATGGTGTGCATGTAACTAGGCCAGGCAGAGTTCTAGAGACTAGAGACACAGACGGAAGAGAACCCCTGCTCTGAGAGGAGCGACATTCTAGGAAGGGACAGTGAACACTTGAGAAAACCAGCATGAATACTGGATGATGGTAAGTGTCATTTAGAGAAGAGCGTGAGCAGGGGGTGGGGCATTTAAACATAGTGGTTAAGGGACACCTTACTGAGAAACTGACGCATGATCCTGGAAAGGGTATGACAGGAAGTTGAGTACAATTTGGGAGTATGCACATATTCCTACACTGGCCACTCCCGTGTACCAGTATTCTTCATTTATTCTGAAAGCGTAGGGCTTTGTCCCTAGCTAAGGAGAAAGGCCCTCATATTTATGTGGCTATGACAGTCGATGAGTGAAACATGGTTCTCCACATGAAGATCTACTGCCCACAGCCAAATAAACATCAAACACAAGCACCCTACAACCCAGCTTCAAGTGTTTTGCTGAGCCAGTGTGAGGTCAGCCCCCGCCAAAACACCTAGCACCTCACAAAGGAGGCCTCATGCTTCTATATACAGACTTTGGCTCTGATAACTGTGATAAGGTGATGGACAGTACAATGGACATGATGAAATTCTTTAAAAATTAAGTAATCTTTTTATTCTCTGCTCTGTGGATAAATGGAGGTGGGAAGAGGCCACAGTGTAGAGTGTCCTAAAAACCAATGGGCTGCCAGTCTGGGAGCAGCTTTCCTTGAGTCCCTCAGCCTTGGAGGCTGCCGTCTGTCAGGAGTGGAATCCCTGCTCTCCCTTTTCCACAACACCTCAGTCCAGTGCTGGCCTGGTCTTAGCTACAGACCAAAGCAGCATGCCCAGTATTTAACTCTCAGAACTGACATGCTGTGTTCATTCGGCTTCTCTCAAGTATGCCAAGACAGGCAAAGCCCTACTGGTGATCTCCAGGCTGCTGTACTGCCCTATGGCAGAGTTCTTTCAGTGTCAATGTGTACACAGCTGGGCTAGTGAGAGCACACTGTGATCCACCAGGCTCAAGTGCAAACGACATATTGTGATGGTCAACATTTCATCTCAGAACTACTTTAGCTCATATCCTGGTCATCTTTGGCAATTCTCAGCATCTATTTCCTTTTTAGTTTGCTTCTAAGGGTAATGGTGCACTGACAAGATGTCCTAGCAGGTGAAGGTGCTTGCTGCCAAGCTCTGGGATCTGCACTGTGGAGAAAGAGAACCAACTCCTGAAAGCTGTCCTCTGGCTTAAACACACACACACACACACACACACACACACACAACCAAACATTTTTTTAAAGGGTAACATAGATAATGTTTTTAAAATCATTTATTTAGATTCGGAGACTACAGCAGCATGCATAGGGTCTGCACATGTTCAAGCCAGATGGGGACCCACTGCTGCAAGGAGGAAGTGGACACTGCCTCCCACCTCTAACCAAGAAGCTCTGTGCAACTGGCGTCCCCAGGCAAAAGGAAACCTAGTTTCTCCAATGGAGTTTGACTGTATAAATGAACCACACTTCATGGTAGACCCCATGCCCAGCAGGAGGTGGTCAACACAAAATGAACTCAATGGTATTTTTTTGTTTCAGAGTGCTTTGTTGGGAAGTTTTGTTGTCTTACTGATCTTGTGCTTGGGTATTTTGTCTTGAGACAGGATCTCTCTACCCAGTCCTGGCTGTGCTGGAACTCTGCGTAGACCAGGCTGGTTTCGAACTCAGGACATACTCCTATTACTGTCTCCGAAGCGTTGGGGTGAAAAGGCATTTGCCACCACTACTAGACTTTTGCATCCATGTTTTGGTTTTTGCTTTCTTCTTTATTTTTCCCCTCTGTCTATATGTGTGTTTCTTATTTTTGTTGGTTTTTTTTAAAGACAGAAAGAGGGTGAGGAGCTGAGTGGTGGAGAGGATCTGAGGAGTGGGGGAGGGGGAATGTAATCTGAAAACAATGTTTTTCGAAAATACTTTTTTTAGGATCCTCAGCAAATTTGTGAAAAAAGGCCCACTATAAAATCCTCAGGCTTCGAAAAAACAAAACAAACAAAAAAAAACCCAAAAAAAACAAAACAAAACAAAACAAAAAAAAACCAAAATCCTCAGGCAACTAAAGGGTAATAGATGACTAAAGAGAAACAGGCTACGTGTTAAGGGGAGGGCACATAACAGAGAGCAGACTCAGTCTGTGTGGCTCATGTAGTTTAAAGCCAAGAGAAGCAAGATGAGGGACCCGGGCACAACATCAACAATTATTTCCAAAGTAATTATTTCCCTTACTGAAGATACACCTGCTCACTCCTGCATCTCCTCCATCGACATGGCAAACAGGACAGGCTATAGATCCCGCCCCAAAAGCAGTTCCACAACCTGGTGCGTCATCGGCACTATGCCTCGAATGCTTCCCTAGTTCCAGACCAGCCTTTCAGAGGGGAACACCGGGCTTCACCTCTTCTGAAGTGGGTGCACCCTGCCTCCCAGCAGCATGCACAGCAGCTCAGCACACACAGCACATCCTGGCTGCATGCACCCTGCCTGACATTCTCTCTCAGATACAAGCACTCAGACCCGGTCTTGTAAGGCAACAGAGTGAGCTAGCTCTCCGTGTAGCCTCAGCGGTGACCACAGTGATTTGTACACCCATGTACTCACTGGATGACAGAGGCTCCAAATGAAGAGAAATGGAGAGAGGGGATGCTGAAGCTACCACCTAACAAACAGGTGCACTGCAGAGCACGCGTGGGACCTGGGAGGAAGTCAGTCAGACGTACTTAATTCTGCACAGAAGACGTGCGTTTCAGTGGGACGGCTTATCACTGTAGTGTGTTTGTAACCTATTGGCAGAGCTGATGCCGTAGAAACAGCCCTAGTAACTTGCTTTTAATTAAGAACACATTATTTCATGCTACAAGTGGATGAAACAATCGCTTGTGGTTGGTTTCCGGCAAGCCTCAAGAGGCCGTGCCCACGGTACCACCCTCACACTACAACCAGTCAGTCACTAAAGCACACACAGGTCATCCACCCCAGGAACAGACCTGCAAAGGCTTTGTGGTCTTCTAATGTTCCAATTTAGAGAGGCCTGCACCCCAACATTACTGATTAGTACAAAAAGGCCAACTTTATTTCACCATTTGTCCTCTTTCTGAGACTCTGACACTATAGTTCATCCCCTTTTACAGGCTACTGGGCAAGCTTAAAACAGGTATGTATTCTGGGTCACTTCTATGAAGGGCTTTTCTCACTCATGACTTTTCAGTTTCATATAGGACTTTTCAACATCCCATTAAATAAGCAATCTGGGGACTGCATGCAGCGTCATTGCCAAGAACAGTAATTGCTCTTCACAAGAATTTCCGTAGCTCACGCCAGCTCGCTCCCTACAGGTGCTCCAAGCCACACACCTCACACCCCAGAGCGAGCTCTGCTGGGATGCACCAGCAGCACCCCACACCCCCATCGGTGGTCACCATCTAGGCAGCCTGGGTCCTCTTAAGTGACCCCCTTCTCGGTCAGACTGCTGCCCTGGGTGGTGAGTGGCCATGGCCTCCTCACAGCGGGTGGCGGCTCAGTGCTCTAGCAGAGTGTGGTGGCCTTTCTCCACGACACAGGCTAGACGTCCTAGGACAGCTTCAAGTTGTAGACTTTATAAGCATCAGCAGATGTTTCCGGACCTATCAATTTGCAATCAGATTTTAAACAGAACAGTTTTTTTTCTTTTTAGAGAGATTTAAAAAACAAAAAGCTACTCTTGTATAGAGGAGGAGGGTAAGAAGCTCAGAAACCAGCCAAATTCAAACGTGATGTGGGGTTGCTCACCATCAGAAGTGGCTGTTTATCCAGAGGATCTAGCTTTCAAGTGTGCATCGTGTAAGTGCGTGTGCCTGCGAGCATGCATGTACCTCTTCTACCCATTCTTCCTTACGTTTGAACAAACAGCCAAGAAATAAAAATGATGAAACTTACAGTGAATGCTTGCTTCACAATCTGTCGCTCTGCCCTAAGAGAAAAGCTGCCTCTTTTGGGGGAAGACCCCATCATGTTTCTAAGGATAAGGCGAAAGTTCCCATCCGGTGTGTTGTCTGTCTGTCTGTCTGTCTGTCTGTCTCTCTCTCTCTCTCTCTCTCTCTCTCTCTCTCTCACACACACACACACACACACACACGTCACACACACACACGTCACACACACACACGTCACACACACACACGTCACACACACACACGTCACACACACACACGTCACACACACACACGTCACACACACACACGTCACACACACACACGTCACACACACGTCACACTTACCACTCCGGTAACCTCTGGGGGAGATGAAACTGACGGGGAGGTTGGTGAATCAAGCCCTGGAGGTGGTTACTGCTACTGGAAGCTCAGTTCTGTCCTGGGGGCTGTGAGGCTGGCAGAGCCCTCTTCTCACCCCCACTCCCCACAGCTGCCACACGGGAGGCCTGGCCATGCCTGCTCATAGCAGAGAACTCAACATAGGATTCAACAGGACACAGGAGCCAGTGACTGAACACCCAACAGACTTCCAGGGGCAGGGCGAGAGATGCCTGGCCGACCGAAAAGGGAGTGGGCGAAGGGCTCTGGCCACAGCCCAGGGCCTGGGATGCCTCTGGGCAAAGGCAAGATGTATCTGTTGCTGGCCAAAGGACTGAAATTCCGGAGCCATTTCAAGGGAACCTTGCCACAGAACCCTGTGGAACATAGTACCAGACCATGATGGTACACTGTATGTAGCCCACTGGGCTTCACAGAAATTTGCATAAGATCAACACCCAGGCAGAGAAAGAGGCCAAACTTGGAAAAATAAACAAGGAAAGTGCTGGGAAAATTAGAGTGTTTTGTAAAATAAAAATATTTGTCTGGAATTGAGAAGGAAAAGAAATAGCCCAACGGCATAGGACGTATCTTATAGACTAATGCATTCATGCACCAGCTCTGGGTTCGAGTCCCAGTATCATACCAAAAGAAAAACAAGGAGCAAGCAGCCAGCCGGGAGCCCAGGAAGGGTGAGAGCAGGGCAGTCTCCAGCCAGAACAGAGAGTTCACATGGGCCTGGGCGTGTGCTAGCTTCCATTTGGCCCACCCACGGATTCTGGGGCAAACAAATTCTTGGCTGAGCAGGTATGTGTGGGAGGCCTGATCATTTTCCAACATCAGAGCTTTGCCCAGAACTACTTAATCAGGATTTTTTTCAAGGTCACATATTTAAAAGCCAATGTTACAGCCTTACAAAACAAACAACTCTGGAGTCCAGGAGGCAGGAGGGTAGGCAGTCAGGAGGGAGGCCAGATTGACTACTCTCATGTGATCTAACTTTCTATCCACTCAGAACACACATAAGCAGGCAAACACAGACATGAGAAATAGTAGCTAATTTTGCTACACATGCTTGTGCTTTCTGGGGCGCTATCCCCACCCCTCTTCCTCCCTTCTTCTCGCCCTCCCTCTCTGGAAGCAGAATTCAAACCCTCTTCAATGTGGGTCACTGCCACCATCACCACAGCTCTTGCACAGAGGCAAACAGAGGGTGGGGATTCCCTGTGGACCCTGCTAGCCTGCCCGTCAGTAAGACAAAACTGTAACAAGAGCCCTCTTCCAGTTATAGTACACCTAATGAATTTCCCCAGCGACCTGGTGTTCTTCAGGCAACTTTCTTCAGCGTATTATCATCAGAACTGGTCTCTGTTCTGGACAGATACCATGCCTGATCCTTTAAAAAGCCATTTTTTAAGAGGGCTGCAAACATCTCAAGGCTTCGCCCACCACTCACCCTCTCACTGCCCGTTTAGAAGCCGGTCTAGCCAAGCTTGATCCTGTTACAGTACCAGTGGACAGGCTTCTGAAAGGGCCTTACGGTTACTGATCGCAGCGGGAGTTTTGTTGTTATCTTTTAAATACACCTTGACGATAAGAACATGGGGTGGTTTCCAGGATTCCCCTGTCCAGTTCTAGCTTGTTCTCCGGTGGGTGCCTGGAACTCTCCAGGATCTAACACAGAAGTAGGCACTCTAGATTGCTCATGTGGGCAAACAGATGAATGGATGAACAAACAGAAAGCTATTAACTCTTAGAGGCTGAGTTTAGGGCAAACTTATGACGCACGTAAGAATCAACGGGCAGCCAAGTTGGGCACAGTTATCACTCTAAAGGTCTAAATCTGAACAAGGAAAAAAATCAGTTGGGTATTAACTCTAAAGACACCTTAGGCATGTCTAAACAGGCAATGGAATGGTATGGGGGCGCTTATTAACAATGGATTCTATTTTCAAAACACACAGCTTATGCACTTAAAGACATAATGGGGTCAAGTATGTGTCAGACCTATACTATTTTCCTATGACATCACACTCTCCCCAAAGGTACCAAGCCTTAGGATGCCAGCTGTTCTATTATCCATCCCCACATCTGGATCTTTTGAGTCCACAAAGGCCTCTTTACCCCCTTTCAGGAGGCTTTCCCTGACTTTCCAGACACATGAGTCGTTTTGCTTATAGTCAAAAGCACTTGGGGCTGAAGAGATGGCTCAGTGGTTAAAGAGTATGAGCTGCTCTTCTAGAGGACCTGGGTTCAAGTCCCAGCACCCACATGGCAGCTCACAACTGTCTTAACTTTAGGTCCAGGGGATCCAACACCCTCACACAGGTATACAGACAAAAATCCAATGCACATAAATAAAAAGTTGTGCTTTTTTAAGAGTATGTTAAAACAAAACAAAAAACAAAACACTGGACTCTTTTTGTATACAAACTCACTCTCCAAACTAAACTGAAGTTATTTTTCCCACCTGTATTCTCTACTTATCCCAACTTCATCCCTGTACATGGGGAAAAAAAAAATTTTTCTGAACACCAATCAGCCATCTAGTCAATACAGACTGTTTTTTTAAAGATGCCCATGAGGGCCTGGAGAGATGGCTCAGCTTAGGTTAAGAGCTCTGGCAGTGCTTCAGGAGGCCCCCAGCTCAATTCTCAACAGCCACGTGGTGGCTCACAACCATCTCTAGTGGGATCTGATTGCCCTCTTCTGGCACAAAGACATACATGCAAACAGAGCACTCATACATAAAATAAATCAATCTAAAATAAAAAGGGGTATGGGGGATGCCCACAAAATGTTCCCAAGATATCAAGGCATCTGTTTCTAACATCTAAATGTATTCAATATTTTAAAGCTGTAGTTTAAACTCCACAATGACTGATGCACTAGCCTTCCAAAAGCAGCAGGTTGTTATCCACTATGTGTACAGGTATCAGCCCAGCCCACTGCACCCAGGAAGCCGCTTTCAAGGCCTGGCACACACAGGGGAATTCTGGGTGTGACATGCCATTGAGAAGTCTTTTGTGGTTACTGTGTTCTGAGAACAGGGTCTCACTCTACCCCTCAATCTGGCCTGGAACTCACTATGTAGCCCAAGCTGGTCTCCCTCAGCTTTCCAAGTGCTGGGATTACATACAGGCTTAAACAGCCATATCTATCCCAGCTAAGTATCTGAAAACATCTGTGTCAGGGTCCACTCACCTGAGTTTGTGTGTATGTAGTCTACTCTCCTGAACTTATGGGAAGCATACATGTGCCAAGCCATTCCTGAGTGTGGACTCCTAGGTGACACCAGGCAAGGCCCAGGGACACCTGCAAAGAATCATTGCACTTACAGACCTTTGGGATAGGAGCCTATCTGAGAAGGGCCAAGTATTGAGTCTAAGAACAAGACGTTTCCTGTGTGCCTAGGTGTGACACGGAATGTTAGCAACTCTTTCCGCAGTTTAGTTACAGGGCTACAGCTTGAAAACAAGAATTCCCTACCCCTTAGATTGGATGAATTGGAAACCAAAAAGCAAAGAACAGCCTGGGCGCAATATTTAAAATGAAGAAAATCCTATTGCTATTGTCAGATAATGATCTGTGAGGAAAGCTTTCAAAAGGTTACACATTTAAAGCACAGTGTGCAGCATTGCTCACTAAGGGGGCTGGTGTGAACACAGCTACCACACAGTTAACAGCACCTACTTCCTGGCTCTGTATTCAGGGGACACATCACCCAGCACTCGTGAGACTCTGGGTTCAGCCCCTGCATCACAAACTAACCTGTACTTCATTAACTGTTATGACCCTGCGGTGAGCAAACACTCCAGAGTAAACAAAACCAAATCTGTACTATAAAACATCACTTGGTTTTAGAAGTAGACTTCCCTGCAAGATTCTGGCTAACAGGGTTCACCACCTACTGTCAAGTTTGAGAACTTGCCTCAGAGTTTCTCAAACCTTGGCCTGTATGTTAGCTGCTGAGGGCCTGGGCAGGTAAATCTAACTGTTCAGATGGAAGATGGGCTGATTTGGAGTGTAGCTCCACAGAGATTCCCTTCGGATAGTGAAAACAGTTAAGAATCATCCAAGGTGAGGCAGGTACTGGAAAGTGAGAACTCGGCATCCAGCTTGCAGGGTTTGATAGCAGCGCACTCAGTTCAAACACAGAAGACCCTCTGACCAAGACACAGCTGTCTTCCGTGTTGGAATGGGGAAAGTGATGTCCAGGGCTCACTTAGATCAAACTGGGAATGCCTAATGGTCTCCTAGAATATCTGAATGCCTAGTAAACACAACAGAACAGCTTTGGAGATCTCTACATCCAGAAAGCAAGGTGAATTCCTTCTCGCCTTTGGCAATCCTTCCTCTTCCCCACCAAGTATGTGGCCTGCTGATGGATCCTGAAATGTGTTAATAGAGATGAAGATGGATAAAGTCAATCCAACAGAAGCATGCTTTTATTATAAACTCACATCCTTCCACTCCACCACCTCGAACTTCTTTCGCTTCATCTTTTCAGTTTCCACATCTAAACCTGAACTTCCCGAGGACAAAGGATGAATTCCATCTTCTCTAGTTTCAGGAGCCTAGAGAGGCAGCAGGAAAGGGCAAGTTGAGGCAGCACTTGCCACTTAAGCAAGACACACTCCTCCAAAACCAGCCATGAATGACAGGGCCTGAACTGCACGATGACTCTGTACTTGGAAAGTTCGAACATGAAGTTACATTCAGTTGTGTGTGGATTGTTGAGAGGGACCAGAAAACCACCACCGAGCTTATCAAATAAAGCCCTGCATACAAATATAAACGGTAAAACCATCTGAGGGCAAGTGAACCTTTACAAGTAGCTACACTGGGGCCAGAGGTCTCGATCCAAGTTCAGTTCCCAGACTTCACACCGGGTAGTTGGCAAGCACAGACACAGCTCAGGGGATAGGATACCTCTAGCCTCACAGCCACCTGTGCCTATGGTCACAGACCCGCCTTGCACATGGTCAAAAGTAATAAACCTTTTTACAAACAGCTCTATGAGCGAAGAGTTACAAGCCAATCTACACTGGAAACTTGAATTTGTAAGAATATTCAGTGATTGCCTATTGTGTGCTGGAGGAGTGTCATGTGGAGGGCCAGAGCGAATCCCCTCTGGGAATCACACCAGATGCCACAGGTAATAACTGGCTTAAACCAACAGGGCATCTGAGCAAGCATGACAGAAGAAACCCCACCAAAGCTGCCTGTGTGGGCTTCCCCTTGCAGAATTCCTAGAACTCAGCTGCCCTATGAAGACGACAAAGCCAGCCTGTAGCCGTGCCACCTAGGTTCTGGATACCAGTGATGCCATCTTCGGTCTTTTCTCCTTGGGCAGCATCTTATTGGAGCCAGTGTGGACATTCAGAGACCAGGAGAAGGATGCTCAACTGACTCATAGAACCATGCTCAGATAAAGTGACTGAAATCTATCAAACTTTGGACTCCACGTTACACAGTGTAGATAATCCAAATGTCAAGACACTGTGGAGATATACACAGATGCACAAACATGGTTTACAGTATGAAATATGTGGATGGAAGCAGAAAGTATTTTTTCTTTTTGGTTCTGGCCTACAAAAACTAACTCATTTTTATTAGCCTTATTCGTAAAAGAAAGTTCAATTTTTTTTTAATAAAATAAAAAGAAAGTGGGCCTGAAATATCACTAAGGCAAAAGCAACCATAAGACTGCAATGGGAATCAAGAGTCTTTGGTTTTGTTTTTTTAAGACAGGGTTTCTCTGTGTAACAGTCCTGGCTGTCCTGGAGCGCTAACTCTGTAGACCAGGCTGACCTTGAACTCAAGCGATCCACCTACCTCTGCCTCCCGAGTGTGGGGATTAAAAAGTGTGTATTAACACACCCGGCAACTTAAGAGTGTAGCATCTTAATCTTGTTTAGCATTTATTCATGCATGTGAGCAGCAGATTTCTGTCAAATGGACCCACTGAAGCTAATTTTGAAGAATGGAGATGAAGATCCACACTTGAATGTAGATGACAGAATGCCCACCAAGCCCAAAGCATCCCATGTATTCTGGGTGATTCAACAGCAGGTACCTGCCTGTACTCCTCATCTTTTCAATGCACTTAGAGAGCTCTGTGACAGAGTTCCTCTGTCTCACCCCCACTGATCCACCACCGTTAAGCTGGAAGGCTGCTTCTTACTGACGTTATCTTCAGGGATGGTTACCAAGGTAACTGCCCCTTCTCCACACACATGGGAAACACCACCACAATGCTTCAGACCACCGAAGCCAACACCCGCTAGGGCAGCTCCCACGCCGAGGCCAAGGAGAGGGGCTGAGAACTGGCACTGGTGGCAAGCCTTTCAGAGGGCACAGCAGAGCAGCAGATGCCGCACTCCCAACATAATCAGTCTGTGATTCCTGAAAATGTACCTTTCAAAATGGCTCTACTGCTTCTCGAAGCAGCAAACACTCAGGACTCAGGCAGTTTCAATTTTCTTCTAGTGACTAAAAGCTCACACATATGCCATGTATGTGTCTGCATGTGTGAGAGTGTGTGCGTGTCTGTGCGTGTGTGCGTACGCATATCACAGTTTACTGGAAATATTAATCTTTGCAAACTTTCTCCCAAATAGTCATCATCATTTCCATTTTCCAGATTATACAAGCAGAAATTCAGAAAGGTCTACGTGTGTCCAAAACCAATAGCAAAGCTGGGATTCAAACCCCGTAAAAATAAAGCTAGGTAGCCGTTCAACAGTCACTCAGTGGAGAGCATTTTAACACTGGACTCTGTGCTGACACTCGAGGGGACTGAGGGGCACACCTATCTTATCAACTGCGACACATGCACATACAGGGCAGAGTAGTGCTGCATCCAAGGAAAGGTCCAGAAATGCTGAAGATGCTCAGAGATTGAAACCATGTGTTCTTTTTGTTGTTCTTTTATCCTGAGAGGGTCTGGTGTAGCCCAGGCTGAGTCTCCAACCCACTATGTGGCCAAGCCTAGCTTTTAACCCGACCATCCTGTCTCCACTTTGCAGATGTAGGGGGTTACAGATGTGTGTGTGAGGGACCGTGGTTTTGGAGAGGGGTGGAGGGCGAGTAGGGGAGAGAGACTATCATGGAGACAGCACTGAGTCGCAGTACAACCCGACTTTGGACAGGGTGAGAGGCTACCTTACACACCAAGGCAGGTTGACCCTTGTATGGGGGCCAGCTAGTGAGTGACTTTCAGAAGACCTGCATTCCCAACCAACGATCTTAAACTTTTCTATCTGACACTCAACCTGGAAGCATTTAACAGATACTGACTGAGAAAGGATGGGAGTGGGGTGGGATCCAGCATAGTCTGTAGAATATTTAAATAGAAATATATGGTATCTATTCACCTGTACATTACATAGTTCTTAAAAATACCTTCATATAAAAAAGGCAAGATGAACAAAAGCTACTCAGTTACCTAACACTCCAAAGAGGAGTCTTCCACATGCTGAACAGCATCGATGGAACTGGAAACCTGGCGTCCTAACGAAATGCTGGCTCTGCTTCCAACAGAAAATGTTTCTCTAGCAGATGTGTTAGCAGAGAAAAACCAGACCGTTGTAATGGAGCCTGAAGCAACGAAAACGTGTTTCCTCCCCCTCCTTCTTGTCCCTTTGACAAGACAGCTTGTCACGGTGAGACTTTTAACAGCATCAATCCTGGTGACAAACATTTGCCAAGTGTGTGTATGGGGGTGCTGGTGCAGAGAAGGAATGGAATAAAAAAGGCAAACCTGGCAGGCACAAGAGGAGACAGCGAGGTGCCATCTGCTGGCCGAAAGGAGAAAGGACCAGGAGAGATTTGAGAGAACACCTCCAGAACAATCAAATGCAACACAATGAACTAGCTTTTCAGTCACCAAGAAGATGGAATGTGCAGCCCGAGACCACCTTCTCCTGCACAGGCCTGAGCTCACAACTGACTACACATCCCACCGTAACGACCACCCACCTCACTACCAACTACAGAGAACACCAACCAGCACTATGCTAGGCATTCTGGGTGCAGTACACCTACTAAAGCTACTGTACTGTACTGTACTGTATCCAAAGGTGTCTCTCAGCTTATTCAGGCAGAACCGGGAGATGTCCTTGTCTAAAAGCAGCATCTAAGTTCTAAGCAAACATGAGACAGGGAAAGACTGCAGGATACAAAGAATGTCCTTAACAATCCAAACTTTGCAACTTCATTGAGCTACCAAAAAATCCATTTATTATTTTATTATCTACAAATAAAATGTTGCACATGACCAACTACCAGTCCCAATGTTCACAAGCCAATGTCTGTGAATGAATCTCAACCATGTGCTGAGAAGATGCTGGCAAAGGATAGGTGTTTACCCACACACCTCTGAGAAGCTGTTGATACAGGGGGTCTATTTCCTCTTCTCTCTCTCTCAACACGCACGCACGCACGCACGCACGCACGCGCTCCCCCTTAAGATATTTCAACTTCACAGGTAGCATCTTCCAGTATCTCTGTTTTTGGCTCATGGCATTTCTTAGCATCTACGAACTATGTGGATTTCAAGCACCACAAGGCAAATCCCCAATGGGCATCACTTTGTTCTCAAGCTACAGCCCACTGAAGGAAGCTCACATCTCACAACACTTAGGGACAGGCTAGTTCACAACACCAATCTTTGCAAGCACTAACACCTGCTGCAACTCAATGTTCTTGTCTTCGCTGTCCTACCCGGCCTTTCTGTAACAAATTGGATTTAGGAAACACTGGTGCTAAAACAGTGCCTTAGTTCATTTATACCTTCAGCACATGGTGTGTCCTAGCTGCAAAATGAAACCAGTCATAGATAAAGTGATGCCTTTTGGGTTATGTGGTGATAATTATGCTAATTCTTTTGTTGTTTTGGTTTCTTTGAGACATGGTCTCTCTCTATATAGTCCTAGCTGTCTTGGAACTCGCTATGTAGACCAAGCTGGCCTCAAATTCCGAGTTTGCTGCCTCTGCCTCCTCATTGCTAGAATTAAAGCCACGTGCCACTATACCTGACCTATGCTGATTTTTAAAGCAATTATATCAAAATTTAAGGAAATCTAGTATTGTATTAGTATAAATGGATCCCAGGACAGTCGGGGCCACAAAGATTTTGCATTCTATTTATATATTGAAAACTTCTAAGAATCTGTTAGCTGGCTGGAGGCAAAGGCAGGCAGATCTCTGTTGAGCCTGGGGTCAGCCTGATCTACATAGTGAGTTCCAGGCCAGCCAGAGCTACCTCTCAGTGAGACCTAGTTTCAAAAAACAGAATGTGTTAACCTAGTGTAGTGGCTCCCGCCTATAATCACAGCACTTGAGAGACTGGGGCAGAAAGACTGCCCTAAATCTGAGACCCCAGCGAGGCTAAAGTTCCACTGGGCCTGAGCTACAGATTGAATCTGTTGTAAACACAAATAAGGAACATGAGTCAGCTGTGTGGGTGTCCATCTGAAATTTCAGCACTTGGGCAAGAGGACTGCAAAGCTGAGGCTAGCCTGGGCTATAGTAGCAGAACCTGTCTAAGAAAAACATTTTTTCAAGAGCAAATAGTCCACAGCATAATGCACCTACTCACAGATCTGGCAAGGAGGAGGGGAATGGCAGACAGACCCTAGCACACTTTCACAGAGAAAATGCACATCTAGCTTGGTGATGTGGTAAACACTGACCCCAGAATTCTCTCAAATGACTTAATGAACAATTCCATCCACACAGATTTAGGACAGAGATCACTCAGTAGGAGATGGCCACGATGTGATACAGAGTGGTGGCTGGACAGAAAGACCTGATCTTTGTTTCACTGTCTCCCAGTGTAGCCCAGGCTGGCCTTGAGCTCAAAATCCTCTTGCCTCTTTTCTCCACTTCTTGAGTGCTGGGATTACAGATGTGGATGGCTGAGAAGACCTGATCTGACACACTCACCATGAGCAATTTGAAAGGTCCTGTGTCTGTAGGTCTTTTCAGTCTTCCTAGGTTAGTAACACAAATTCAGACATGAAACCCCACACTACAGCAAATGAGAGGAGATTCTAAACAGCATCTCTCTGACATCTTTCAAACGACCAGCCCTAGTCAATCATGCACCCACAGTGGAGTCTTGAGGGTTCTGCATTTATCGTCAGAGTTAAATGGCAGTAGCTTCCTGCACTCGCCTCCTCCAAGTCTGTTGAGGGCAATACTTGGACAAACAGCATTCAGCATACCATACAGCTTCAGTGCTATTGCCGCCTGCCCCAATTTGTTTCTTGCAATTAGAACCTGGTACTAATTCCAATCCCTGTTGGTTTCTGGCCATACTCCCATGTATCACAATTGTAAGTTATCTCTGCATACTATACACTTAACAGTGTTGACCATGTGCCTCCATCTGCCCACTTTTTAATTAGGTAGGGATCTTTGAGGAATGCTGTACCAATCCAAAAGT
This sequence comes from Onychomys torridus, assembly GCF_903995425.1. Taxonomy (NCBI): domain Eukaryota; kingdom Metazoa; phylum Chordata; class Mammalia; order Rodentia; family Cricetidae; genus Onychomys; species Onychomys torridus. The sequence goes on along the minus strand of NC_050445.1, from coordinate 39,047,859 downwards.
CTTGTCCCCTTTTATTGAGATGCAGGTTCTGCAAGTGGCATGGATAGCTCTCAGAGAGATGACAAGCACCTCCCAAAGGCAATGGCCATCTCTGGATGCTCTGAGAGTCAATCAGTACTTCTTGAGTTATTACCTAAGCCGTGCTTTTACGGAGCGTGAACATCTGACTTCCCTCTAGAGATGCAGTGGGCACTGCAGACCAAGAGTCCTCGTGTACAGACCACAATCAACACAGAAGAACTCTGACTGAATCTGGTGCCACTTCCAAATGCAAGGGGAAAGGAGGGTGGGACTCACAGTCCAGCAGTCAGGGCCTCCATCTCCGGTCTGCACCATTAAGTAACTGAAATTGGAGGGGATGGCGGAAGGTTTTCCCAGGAGCAGGAAGGTCCTGGAGTTTGTCCTCTGGAGGGTCATCTGCTCTTTCTCAGAAAGAAAAACCACTGCAGACAAGGAGTCTGCCAGGGATAGTTACTCCTTGATCTGGACAAATGGGCTGGTCTCTAAAAACCATTAAGAAACTTCAGTCCCGCTCTCTGTATTCTGACTGTGGATATGGTGTGGCCAGCTGCCTCAAACCCCTGCTGCCCTGACCCCCCGCCGCCACCACCACCACGATGGGTATGGCCTTCAACTGTGGGGCAAAACAAAACCTTTCTACCAGAAATAAAGGAAGAAAGAAAGAAAAAGGAGTAAAGAGAGAAGAAAGGAAAACCGCAAAGATCTCAGTCACCTGGACCAAGTGTGGTTAACTGATGCTGCTTGCCTCGATGGCTGGAGCAATCACAGGAAAGCACAAAGACGTGCACACACTATGGTTCGTCTGAAGGGGAAAAGGCCAACAGTCACCTCACCACGTGGACATCACATGGGTTTTCCAGAACAAGGCCGAGTGCTGCTCATGTTCCTAATACCAGAGGCTCGGCCGGGAGAGGAACTCAATGCAGCCAAGTAGTTCTCTGTGGCCCTCTCTCTCGACTCCATTGTAGACAGAAAATACAACACTTTCTGTAATATCCTCACACGGCATCAAAAGTGCCTTGACCAAGACCAAAGGAGCTCTCCGTCTCTGAAGGAGCAGGACCTTCAAGCATCGTCCTGGGACTCTGATGAGAAAAGCAGCTGGCAGTAACCTCCTTAGTATGAGATGACCCTCAGGTCCACAGAGCCAAAAGGAAGACTATTCACTTTTTAGAAGAAAGCCTCCGTCTCACCTTCTGCATGCTTGACTTCACTTAAGCCTGGTCTTGGTCTAGCTGACACTCATTACTAGCGTCTAGCTGTCAAATCTTCTGTTGTTTTCTTGGTTTCTGAGAGTCTCACTGGATAGACCACCTGGTCTCTGACTTCTAATCCCCCTGCCTCGGCCTCCGAGTGCTGAAACTGCAGGCACGCACCATCATGTCTGTCTTCAAGTCTCCCCTTAATTCTGGGGGGCGGGGTGTGTGTGTGTGAGGCTACAACAGACACTTGGGAAACTGCCCCAGAGTTTCTCACAACAGGGATTTTTCTCACCTAAGACACACCAACACAGGGCATTTTCCTTCTCCAGGGCTGGAGGGGAGAGCTGGTATGGAGTCAGATTTGGAGTCTCCCTATGATGCATGCAGCAACTTCAAAGGCAGACAAGTCCCAGAAAGCATTTTCTGTGAACACAGTATCAATGCTATTTCATAGGAGACCAAGTTTCATAAAAACGAGGAAAAAATGCCTGAGATGACCACACAAAAATCATGTTAGGTGATACTTTAACCATAAATATAACAGAAAAGGAACCTATCATAACAATCAAATGATTCAATTGCACATACCAGTTAGTAAGCAAGGGTTTACTATCATCCCCGTGAGGGAAGAGAAACCTAAATTACAGCAAAATAATTTAGAACCTTCAGAAGTCAACACTCAAATTCAGACTTTTAACTCTGGTAACCAGGCACTTCCTGCAGCCAATGAGGACGCACAGGCTCCAGGCAGCCCCTGCCTCTAAGACTCGGCAGTGGCAGTGACGGAGGGAGGTCCATCAGTCTTCCACGGCTCTGGAGCCACTCCCGCTTCTGTGGTACCTCTTTGGATGGAGCTTATCATTTTTAGCCGTGCAAAGGAATCTCTCTGAGGAGTCGGGTGTGATTCCGGCTTTTCCCAAGGCCTCAAGGACAGCTCTTACTCCTTTATCAGCGTCAAAACATGGTAAGAAACCCAACACGAACTTTTGTCCTCCTCCTACCCCAGCCTGGATTCAACACTGACCAAATCTTACAACTCAAGGACTCCCTCTAGTACCGACCACCGGGACCCCCAACCTCATGCTGGAAGACTGAGAGGCCAGAATCCCTGAGGCTTTGAACCTTGGAAAGTAACTTACTCCACCTTTGTACAATTAGTTCCTCCAACTAGCAAATGAGGGAGGATGAGATGCTCTCAAAAGGGCTTTTCCAGGGTCAAAGTTCTGCTGTATGAAATAACACCAAGCACTCGGCCCATCTGAGGATACGGATTAGTAAATAAAAACAAACAGCACCTACCCGAAAGCCCCAAGATGCTTGGTTCAAATCTTTCATTCCCAGGAACGCAATCTACTTAATAGCGGTGCGCAAGATCACTTGAAGACTCCATGAAATCGCTCCTGCTATGGTTTAATGTGAAGCGGCTTCCACAGGCTCATGTGTCTGATCAGTTTGGGGATGTCTGGGACCCTCTGAGATGCCCAAATACCAGCAGGGAGCCTCAGGCTCCCACTGCCAAGTGCCTCCCTACAGCTGGTGGGTCCCTTCTCCTCAAGCCAGAGCAGGTTAGGTTATGTCAGTCAGGTTATCTGTTCACATGAATGAAACAGGAACAGAGCCTAAGGACAGTAAGGGGCTTTGCTGTTGTTTTGTTTCCAGAGACCATGTTACCATAGCCTAGGCTACCGAGAACTTGATATCCTCTTGCCTCAGCTTCCCAAGTGATGGCATTACAGGTTTGTATCATCCCCAGAAAAAGTGGTAAGTGTGCACTGTGAATTTACAGGAGAGGTATCACAGCATAGTATTTCAAATCAACATATAAATAAGTAAGTAGGCCAACAAGATGGCTCAGTGGGTAAGGGCCCCTGACTGCAACCCTGGTGACCCAAGTTCCATCCTTGGAAGCCACATAAAGGTGGAAGGAAAGAAGACATCCCACGAAGTCATTCCCTGGACAATACCCACACACCCACACATGCACCCACACCCCATAAAACTTCCCAGCTCTCACCATGGTTTCCTCTCCTATGCACACTGCAGGGCCAGCACCCAGGGTCTGCACTAGGCGAGTGCAATTCAGAGTTCCACTCAGAGGACAGAAATGGACAGCCTTAGGAAGGTCACTTGGTCATCACCAGAAGGAGCCTTGGCAGCAGATCAAGAGCCCCCTCTCCACTGCAGGCTTCGCTGCCAACAACTTGTCTACACTCCCCAGAACCACTGGGCTCCACCTGCCCTCCACGTATCAGCTGCCAGCTGCCCCACCCCCCTGCAGCCATGTCAGGCCCCTTCTCCTTCCTCTCCACTTTACAGAAATGCTGACCACACAGACTATGCCAACCTGACAATCTAAACAGAACTTCTAAGTTCATGTCAGTGCTCTCATTTCTATACTGCCATGTAGAGGCAGGTAATGTGCTGGAGTCCCTGCCATGTAGAGAACTAAAGGGGGAAAAAGTTTTCAAATTTTCTTGAAAATCTCTTCTCTACAGACAGAACAAAAGAATTCAGAAAGTCTCTCTCTACTATTTCCACAGAAACTTGGTAATTATCAAACGATAACTAAATTGGTACTGGAATGAAAGGAACGGTGCAGGATTCTCTGAAATTAAGAACATGGTTTTCTGATAACGATTATTGACTAAATGCAGTTAACTTCTTGTCACTTTCAGAAAGCCACCGGTGAATTTCTCTGAAAAACCCAACGTCTTTCTTTAAAAGAAAAAAAAAAATCCACAAAACTGGGACTCTGCCAAGTGAGAAAGTTACAAAATCATGCGCCACAGGCCATCAGATGGCGCCTCCCAAAGGTGAGGGCAAAGCTTCTGGTCTGTGAAGGCGGAAAGGCTGCTGCATGTGCTCGACCTTCGAAGGGTCTGGATGGTGTGCTCAGTTTTCTTTAACCTGTCTCCTGATCCAGTCGAGGAGGAGGAGGAGGAGGAGAAGGAGGAGGGGGAAGGGGAGGGGGAGGGGGAGGAGGAGGAGGGGGAGGGAAGGGGGAGAGGGGAGGAGGGGGAGGAGGGGGAGGAGGGAGAGTAGGGAGAGGAGGAGGGGGAGCAGGGGGAGGAGGAGGGGGAGGGGAAGGAGGAAGCGGTGGCCATTGTAATATGGCCAAGCTGAACTTGCCTAGCAAATGAACTGATTTGAGTCAGGACTGGGCTAGGCTGGGGAAGAGAGGACACCCAAAGTATAGTTAGCTTTGAGAGCTCTTCTCCTTCCGTTTGTAGGAACCCAGGACGGCCAGCGGATTCCACCTCTCTGAAGTTCTCACACTGGCCTATCCTAAAATAGTGACACCCACACATTCAAGGCAGAACAGAAAAGAGGCAAAAGATGAAGAAGTACTGTCCCTGAAGGCACATTCCTAGAAGGGATTCACGTGATAATTTATTTACCCCCTCCCATACACAATGATGGTAGCCTATCTAAAAAAATAAATAGAACCACCACAAAATACAAGAGAGAGAGGAGATATGGTTGTCTACTAGGGACCAGCCAGCAGGCTCTCATAAATTATAGCTTCACTATCAACCCACAGTGGCCTCACCTTCAGGAGGTGTAAGGGTCCACACCCTCAGTGACTAGATGCTCCTGCTACCACGATGGCCACATGTTGTGAAATTTCCTCTGGCACTGAGAAAGCCTCCCTTCCAAGTTCCACAATGAACAAGATTTTCCTCTCACAGTAAACTAAGCAATTCACTAAATGGTTTCTCCGTTGTTTTCTGAGGAGAGCATGGAGCACAGACCTAGCAACTTGCTTTAGTAGAGCAGTTAATACTGCAGAATTACAGGAAGCCATTTTAAAAATGAGTACTTTGTCACTTCTCTCTGAGTGTGGTCTCCTGGGAGCTGAACTATGGAGATTGGGGGGGGTCTCCACTGTCCCCACTTCCCACCTCTCCATCACTCGGGAGCCATGGGCAGCGTGGGCTCTGCAGTGTGGGCGGGCGATGCTGAATGAGGCCGTAGTCATCCCAAACGCAATTAACACTAGTATTCACTTTCTTCAAAGACATGAAGCGGGGTGCCCCAGACCTGGAGTATTTCTTGTCAACTTCATCTTTCTGTTTTAATTATTTCCAAGGGTTTTAATCAGCATCTCCTGCACTCTCCCACGAGTGTTTAAGAACGGTCACAGGGGCAAAGTTTCAATGCTAACAATATTGTTCCTCATAAATACACTTAAATTCAAGAAAGAAAACCAGTTCTACATAGCAGCTTTAACTGCTGCACAGTAATTACTCTAAGCAGCAAAGGTGTGCCAGCCCCAGGCCACTGTGCACTGGGAGGGCTTTGGAAGGCTCACGTTCCAGCCACAGGAGGCCCAGGTTTACAGGACGCATGAAGAAAAGGTGACACAGCGAAGCTTGTCTCTTCCCTAGGGGAACTAGTCTCACTTCAGTGAATCCTTCCACATCATGTCTTTCCTAAAACAGGGGTATAATACATCCTGTTTGGGAAGTTTGTGTCTTTAAATTCAGCAGTCATATTACAGTTATTACACTCCCATCTTTGACCATGTGTATAAGACTCCAGCAGCAGTATCTTAACCCAAGACACCATCAGGCCCAGGGCTGGGTATCTGCTCTATACTCACCTATGGCAAACACAAAGCCCTGGGTTTGATCCTCAGTGTCGAGGCATGGTGACGCAAGTGAAGGTACGAGGTTCAGTAGTTCAAGGGCAGCCTGGGCTATATGAGATGCTGTCTCAACAAAAGAAAGGAAAACATATGAACACTCAAGCCAACAAACAAAATTAAATACTGATTCTCTCTTCTAACTTCCCGGGGCTTGCTGGTTCTCCAGACAGGAAGGCAGCATGCATATTAGAGGAAAGGGCCGGCACCTCCAGGACGAAAGGACAAAGTGTGTACTACTCAAGTATTCCCAGCAAGACTGGTCTGTCCTACCCAGTCAGTCATCACTTCCCCATCTTTCACCCATGGAAATGTCACTGCACCTCATGGAAAGGGTGACTTCAGTGTCCAACTGAGCCTCATGCAACCATGGAGACTGCCCAACACTTGACATCCAGCAGAGGAGCTGAATATATTTTAATTTCATTTTATTTAACGTATATACCAATAGCAACAACACATGTGCAGCAGCTACTGGCCAGTGAGAAGACAGAAAAGGAGCAGCTTTTGATGCTACAGGAGCAAGAGGAACTGTACGTTTAGGTATGTGGGTAGGTCAGCAATGTCAGCCTGAATACATACTCTGAACTGTCTTTTCTTAACACGATCAGAGATGAGTGGACAAATTCTACAAACAATTGATTTGAAGTTAGAATGCACACTATAGAATAAACACTGAGATGGTGCAATGATCTCTAAAATCTGAAATTAAAAAGTTCAAGTGCTTTCTGATTTTTTTCCTGGCATGATCCTGCATGTGGATCACACTGCGTTAACAGCTTCTCTGTTGGGTGAAAAAACAAACTGCAAAACAGAATGTACAATGTTATGCCAACTGTGTGTGTATGTTTATATATGACTAGAGTCCATCTTGATCCCTGCTGGTAGCAGAACGTTTGAAGTCATGGAAACACTCTACACCTGTCCTGTGCACATGGTAGCCACCAGCTGCTGAGCATTTCAAAGATGGCCAGCATGACTGAGGAAACTTGATTTAAATTTGTGTGCACGGGGGCACGTGTGTGTGCTCCAGTGTGTGTGGAGGTCAAAGGACACCTTTACAGAGTCACTTTTTGACTTCCACTTTGCTGAGGCAAAGTTGCTCCTGCTATCTGTTCCACTATACAACATACTCCACCCTAGCTGGCCCATGGGCTTCTAGATGCTTCTCCTGTTTCTGCCTCCCACGCCAAGTCAGGGATGCTGGGATTGCAGATGCTATCTCTGCATCCAGCTCTTTATGTGGGTTCTAGGGACTGAACTCAGGTCAAACTTGTACAAACATTTTACCCACTGAGCAATCTCCTTGGCCCTTGCTTATTTTTTAATTAGTTTAACTGATAGAGTCCCAGTGAATATGGTTATCCATTAGATAGGGATTTATTCTTGAGACCCACATTAACTATTCAACAGTCCTTGGGAAATGATAATGGTTGGAGGGAGAATCAGAAGGATGTTACTTAAACTTTCTATAGCACAGAATTCTTTGGATTTACTCTTCAGTTTTACTCATGTGCCACCTGCACGTATTTTGTATTAAACAGGATGGGGAAGCTTTTGCTTGGGCTACTGTGACTAACCAAACAAAACAAAGCTAAACAACTCACCACCCCCACAGATTTGATGGATTAAATGGTGGCAGACATTGTTCCTATTTCAAGAGATGGAAATATGAGGGCATGTAGACTTGGTGCCTGGTGAGGGCTTTCCTTCTGCCTTGGTGTATTTTTATACAGTGGCATACTACTGTGTGGTGTGCTCCACCCATATGATCTCATGGAAACATAACTACTTCCCAGAATCCTTAGCTCTAGGCATTATCACCTCTAAATCAAGACTTTGGCTATGGATGGGGTGGGGGTGTCCAATGGAAAACCTGGAAGCTTCCTCTCCTCTGTGTTGTTGGTCTATTTTGTCATCATACCTACTCAGATCTTGAGGATCTCTGCAAATGTAACCTCAGGGCTCCTGATATCTGGTTCTCAAACAACTGGACAATAGTCTTTCTCCCTGGGCAGAGACGCCATGAAGTCTCCAGACCTTTACAATAGTAGATTCTAGCTTGAAAGGGCACATTTAATGGTTCAACATTCTCACATCTTCTTGGACTCTCCAGATGCTCAAAATATCAGGGGAGGGACCAGATGTACAAGCTCCAAAGCTGGAGACAACAGTACTCACATTACCTTTTTATCACATCACCTCTTGCTGATTGCATACGTGACTGGTGGTCTTTCATGGGACTTCTCGTGGACCCTAACAATTATCAAAATTGCTTTCTTGGACCCCATAAAACAAAGATTTCTGTAGGGGTTGATCTGTCTGGGAGCCCCTTTCTAATTTGAAAACTGCCAATGAACTCATCTTCTGCACATATACAGAATAAACCCAGGGGACTATTTCTGCAGAGTGCAGGATCAATCCCACAACCAACAGATGCCAGCACTGCATCTAGCTGAGATCACACAGAGGTATCATGGTGTCCTCCATTTGAGCAACCCTAGTTTTCCAGTAGAAAGGAAGGACAGAAATGCAAGCCTGTTTCCTTAGCTGGCCAGTAGCTCAGTGGTAGTTTTTGCCTAGCCTAAATGAGACTCTTGGTTCTGTGCCCAGCATTGCAAAAACAAAACAAAAATAACAATTGTTTTCCTTATACTTTGTTAAAAACAGACATTTGCCACTAAGTATTAGATGTCTATAAAGCCAGAGACAGTAAGGAAAATCTCAAGTTCAAGGACAGCATGAGCCACACTGGGAGACCCTATCTCCCAATGCACATCTGTACTTTGTCTTTTCACAGATGTCAGTATGGCAGAGGTGAGACCAATGAAGGTGACTCAGCACTGAGAAGAGGAGGAAACTAGAAGGTTCTCAGGGACAGAAACCAAGGACATAAAAAAGACAAATGGAACAGAGGCTGTGGGGCAGGCTGCAGGAGTGCAGTGAGTGAACAGAGGCTGTGGGGCAGGCTGCAGGAGTGCAGTGTGTGAACAGAGGCTGTGGGGCAGGCTGCAGGAGTGCAGTGTGTGAACAGAGGCCGTGGGGCAGGCTGCAGGAGTGCAGTGAGTGAACAGAGGCTGTGGGGCAGGCTGCAGGAGTGCAGTGTGTGAACAGAGGCCGTGGGGCAGGCTGCAGGAGTGCAGTGTGTGAACAGAGGCCGTGGGGCAGGCTGCAGGAGTGCAGTGAGTGAACAGAGGCCGTGGAGCAGGCTGCAGGAGTGCAGTGCGTGAACAGAGGCCGTGGGGCAGGCTGCAGGAGTGCAGTGCATGAACAGAGGCCGTGGGGCAGGCTGCAGGAGTGCAGTGTGTGAACAGAGGCCGTGGGGCAGGCTGCAGGAGTGCAGTGCATGAACAGAGGCCGTGGGGCAGGCTGCAGGAGTGCAGTGCATGAACAGAGGCCGTGGGGCAGGCTGCAGGAGTGCAGTGAGTGAACAGAGGCCGTGGGGCAGGCTGCAGGAGTGCAGTGAGTGAACAGAGGCCGTGGGGCAGGCTGCAGGAGTGCAGTGAGTGAACAGAGGCCGTGGGGCAGGCTGCAGGAGTGCAGTGAGTGAACAGAGGCCATGGGGCAGGCTGCAGGAGTGCAGTGCATGAACAGAGGCCGTGGGGCAGGCTGCAGGAGTGCAGTGTGTGAACAGAGGCCGTGGGGCAGGCTGCAGGAGTGCAGTGCATGAACAGAGGCCGTGGGGCAGGCTGCAGGAGTGCAGTGAGTGAACAGAGGCCGTGGGGCAGGCTGCAGGAGTGCAGTGCATGAACAGAGGCTGTGGGGCAGGCTGCAGGAGTGCAGTGAGTGAACAGAGGCCATGGGGCAGGCTGCAGGAGTGCAGTGAGTGAACAGAGGCCATGGGGCAGGCTGCAGGAGTGCAGTGAGTGAACAGAGGCCGTGGGGCAGGCTGCAGGAGTGCAGTGTGTGAACAGAGGCCGTGGGGCAGGCTGCAGGAGTGCAGTGCATGAACAGAGGCCGTGGGGCAGGCTGCAGGAGTGCAGTGTGTGAACAGAGGCCATGGGGCAGGCTGCAGGAGTGCAGTGTGTGAACAGAGGCCATGGGGCAGGCTGCAGGAGTGCAGTGTGTGAACAGAGGCCATGGGGCAGGCTGCAGGAGTGCAGTGAGTGAACAGAGGCCGCGGGGCAGGCTGCAGGAGTGCAGTGCATGAACAGAGGCTGTGGGGCAGGCTGCAGGAGTGCAGTGAGTGAACAGAGGCCGTGGGGCAGGCTGCAGGAGTGCAGTGAGTGAACAGAGGCCATGGGGCAGGCTGCAGGAGTGCAGTGAGTGAACAGAGGCCGTGGGGCAGGCTGCAGGAGTGCAGTGAGTGAACAGAGGCCGTGGGGCAGGCTGCAGGAGTGCAGTGAGTGAACAGAGGCCATGGGGCAGGCTGCAGGAGTGCAGTGCATGAACAGAGGCCGTGGGGCAGGCTGCAGGAGTGCAGTGCATGAACAGAGGCTGTGGGGCAGGCTGCAGGAGTGCAGTGCATGAAGCAAGGGAGACAGATGCCCAGAGTGCATGAGGAAGAAGGAAGGAAACCGACTGTCAAGCATGATGAGCAGGGCTAGGGAGGACTAGCTTAAGGCTTGGGGATTCTGGCGGAAGCAAAGGTAAAGCAGTTGCTATATGTGAGAGTCCTCTGGCAGCATCAAGCAGAATGGATCACCTCCAAGGGAAAGCACAGAAGGCAACAGGAGGTGGTGTGAGGAGTGGGATCAAGCTGGTAGCACTCAACTGTGTTGACAACCAGCCCAGTATCACAAGTCAACTATTGAAAATGCTGAACAGTGCCTTGAGCCTAGAAGAACAGGTCCTAGTCTGCCCTGCTGCTCAGGTGCCAGAGCTTAAAAGGTCAGGCATGGAGAGCTTTGGCAAGAGACTCAAGTATGTACAATGGTTGAGAAGAAAGAACACATAGGGCAAGATAGAAAAAAGAGGCTAGAGAGATGATTCAAGTTACGAGCACTTACTGCTCTTCCAGAAGATCTGAGTTCAGTTCCCAGCACCTACATCAGGTAGCTCATAACCTCCTGTAACTTTAGGTCCAGGGGATCTGACCCTTCTTCTAGCTTCATGTCTCTCTCAATCTCCCTCATCCTTTCCCGTTCTCCCTCCCCACCCCATACACACACAAGGGGGGAAGGGAAGGAGGAGAGAAAAAGCATTTTTAAAATGATAAAGCGTCGGTAGGTGAGAAAAACAACGTGTGGCAGGGTAGATGGACACACGAGTGTGGTCAATTGCAGCATTTCTGACTTGCTGATCTGGGCTGTGCACAGACAACATTTAGGAAGTGGGGGATCTGGGATGGTCTGTTGAGCCCACTGGTTTAAAGGAACCACAAATCCCAAGAGGTCAGGGCATTGAATGGGGGCAATAAACTTAACTAGAGGACAAAGTCCATCTATCAAAGAGGTAGATGGAGCAATCAAAGTCCAATAACTTCTAGGCAGGGCAGAAAACAAGGCAGTCATTGGTGATGGATGGGAGAAAGTGAACAGATTATATACCCACAAGGCATGCATAGGCATGGGTTGTGGAGCTGGGTGACATGCCCATGATCAGGCCAGGATACAAAGGTGGACAGCAGTGGTCTAGTAGCTACGCTTCTGGAATCCTACCTTTGGAAGGTCGAATCTACCAGTAAAGCGAGTATACAGTATCAGCTGCCTCCTGCCTACTTTAATCTCAAGAGTGCCCATCAGTCTTTCCTCTAGCTTCACACAACACAAACACTGGTAGAGTATCCAGATAGGTTCCTGTAAACTTCCAAAGGAATGTCCAGGGAATATAAAATTCATCTTAAAAGCTTTGGGAGGTGTACACAGCCACCCGTAAGCTCATTACAGGGTCAGAATAAAGGAGTATTTCTATTAATTTTTTAAAGTTTTTTTTTTTTTTTTTTTTTTTTTTTTGTAGCATACAGATCCTTCACTTTTGCTACAGGGAAAAAAAAAGACAGGGGAGGTCCCAGAGCCTGGCACTTCCAAAGTCTCCCATGACAGTTTCTGCTGTATACTTGCGCATAACTGAAAAGGCAGAGACTTGTGGTCTTTTCCTTGAAGATGTAGTGATCTGGGTTATATTTTATAACTATCTCCCATCATCCAGTGTCTGTAACTGCTTCACCCTATGGACTCATGAACTGCAGCAATTTGCATGGACAAACTTAACCCTTTGGCTCCTGGGAATAGGCTTGTCAACTTCTGAAGCTGCCTTTGCAATTGACAGCTCTGTCTCCTGGCTTCACAACAGCTCCTCGGCGTTGCTGGGACTCTCTCTGAACAGCCCTGTTACTGCACTATCAAGCAGACATGATCCATGACTTGGGGCAAACACTTTACCTCTCTGGTTAATTTCCTTGAGGGAAGAATGGAGGATGTGGCAAGCATCTCATTAGACTATGTATCACCCTATGCCCTGCTTAGAAACTGGAATGTACCTGGCACATGCTAAGTGCTACAGAAGCCTTTGCTACTCATTTGCATACCTCCTTGCCTGGTACCATCACTGGCTAATGGGAACATGTGGTGAGCACGTTAAAACATCAAGTCCATTTCCACCTCACAGAAAAACCAAAAAGTAGATACAAACGTAACAAGTCGGTGCCAACGAAACCGCTCAGTGGGCTAATGGCACCTGCTGCCAAGCCTAACAACCTGAGTTCAACACATGGGATCCACAGGATAGGAGAGAACACTCCTCCAAGGTGTCCTCTTAGCTCCACATGCAAGCCATGGCACCATGGGCCCACACATGAACAAACAGATGTAACAACAAAGAACAACCAACAGAAAGCCAAAATAGTCACTTATTTATAAAAGCTCATACAGAATAGCCTGACACTTTAAACACATAATCTAAATTCCATAATTCAATTTTTTTTCACTTTGCCACAGGAAAGGGCCTGGCTCCCTAATGGTCGCCTATGACAATTCCACCTGAAGCTCCAGGAATCCAGGGAGGGGAAAGCTGTAACAGGGCGCACCTACTTCATCTGCCACCGTCCTATAGCAGAAGTGTCTCCTCCAGGCTGTTGGTGACAGATGGGGAACAAATATGCCATCTCAAAGTTTTCTAGCTATTGTGGCTATCATTCAAACTGTCCACAAAGCCCACACATGCTCAGGGCGGGGAAAGCCCTCCTCCTCCTCCTCCAGCTGAGTATCCTAGTCTACAGTCCTTCTCCACACAGAACCATGTTACCCAACCCCAGACTGCGAGAGCTGACACTGGCATATCCTGTTTCTTTATGAGCATCTGCTATTTCTAAGCACATGGATGAGCTGTCATGAAACCAGCCCGGCTTCCCTCTTTTTCTGGTGCATTAGAAAAAGTCACCTATTTCTTTCATCTGGAATTGAACGACCGCATTCACGTTAGAGTCTGGAAGTAAGTGTTCATGCTTCAGGGAGGTAAGATACTGGGTCAACCAAGAAGAAACTGACATGAAAGAACACGAATGAAGAGTCAGGGAAATCACACTTAGCACTGAAAACAGAAAGTGGCATCGTCAGATTAATCAGCGTCCCTTCCCCACTCAAGGACTTCATTTCTACCTTCAAAAACAAGCCAGCATAAAATGTGTGTGTGTGTGTGTGTGTGTGTGTGTGTGTGTGTATGTGAGAGAGAGAGAGAGAGAGAGAGAGAGAGAGAGAGAGACCCTGTTCAAGGAAAGGGTGAAAAAGACAAAAATAAAAGCACAGCATGCACACCCTACTTATAGTGTGTCCACTAATTAAATATTGGAGTTTTTATTTACTTAAAAGTTAAATGAAAAAAAAAAAAAAAAAACAAAAACAAATGAACAAACGCACACTGTGACCCCAACTTGCCGACTGCTGCATTTGAGGATTAAGATTCTTAAGTACATACCTTTCAGCTGCTCACCTTTAATTACCACTTCAGGGGCTGCCCAGGAGACCTCCAGGCTGACCGGAGGTCTGCAAGTGAGCTCTCACTTCCCAGCTTGCTTTAACAGTCTGTCTTCCTGAGCTACTGAAGTCAGACATTTACGCAACCTGATGGCATGGGAGGAAAAAAGTTTGTGAGGAATATGGATATTCCTAACAAAAATACAAGTTAAAGAAACTAAGTCCTGTTCACATCAAATTTAGAAAAGAAATGGTTAGTTTCAAAAACCCTACTACCATACCAACACTTGAGATGACTCAGTGGTTAAGAGCATGTTGCTCTTGCAAAGGCGGGGTGGGTGGGTGGGTGGGTGGGTGGGTGTGTGTGTGTGTGTGTGTGTGTGCATTCCCAGCATCCACATGGTAGTTCACAAGTAACTGCAGCTCCAGAGATCTGTTGCCCTCTTTGACATTCCATGGGCACTAGGCATATATGTGATACACATATATATATGCAGACAAAACATTCACACGCATAAAAAAATCTAAAAAATTATAATCCAATAACAAGTAATTATAGAATGTTATTTTATAGCAATGTTGGCAAGATAGTGACTGTTAGATAATAAGGAACACACTGAGAAAGCAAGGCATGGGAAATACCCATGGAAAGAAAACAGCCAGCAGTCATGAGACACTCAAAACCAAAGACGCCCACCACTCTAACTCCCACCCCAGCTCAGGCTCCCTGCCTTCCTTACACTCTACCTGCTGTCATTACTGAATAGGTCACTTTGCTGTATGCCAAGTTGATGGTGTTGATCATGGATTACCACACTAGAGTTGAGCCTAGGCTCAGGCACCTGTGTGAGAGGTTTGCTCCAGACAGAGTCCATGTGGAAACAGGTTATAGGAGATGTGGCCCACTGGCCTTTGAAGGAAGGGAGAACGATTGTTCCAACAAACTAACTTATGGCAGACTCAATATGGACAGCAGATCCCAAAATTCCAATTCCAAGGTTCTGTAGGGCGGGGTAGTACAGGAAGTGTCCCAAGTTGAACTGACAGAGAAGAGCTGCCGCTGTGTAACTGACAACCTCCATGGATGGAGTGACCATTTTTCCAAGGGGTGCTTTATTCTAGCACAACTTCCTAATGTACTTAAAGTATGCATTCTGGGACACCTTGGTATTCTCTCAGTTGATTTCTAGCTAGCAAAGTGGAAGACTATTTATTGAAGCAAGGTCTCACTGTGTAGCTCTGGCTGTCCTCGAACACACAGATATCATGCCTCCCCAGTGCTGGAACTAAAGGCATGTGCCACTGTGCCTACCTAAAGTGAAAGACTTTTGACTTCAGTCTTTTCATGACTAGGCAGAGCATTCTTTCTGTAAGTCCTTACTAAGAATGGACCTTCTTTTAAAAATGAATTATTTCAATTAGTTTGAATTATATACACATGTATATACACGTTACTCCAAGTATCCATGGAGGCCAGGAGGCTTCTATCCTGGAGTTAGGGTCACAGGCACTTGTGAGCAACCTGATGTGGGTACTAGGAGTCTAACTCGGGTCTTCTGGACAGCAGTACATGCTGCTAACTGCGTGGGTCTTTATATAGTGACGAGGGGCCCTTGCACTGCCAAAGACTAAAACAACAATACAAGCCCTTAGCTGAACCTTTTGAATTTTCTTTCTCAACTGCTACCCAACCCAAATGTGCAGGAATGTGGACTCTGCAAGTCCTTAGCAGGACTCTGACCGCCATGGGCCTCCAATGCAGAAAGACCTCTCCCCAAGGTGCCACCAGGGCTTGGCATTTCCCATCGCCCTCTGCAAGCCCTACCTCTCATCAGTTGGCTTTCATTTATTCTCTTAAACCCAGATCTCTCCTGGCCTTTGTTATTCCTGTGGCCAGCCCCGATGATCACAAGGCTCAAGAGGTGGTTGCAGTAACTGTATTGGTCTGGTGTTTGAGGGTTAACTTCCCAGGGAAAGCAGTAATACAGTTCCCTGTAGTTTGGAACAAGTCAAATTCAGAGGGGGCAACACGTTGTGTGATATTTTGTTTGTGTTCTGACAAATAAAGCTTGCCTGGAGATCAGAAGGGCAGAGCTAGCCACTAGTTAACCACAGAGGTTTGGAAGTCTGTACAGACAGGAGACAGGAAGTGGTGAGGCTGGGCAGAGACAGGCTCTCAGCCCTTTTTTGGCTTGAGGATTTGGAGAGGTAAGAAGTTTCTGGTGGCTGCTGATTTGCTTCTCTAATCTTTCAGCTTTTACCCTGATATCTGAGACTCCTGGTTTTTATTGATAAGACTAATTAGGATCATACTCTAGCTGCTGGCTGTTAAGACTGTTGTTACTTTACTTTGTTGGCAAAGACCAAGTAAAAACACTTTGTTGTAAGTGGTCACTTTGTGGCTTCACAACTGTCCTAAAGATGCCTCAAGGAAAACAGAATTTTAGAGAAGGAAGCGGAAGGAAGGCAGGTTACAATTTTAAAGCATCCTACAGAGCTGAATCTTTGTGGCACAAAAATCAGCAATGTATTTAGTTTTGAAAATGTCAGGGAAGTTCTGTAGATATTCACACCTGACAATGAACGATGGAAAAAAATCCCTTTTCTATGGATGGCTGTTGTTTGAGTACATGGAATGGAAGGACTCACGAATGCCTTAAGCAAGTCTTACACCTCTCTCCTCAGCAGTTCCCCGATGGCTTAGATCTCTAGGAATTCTCTCAATTAGAACAAGCCTTTGTGAGGGACTGGAGATGGTGCTGGAGGGTAAGGCCAGAAAGGGCAGGAACCTGGCTTCCTGAAAGCAGATGCCAGCTTCCTTCTCAGGTGAAACTTTCCAGTGCCCACTTTGTGCAAAGATGCTTGCAAAGTGGAACAGGGGGAGGCTACTGTATGTTGGGGGGCAGGGGTGGGTACCTGGTTCCTAGGGGCACATATTAGGGTGACTGAACAAAGTCAAGTGTCGAGCCATGGCTCTACAAACTCAAGAAATAGCCAAGGTGGGTCCACATGGAGGGTTTTTAACTTTATCTCAAGTATGCTCATTTCAGTCATCATTTTATGAGACTTTCCAATTCGATCTCAGCTCTCCTATCAGTATTATGTCCCTCAACTGGGTCAACAGTCAATGTTCTGAAGGTTGTCTCCAGGCTTTCAAAACTAATCCTTAAGAAGAGATGGCTCAGCATTTAGAAGTACTTGTTGGTCTTGCAGAGGACCTGGGTTCAATTCCCAGCACCACATGGTGGCTCACAACCATCTGTAACTCCAGGTCCAGGGGATCCAAAACCTTCTGACTTCCTTGGGCACCAAGCATACATGTGGCACACATACATACATGCAGAAAAAAATACTCCTATACATAAACTAAAAAAATCAAAAACCACGTTGCATCCCCTAGGCAAGGATGGTGATCTATAGCTAATGGAAGAGGGCTTAAGTTAGGATCCTGAATTCAACTTTTAAAAATTGTTTTATTTGCTACGTAAAATTTTTTTTAGAAAGTTTTGTCGATGTGTGGGATAATATGTGTGTTATACACAATACATATCTAAAGTCCTTATATTAAATGGCCTTTAACCTACTTTACAGTTTTCTACATTTAACTTTTTGATGTTCAGCCTTTGCCAGTCCATATACTAAGAATGAGTAATATTAAAACAGCAATGGCACACGGAACAGACCTCACTGAATTCAGAAGTAACACAAATGCAGTGCTTCCCTGTATTGTGCACTCATATGAGACCGAGACTCCAAGAGTCTGCGTGGGAATCCCCACACGAACCACAGCCATCGTTTGGCTGAGAGTGGAACTGAAAGCCCAAAGGATTTCCCCTGCGGTTGATGAAAAACACTACTCTTGTTTTTAGTTGTCATTCCAAGTGACCATTAAGTGAGCAAAAGACCCCTTTCAGAAGTATTTTTTCAACCTTTTCAGTGCAGGATTCTGAAATTGCCTCAAACTACTCTAAACATAGTTCCCAAGGTCAAGGTCATTCGAACACGGAGAGGAGACACTAAGTTCCACAGTCCTGCAAAAAAGATTTATTTAGCAAGTCCACTCAGACGCAATGTGTACGGCCGTGGATGACACAGAATGGCTCCAAGTGTGGACCCATGAAATAAGCCATTTTGGCAATCACAAAATTCATCACAAATTCTGAGACAGTATCCTAACACACACACACACACACACACACACACACACACACACACACACACACGGTCACTCATAGCTATTCCCATAGTATTCTGATTATATGCTACAGTAATACTATTTTAACCTCTCATTTTGTTTCCCGAACAGTTCCGAGTGACTGTCCTGGCTGTCCCGGAATTCACCATCCTAGTCTACAGAGATCCGCCCGCCTCTGCCTCCCGAGTGCTGGGATTAAAGGTGTGCACCACCACTGCCTGGCAATCTTTTTTTCATAAATTTAAATAAGACCTAGAGTTGATTAAGAAACTAATCAGACAAAAACCAAAAAAAAATTTGACCCCTTCATGCACCACAGAGACAAGAAGACCAACAGAGGAAATCCATGAACTCCTACAATCTCCTGTGTTTAGGTGGAAGCAGCGCTGGAGCTGAGGGTGAAATGAACTGCTCCAGTGTCTCGAGTCCATGTAAAACTCAAATCTTTTTTTCTTCCCCCAAAATTTTATTTATTATGTATAATAGCCAGAAGAGGGCACCAGATCTCATTACAGATGGTTGTGAGCCACCATGTGGGTGCTGGGAACTGAACTCAGGACCTCTGGAAGAGCAGTCAGTGCTCTTAACCTCTGAGCCATCTCTCCAACCCCCAAAACTCACAAATCTTAAGGACACTTTCATACTCGAAAATACTCCCACTCATTAATTATAATTAATGTAGTCTGACGTCGTCTACTAGACATAAAAAATATGAGGCTTTCTTGTGCTAAACTCAGGAGATCTGTGCAGCATCTGGGTGGGGCAGCTGATGCAGTTTGCAGATTATGGAGATCGTAAAGTAAAATGAAAATGCAGGCTGGTGCTAAATAACACTGCTTCAAACATTCCCGCTTTTAGACAAGCTTCTTTTTTCACTTCTTGCACTTAAGGCTTCCAACATGACATCTGAAATCAGATACACCCTGCCACAGCAGGTGTGACTGCAAATAAGGCATTTCATGATCTACAGGGAAGAGAACAAACAAATCTTACAACTGACATTACTGTCCTTGGTGACTTGCTCCCAATGGTAGAGGGTGGAAACGAGGAAAAAATGACAGAAAACTGGCCAACACTGAGCCAGGTGACAAGCGACTATCCAGTGGTGACGTCACACAGACAGCATGCTCCTTCATGTGATGTGATGAACACTTCACTCTGCAGTGGTCTGAACAGGAACGGCCCCAGACTCACGTGTTTGAATGCTTAGCCACAGGGAGTGCCCTGGTTGTGGGTGTGGCTTTGGAGGGGGTATGTCACTAGGGGGTGGGCTTTGAGGCCTCAGAAGTTCAAGCCATGCCCAGTGTGGTGGCATTCTCTGCCCGATGCCTGTGGATCCGGATGTAGAACTCTCAGCTCCTTCTCCAGTACTATGTTTACCTGCATGCCACCATGCTTCTTGTCATGACAATAATGGACTGAACCTCTGAACTGTGAGCCAGACCCAATGAAATGTTTTCCTTTGTAAGACTTGTCATGGTCATGGTGTCCCTTCATAGCAATAAAACTCTAAGACACCACCCCATCTAATAATCAGTAAGACTAACACTGACAGACATTCTACAAACTATCTCCTTAATATGTCTGTGGTGGCCTGTGGTGGTCTGAATGAGAAAGGCCCTCATAGGCTCGTATATATGAATGCTTGGTCCTCAGTCGGTGGAACCATTTGTGAAAAATTAGAAGGTGTGACCTTATTATTGTCTAGGCGTGTCACTGGAGTGGGCTTTGAAGGTTCAAAATCCCATGCCAGGCCCAGTCCTCTGTCTGCCTTCTACCTTTAGATCAGGATGTAAGTGCTCAGCCTGCCTGCTTGCCCACTGCCATGCTTCTTACACCATGATGGTGACTGACTCACCCTCAAAACTTTGAGCAAGCCCCAATGAAATGCTTTCTGTAAGTTGTACTGGTGACAGTGTTCTGTCACAGCAACAGAAAAAGACTATGCAGGGCTAGAAATGTGGCTCAGTTGGTAAAGTACTTGACTGGCATGCATGAAGCCCTGGGTTGGTTTCCTAGCACTGCATAAAACCAGACATTGTGGGCATGCTGTAATCCCAGGACTTGGGAGGTGGAGACAAGGAAGATCAGAAGTTCAAGGTCGTCCCTGCCTGCATGGAAGCTCCAAGGCAGCCTGGATCACATGAGACCCTGTCTCAACAAAACAAAAAGTGAAGAAATTGAACACCTACACTCAACTACTTTAAGGTAAAAGGCCATTCTAAAAGGCATCCCTGAGTGAAGACTCTCCACCGGAAATGGACACCAGAGAACCAACAGTGAGTGCTCAATAAAGTATGCATTTTTTTTTTTGTTCACAGTAATGTCCCCACGTTTGTTCCTTGTGAGCGATGCAGGACACGTGCAGGTTCTTGGAACTACCTTGCAAAGTTTCAAATAACACCACACTGAGCCCACAGCATCAATACTTGGTACTTCAGGTGATTGCTGTGACATACAAACAGGGACAAGCCTAGGCTAGGATCCTGATCACCCTGAGTGTTGACCAACCAACACTGTGGGCAATCTGGGAACTTGTCTGAGATGCCAGGAGACTACAGATGGTGTGCAAGCAACAAGAAAGGGAAAAAAAAACCCACAGACACCTCAGAACTGCCTCACAACCCCATCTGAAGTGAAAAATAGGCAATTTTATGCAAGAGGAAAAAAGACTAAAACAGGTTGGCCAGGAGCCATTGGAGCTCTGTGAAAACACATGACATGCCAGCCCTTGTATTTCACTTAGCAAATAGCATTGCCAAAACCCAAGCAGGTGTCAAAGTTACACAGCCTCAACAGACCAGTATGTTTGATTTCCTCACTGGAAACACAGGGAATCATGGACATGGGATTCTTGGAAGCTTCACAGGACAAAGCAGGCCACCTCCCAACCTAACAGTCCATAAATGTTTAAAACCATCCAGTCAGGAAAAACACTCAGAACTAAGCTAGCCATTAAGTCTTTCAGGTGCTGTTCAATATTGTCTTTGCAGAACAAACGTGGCCATGGTTGGTGTGTGTGTGCTGAAATGGGTTTATTTAATTGCCTTGAATTTCAATAGAAAAAGAAATCTGGGGACTAATCTGCTCTAACTGAAGAGTTCCAGAATGTATGAACCAGTGAATACACAACCATCATCAGGCAAGAAAATTAAAACATGAATGTCTTCAGAAAATTAACACACTGTCAATCAAAAATCAGGTTTTTTTGGGGTGGAGGTGGTGACCAAATCCTCTCAAAGTTCATTTGTAAGAAAACTATAATGTAGAAATAGCCTAGACAATCCTGAAAAACTGTAATGGTGACGGTGGTGTTCAACAACGCACAGACTCACAGCACTTGAGTCAGGAGAACACAGTGTGGCTGCAGATCTGGAACACCCTGAGAGATTGATGGACAGCAGGAAGGTATCTGCAAACCAGGCAAGTAATAGTCATGCAAGCCAACATCTACAGAATGCCTGCCATTTGTAGGCACTGCTGATGGTCACAAGACATGGAAACAAAGTGAACCAATGGAAAAGCTGGAACATCCCCAAACTGACCAGCTTTCGAGAGAAAATCGCTTCTATTTCCCTCACAAGTACATTTACATCAATACAATATAAAACTCCTAGCATTTGGCCAGGCTGTAGTCATGAACACCTCTAATCCCAACACTTGGGATGCAGAAGCAAGTGAAATCTCTTTGAGTTTGAGGCCAGCCTGGACTACAGAGAGTTTTCCAACACAGCCAGAGCTACACAGAGAAACCGTCTTGTTTATGCTATTTACATAAACTTCATCATGGGAAATATGTGGGTTTGAGAATAATAATTGTGACATTAAGTTAGCCCAAATGTCCTCAGAGACATGGTTAAGTAAGAGATCTATTTATTAATATTTTAAATGTATTTAGTAAAAAGACGTTATAAACAACAAACACACACAATTTTAACGTCTTAAGACTATCTCTCTCTCTCTCTCTCTCTCTCTCACACACACACACACACACACACATACTCAGCTAGTAACACAAATTCTGAATCTCCCATATAGTCAACAAAATTATAATTAAAACTACAAGATAGCATTTCATACCCTTAATTTTGAAAAAATTAAGCTCTGACAATGACAAGTGTCAATGAGACTGTGGCACAATACAGCCACTTCAAAGAACACGTTCATGACAGCTATCAAGTGTGACGCTGTGGATGCTCTAAGGCCCTGGAACGTTCTAGTTATCTACCCCAGAGAACTCTGGATACATCCCCTACAAAGTGAGGGGGAAGTGCACTGTTATTCTAGTAGTGAAAATTCGAAAACACTCACAAGTCTTTCAATAGGTAATAAGATCTTAAACAGTGACATCATCTAGGAAGACGACTTAATTGGTGAACCCGAGTTCAGGTTCCCAGGACCAGGTAAAGAAGTACAGTACGGTGGCACTCGCCTATAACCCCAGCGCTGGAGTGAGGGGCAGAGGCCTGGAGCCTTGAAGCTCACAGCAAGCTGCCAGAGCCAGACGGATGGGCTTCCAGTTCCCTGAGCCCCTGCCTCAAAACAAAGGCAGAGAGCCCCTGAAGAGAGACAACAGACATCAACCTCTGGCCTCCACATTTGAGAGCACACACATACACTAAAAACAAGTACGTCACCACACACACACACACTCTCCACTTCCAGACAATAAAAATACTGAATAGGGGCTACAGATAATTAACATAGATCATCTCAGTCACATCACTGGATGAGAAGTCCCAGGTCAGACAATGGACACAGTATGGATATTGGAGAATACTAAAATGTGCTAAATACTAAATGTCTTGGTCCCGTGAAATTAGATAAAGTTTACCCCCCCCAGGCCCTAAGAGTACTATGAGCTGATAGCCGTCTGCAGAAGCGGTAGCCTCATCCATCCTATGCCACCGCCAAACCAACCTTCATCTGGTGACTGGCCAATGTGAGGCCACAGTGGCTTGGCTCTCACCCTGGGATCAGCGGAAGCCTTCTTTGAGGCTTTATGACTGCCCAATTCTGATTTCTTCTCTTCCAGAAGCATTAACCCTGGAATCTCCTTAACAATCTCCCTTCATCTTAATCGCCACAGCCTCTGCTTCCCTGGAACCTTACTCACAAGAGATAAAACCGATATTTTGTTTAAGAGCATGCTCAATGGTACAGCATGCTGGCAAATGGCACTGTCTATGCTTGAGAATATATGTGTGTTTATTTGGTCATGTTTTTAAATGCACTGGAATGACAAGAGACTCAGTAGAGAGCTTAATGACCCTCTGGAAGGTAGTGAGGAGCAAAGGCTTGTGGGAAAAATGTATATCTCAGTGACAACATACCATTTGAATTCTATATTGCTTTCTCTTAAAGAGTACAGCTTGCCTCTGGGTCAACCATTTTCTACCTTCTTTTTGCCCCCACCCTGAACAAGAGGGCTGACCTCTGTGATCAACAGGAATACAGAAGTATGATGACAGGACCAGAGGAGTGGGGGGTGAGTTCCTGCAAGCACAGTGCTGCATAGTTAAGATCAAATTATGACACTCACTACAGAAACTCCACTTCCTTCTCCTCAGGGCTGTATCAGATTCCACATGAGTGAGAGGTAAACCACAGGAAAAGGCCGATCATGTCGACTTCACGGGAACAGCGCTGAAATGCGAACCAGAACAGGCTGACTGAACTGGGGTAGTGTTTAAACTTGCTACCAAGTCACAGAGAAAAACCTGTTAAGGAGGAATCAGAGTGAAGGGAGATGCCAAAGATTCCTTCTAAATCCTGAACCTTTTCCAATATTGAAAATATTGCAGTAATACTACACTTAAACACAGTGTGCTCACAGTTTTTCTCTATGCAGCTACCAGCAAAAGCAGGGCACAGTGATGTGTGCCTTTAAACTGCAGCACTTGGGAGGGAGAGGCAGGTAAATCTCTTGTGATCTCCAAGCCAGTCCCCAGCTCAAAACAAATACCAGCAAAATAAAGAGGAATCCATGCTTTAGCTCAGGAGCTCCCTCTAGTGGCACACAAAAGCCTGCTCCTAGAGTGGCATGCCAGCCTAGGAGGCCCTCTAGAATTTTCTAACAGTTGGAGGACACACTTTCATCTCTGCCATTCCGTGATAGGGAAACAGGCCACCTGAGGTCAAGCTCCTGGTTTCCTCTAGGTACCTTCCCCAGGGAACTGTGTTCAGCTCAGGTGTGCCGCACTGTGTCTGGATACACAGCATGTGCCCATGCTGAACTGTTATCAAGACCCCACTTAAAGCGGATGCTGACCATGTGTCACTTAAGATATGCACCTAGGGCTCAGCTTACACCTCATTTTAACTTGTGTTTTAAGGCGATTTCGAAGTAACTATTCTGATGATGTTGTCAATATAATCGTGATCACTAACAAAACAGCAAAGTGAAGGGTCAACAGAAGTTAACCCACGAAGAATGACTTCCCATCTTCTTCCCCCAACATTACCCATGAAGGACACAAATAGGATTTTCTTTTGTGCATCACTGATCTATTGGTTACTGCAAGCACTTCCTTGAATGACAGGCAGAACTAATCACACTTCCCAAAATAGTAAAATGTCATCCTCATTTACATACTAATGTCAGAGGATAAACACACGGGTAGTTACACTTGATGCTAAATTGTAAACCCTAATTTTAAAACTTTTATTTCCAGTTTACTTTGTATCTTCAATATAAATGTTTGATTAAGAAAAATGGCCCATACAGTTTTTCCTAATTCATATCTACAAAGCCAGCATTTGAGAGGCCGAGAGTCTTTAGTTTGAAGCTAGCCTTTGTGAGACTCTTCCTTAAAACAAGAAAATGCACAAAGAACAAAGCCTCAATTTTCAATTCGTCCCCTCCTCCGCCAAAGCTGCCCCAGTCACCGTGAACGTCCCTCTCTCTACAGAGGCAGGTTAGACAACACTTCCCACTGCCATACTAAAAACATTTGTTGTATGTGGATTCAGTGTTTTGCCAGCAGGTATGCCTGTGCCTGGTGACCACGGAGGACAGAAGTGGTCATCACATCGCGCTGGAACTAGAGTTACACAATGGCTGTTAGTGCTGAGAACCAAACCTAGAAAGGCAGCTGTGCTCTTAACCACTAACCCATCTCTCTGGCCCCCATGGTACTCTTTAATCCTGTCATGTCTTCAGGACCTTCTCACTGCCTGAAAAATAAGGGCATACTATAAATCTCCATTCAGTGGGGGATTCACTTGGAGGGAGGGAAAGGGTTGGGGAATAGCTGGTACATGACTAAGGAAAAAAATGGCTTGGAGAATTTCAGTGAAACAATCGTTTCTAAACCATTTTCTTCCATCTGTACTAGACTGTGGAAATGTTAAAGATTGATTTTTCATTAAAATGGTAGGAAAGTTAAGAGAGGGATGTGTTGGGAGGTGTCTGTGGTGATATTTTACTTGTATGTTAATAAATAAAGTTTGCCTGGAGATCAGAGGTCACAGTCAGCCATAAACAGAAGTCAGGTGGTGGTAGCACATGCCCTTAATCCAATCACATGGCGGTCATGAATACATGGGACACACAGAGAAAAGAGACTGAGAGACTCTAGGCCTGTGGGCTGAAGATGGATGCCCCAAAGTTACAGAGGAACTCTGAGTGACTGTCCAGGCAGCCAGCTGACTCTGTCATTCTAGATTTTGGGAAGTTGCTTACAATGCTCTTTCTGTTTACTTAAATAATATTGTATCTTTCTGAGGTCTTTGATGGAGTTGAAGACTAGATAGTTATAATTATGGTTTTCCTTGGTTATGATAAAAGATAAGGTAGATATGAAACCTTAGATTCACAAATAAATAAATAGAATATTTTCTTTGTATTTGCAAATATAAATAGACTAGATATTGTAATTCTTGCTTGGTAACTGTTTTGTTATATGGAATTTAAACCTTCCTTTTCTTTAAAAAAGGGGGAGGTGCTGTGGATATCACACCATATGCTGTGAATGTGTTGCTCTGATCAGTTGATAAGTAAAGTGTTGATTGGCCAGTAGCCAGGCAGGAAGTATAGGCATGACAAACAGGAGAATTCTGGGAGGAGAAGGCTGAGTAAACAGACATCAGCCAGTCATCCAAGGTGCAACATGTAATGGGACCCAGGTAAAGCCCCCAAAACCTGGACAAAACATATATTAATAGAAATGGGTTAGTTTAAATGTAAGAGCTAGTCAGTGGTAGGCCTGAGCTAATGGCCAAGCAGTTTTAATTAACGTAAGCTTCCGAATGATTATTTTATAAATGGCTGCAGGGTCTGTGGGGCTGGGCAGGACCAGAGAAAACTTCAGCTAAAAGCGTCAGAGGAAGTAAGAGAGTTGGGGTGCATGCAACCAAGATATACACTGTATGCATGCATGAAACCCAAGAATAAAAAATATTCTCAAAAAAAAAAAAATTAAAATGTAGGCTTCTACCCCCACCCCCACCCCCATGCAATCTCCTATTTTAGGTATCAGGGTATTTAGAGGCAAAATGGCTGGACTCCAGAATTTGGTCGCTTATCCGTACAAACAATGGGCAGTTCCAGACAGAAGGTGCTCCGGGGCCCCTTAGCTACTGTCTACTGCCTCCAAGGATCTGATCCCTCCCAGAGTAGAATTAAAGGCATAGGCCACCATGCCCACTCAGCCCTTCTTCTTTCAGTTTCCTCTAAATAAAGGACTGTACTACGAAAATACAGCGTACCTCAGGGATGAAATATAGATGTGCTTTCTAAGTGTGAAATCAACACTTCTCATTCTAACCGGGTTATCTTCCACAGGGAGAATGGCCCTGTGCACCATGCCAGCTAACATTACTTCTAGGACCCAAACAGCTGATGTTCTGAAATGTTGAGGTTTCTGAAGATAAACTGATTGACTGTACAACTCTGACCACAGAACTCCAGGATCAACAGGATTGGTTCTGTGTTGTCATTAGCAAAGCCTGATGTCTTAGTCACTGTTCTATGGCTGTGAAGAGACGCCATGACCAAGGCAGCTCTTGTGAAAGAAAACATTTAATTGGGGCTGGCTTACAGGTTCAGAGGCAGTTAGTTGTTTGTTTGTTTTTTTCCACCATGGTGGGGAGCATGGCGACATACAGGCAAGTCATTGGAGCTGAGAGCTACATCCTGATCCACAGAGAGGAGGAGAGAGACAGACAGACAGACACAGACACACACACACACACACACACACACACACACACACACACACACGCGCCTCACTTGGGCTTTTGAAACCTCAAAGCCCACCCCCAGTGACACACTTCCTCCAACAAGACCACACTTCCTAATCATCCAATCCTTTCAGAATCCTACTCCCTGGTGACTAAGTATTCAAATGTAAGAGCCTATCTGACCACTCTTATCAAAACACCACTCTGACAAGGGCAAATGGCAGTATCTCTGGAGGACCCATTGACATGATTGTGAATGTTATCATCAGCCTAGAATCTGGCAGCTTCACTCCCCCCACCCACCCCATTATTCCGAATGCCAGGACAAACCTTCAGCTAAACTTAACCTCCTCACTTTCCTTTTAAGGGGCAGCACTCCACGGCACTCCCAATGCTCATCTACTGCCCCCATATGGCCCCTCACAAAGGTGTCACGGCACACACCACCCGGTTAGAACACTTAAATGAAGACATGCACACTCTGAAGTCAGATCTATGGATCTAAATGTTCAGACGATGCTTTATTTTCTGTGGCTTTGGTCAAGTCTCAGCCTTTATTTCTTCAAATGTCTTGATTAACTTCCTTAAAAATAAAGGAAAGGGAATTACCCCCCACGTACCAGCCTTTCAGTTGACAAGAACTCCTTTTAACATTTGTTCCTTAAGAATTTTGATTGTCCAAACATAAATGGCACTCAGCCAGGAGAAACGAAGCAGATTTTGTTCACAATAGCAAAGCAACTTTTAGTGGCATCAGTGCCAGCCTCTTGCTCGCTCCCTCCCCCTCCCGCCCCAGAGCAAGACTATGGCACCTAAGAGGGCACTCTGTTCCCACTGCCTGCCTTACTCGAACAGGTGTGGGCCTCCCATGTCACAATCTGGACAGCCATTTCAGGAAAACAAACCTAACCCCTGCCTTGGAGAAGGTGCCGACTTCTCTCATCTGTGCAAAAACAACCACTTCCTAGACTCTTGACTCAAGAGGGTCTAGACTTGATTTCTTAGCATCCTCCCGATTATCCTTGCCTGTTTTGTTGATCTCACCACTGTCAAGGTCATAGCTAAATCCCGAGATCATCAATCCTCAGCTCCCATCTGATCCAGCCTCATCAGCTGCACTGCACTGGCCACTCCTGCTGCAGCTTTCCTGACTTCCACAGGACAGACCACAACATCCAGTCGCTATCCAACCCCCGTCGCCACCGCCAACCCTGTCTCACTTCCTTTGGTTACTTTCGGTCTCAGGCACCACTGCCTTGGCCACTGCTGTATCCTGAACACTCTCTGCTTCCCCCTGTAAGTGCCGTGACCCCAGAGCATTCAAATGACAGCAGAAGAGCAGGCGCTGCACACCTCTCTCCCTGAAACCCACTTCCTCTTCATCTCATTGGAAGAAGAACTGAGTGTAAGCACCGCTTCCGTGATGAACTACCCATCTGCATTCTGACCCCCTTGTCCCGCTCTGCTCACCAGCCTCTCCCTCCTGTTCAGGCAAACCAGGCATGCTTGAACCAGGCATGCCTGCATCCTAAGATCTCTACATTTGCAGCCCTTCTTTCTGCCATTCCTGTCCCATGGGACACCTTTGCTGTCTTCAAGTCTCTGTCCAGGAGCCCCCTTTTCAGTGAAGGAAGCCCTCCTGAAATCACCCCACATGGCACTCAGTCCCCGATCTTTGCCTGCCTGGCAGTTCTCCAAAGTTCATGCTGCATCATAAAACCAATTTCACTCATTTATTTGTTCTGTACCTGTATCTAGAATGTTCCACAAATGCAGTTTGGCTTGCTACTGTGCTAGGAGCACCTAGGATATTGTCTGGCACATGGTGACACTTGGCAAATCGAATAATCGTCTTCATCAAACAATATAGATTGTATGATTATCCACACAGACAAGAAAGCTAGAGTAGAAAACACTGAAGAATGGAGGATTAAGAATGACCATACATGATGATAGAGACAAGCCTGTCAAAAAAAGAAACAATTCAAAGCTGAGCATAGTGGTCAAGACTGTAATCTAGCACTGGGGAGGCTAAGGCAGGAGGATTCCCATGAGTTCCAGGCTAGTCTGGGATACACAGCAAAACCCTGACTTAAATAGACAGAGACAAATAAATAGCAAAAACCCTGCCTTAAGTAAATAAGAACAAAAAGAGATAGGCCGATAAATTCAAGGTACAACTAATTTAAAATTTTCTAATCCAGGCATGGTGACACTGAAGAGTCTGAGGTAAGAGATCTGAAGGATAGCCCGGACTACATAGCAAAATCCTACCTTAAAAAGAAAAGAAAAAGGAGGTGGGGAAAGAGAAATATCTACCTGTCACAGGGTAAGAAGGGGGGAGTGAAATTTTAATGTTTTACTTAATTCAATGTATCAAAAGGGTTATTTCAACTATTATTCATGAAAAATTAAATATTGTGGGGGCTTTTTATTGTTATGGTTTTGTTTTATATTTTATTTTTTTCAAACAAGGTCTCTTTATGTATCCTAAAACTCACTATGTGGACTTGGCTAGCCTGGAACTCAGAGAGATCTGCCTGCCCTGCCTTCGGAGTGCTAGGATTACAGACAAGTGCCATCGTGCCCTACTGTGTGGTCTTTTTCTATTAAATACTTGGAACAGTGCATATTTTATGCAGAGCACATCTCAAACAGCACTACCATCTCAATGCTCAGGAGCTATGTGGCCAAGTGGCTATCATCCTGGAGAGCATTGTTTTGACCCGAATTAAAGTACCCCATGAAATGAGGTATCTATCTCAAACACCCACTCTTCCCTGTTAACTAGAGTCCAAAAACTCCAAGGCAGCCTCGTGCTTTACTAGCTTTCCGAGAAGACAGCAGAAGAAACGGTCTCTTCTGAGAAGTCACTGCTGTAGAGGTAACTGGCTGTGCTTTAACTGCAAAGGCCAGGGTCCCTCCACCTGCTCCCTGTGATTAAGAGACAAGTCCAGAAAGACTCTGTAACCTTATCTACATACACATAACATAGCCACGATGTCCACCAGACTCCCATGGATCTCAGGTTAACCAAAGCCCACTCTGAAAGGAGAGACCTCATGCAGCCACAGCTGACCTGTCAAGTGTTACAGCAACTGCCTCACCTACACATTTGCATTTTAATAGCACAAAAACAAAGCACCAAGCAGAATGCTTTAAACATGTTAATACCTGCATGTAAGCATCACTGTTTAGAGATTAACTATTATGTAAGGAAAGTGTTTCCATTACTTTGATCTCAAAATCCCTTCATTTACACCCATTTATTATTATTATAAAATCGCTATTATTTCCACGTAGCAAAATTTTAAAGAACCCAATTAAAGTGCACTGTGTTTTCAAACCTCAAAGTTAGAAGAGTCTGCAGTGTGTGTGTGTGTGTGTGTGTGTGTGTGTGTGTGTGCGCGCGCGTGCACATATGTGCGCTACATTTGTTAAAAAGCTGTACAAGAAGCAGGTGGGAGGGTAGGGTGGCATCTACTCACCTTGGCCCTGAGCTGGGCTCAAATTCTCCTGTAAACCAGTATTCGGCAAGGGCAGGTCAGGAGGCAGAGACACTGCGGACTCTTGCTGGCTCAAGTCCTCTACCCTAGGCAGCAACAGAAGGCCTGTGGGGGAAACGAAACTGTCAGGACAAAGCCAGCGGAGACCGGCTTGCTTTCATTCTTTGCCTTCTGTGTTTTCTTAGTGAGGGCTCAGGGCAACTTAAGTCCTCACACCTTGGACACGACCAACTTTCATCCTTATTACATCCTTTCTGTTTTAAGGCATCCCTTCCAGCATAAGCCTAGGTTGGCACAATAAAATATACACATCCTGCAGCACACCCTGGTTACCTTTTACCAGTCTGACCCTTCACTAGACAAAATCTGCTGTCCCTAGCCCTACAACTGGAGATGCTTTTGATTCAAAAGGAGAGGGAACATTTATTCATTTATTTTTATTTTATGTGCATTGGTGCTTTGCCTACATTCATGTCTGTGTGAGGGTATCGGGTCCCCTGGAACTAGAGTCATAGATAGTGGTAAGCCACCATGTGGGTGCTGGGAATCAAAACCGAGTCCTCTGCTCTAACCGCTAATTAAGCTCTCCAGTCCGAGGGGAAACGTTCCAAAGACTGAAGCTGGGCACAGTGGTGTGTATCTATAACCGAGGAAAGTGAGAGGCCAAGGTAAGACTGCCATGATTGGAGGCCAGCCCAAGCTACACAGAAAATCAAGGCCTATCTGGGATCAGAATGAAGTCCTGTCTCAAAGATGGAAGGAGAAAGAGAGGGCAAGGGGGAACAGAAGAGAGAGAGGAGAGAAGAGAAAGAATAATGGAGTTATCGACCAATAAGCTGGACCGAAACTCTGGGCTTATTTTTAAAATAGGAAAGTGATTGAATATTTATGTTAAATCCAAATTGTAAGGCTGTCTTCACACACGTAAACACTGGAAAGATCACAGATTGGTGTGCTCTGTAATGTACTGCCTTTGTTTTCACTAACAGAGTTGTCTTCTCTCACACTGGTCCCACTGCTTTTGTTTCTAGGGAAAAAATTAGTGTGTTCTCATTATTTTAAGTTTTTTCACAGATGCTTTTTAGAGCTTGATTTCCTGCCAGTCACCTCTAACCACTAACCCTTCAGCTGACCTTCTCTAGTGACACTAACGAGAACATGCTCTTGCACCTGCTGGGGACCTGTTAGGCTCAAGGCATGGTCTGTTAAATGGAGGCTGTGCTCTGCTCCATGTTTAAGTTGGAAGTGTCAATGCTTCAGCCTAAAGGTTTTTCACAGAGGCTCTCTTTTTGCCTGACGTGGTGTTTCCATCCTTGTCCCGCTAATCCACTCACCAGATCACACCTTAGCATACTACAAACTCAACACTGTCCTTTTCTGCCTTGGAACTTTCCAAAGCTTCCATGGCACTCCTGCTATCTCCTGGGCCTGAGTGGCCCTGGCCTCCCACCTCCCAGGCTGCTCTGGCCCACGCTCAGCTCCCCTCTGCCTAGGGCTTTCTCAGCTCTGTGGAGCTGCTCCCTCCACCATGCCAGTCCTTCCTCTCAGAGATGGGCCCACAGGCTCCAACCCCAGTGCCACCTGCTGCCCTCCGTCTCAAGTCCTCCCTATTTTGTTGCATGTGTTTATCTGTGCGTCTTTCGAAAGCCCATCTCTGAAAACCTTCCTGAGGTCCACTGGAATCCCGACTGTTCCATGTGGTACAGAGGAAGACAACACAGCATGTGGGCACACCATAAACCTGGATGGAGGAAGAGGGAGAGTCTCATCTCACTGGGGCTGCTCTCTTCTCACCAGGCTCTTCCAGGCTTCGCAGGACTAACAACTGCCTAACACAACAACTTCGTGTGCAGGCCCATCTTGTAATACTGCACATTTATGGTCCCCAGACTGGACCCCTCTGCTTGTTCTCGATGGACTCTACAGCAGGACAGTGGACCTTAGTCAGCTGGGCATAGTGATACACATCTTTAATCCTAGCACCCAGGAAACAGGTGAATCTCTGAGGTCAAGGTCAGCCTGGTCTACAGAGTGAGTTCCAGGACAACCAGAGCTACATAATGCAGAGACCCTATCTCAAAAAAAGGACATACACACAAACACATCAACATGTTTCCCTTAAATATCAATATAAATCCATACTGGTAAAACCAGGACAGGAAACACAGATCCCAAAGACCTAGAAATATACATGTAAACATAAAATATACATGTAGCATAAAAACTAAACACAAGGACAGTATTGTGGCTCATGTCACAGCACTTCTATAGACCTGGGTTCAAGTCTCAGAAAAACAACACTACAACAAAAACCTAGAAGTCTCGGTGAACCCATTATCCATAACCTGTGCTAAGTACTTAACCCACATTAGCCCCTTTAATCTAAAACAAACCACACTTTGGCGGTGTGTAGCAGACACACCTGTATTTGCAGCACTCAGGAGGCAGGCAGAGGAGGACTTTGGTAAGTTCAAAAGGCAGCTTGAATTCAGAAGAGTTAAGACCCTGACTCAGAAAGCCAAGGGCAGGGGCTACAGCTCAACACACAGAGTTGGTCAATACAAAGTGATCTCCAATCACTCCATGCTGGGAGTCTCAGGAGGAAAATGACTTTTTCAGGTACTTATCTGAGAAACATTTTTCCAGCAGCTTATCAAATAAACAATACATTGGGGTCTTCAGAACTGTCCCTGGGGGATATACTGGCTGGTTACACAAGGTTCTGGGTTCAGTCAACAGCATCACTAGATTTGAAAGCTACCCATGATGTCCCCCTAAATCACATTAGTACATCCTCTCACATTGCTGGCTAGGCATGATATGGCCCCAAGTAGCAGAAATTATTACTCATGTTTTACCATTGTGGGCAGCTGATAATTAACATCTGTATGAGAAATATAAGGCAGGCCAGACTTTTTTTTTCTTTTGAGTTAATGTACCTTAGTTAGGGTTTCTATCATTTTGACAAAATGCCATGACCCAAAAGTAAGTTGGGGAAGAAAGAGTTTATTGGGCTTACATTTCAACACTGCTGTTCACCACTGAAGGAAGCCAGGACAGGAAATCAAACAGGGCAGGATCCTGGAGGCAAGAGCTGATGCAAAGGCCATGGAGGGTAACTGCTTACCAGCTTGCTTCTCCTCCTGGCTTGCTCAGCCCTTCTTATAGAACCCAGGACCAGCAGCCCAGGGATGGCTCCACCCACCATGGGCTGGGCCCTCCCCATTATTTTGATCACTAAATGAGAAAATGCCTTACAGCTGGACCTCATCCTCAACTGAGGCCCCTTCCTCTGATGACTCTAGCTTGTGTCAAGCTGACACAGAAAGGCAGCCAGGACAACTGACCCCTGTCAACTTCACACAAACACATCACTATGAAGCCACATCCCATCCTTTCTTATTCATCCTCAAGATCTTACTTTAGAATCATAATTTTAAAAGTCCCACAGTCTACCAATTCTAAAACATTACAATTTCAGATTCTTTAGCATATCCAATCTCTCTTCAAAGTTCAAGTCTTTTGGCTGTGGGCTCCTTTAAAAAATCAAAATTAAAAACCTTCTTCAAGAGGGAAAAGCAGGGCACCATCACAGTCTGAACCAAGCAAAACCAAACTCCAACAGTGTAAAAACTCACTGTCCAATTATCTGGGATCCACTCACAATCTTCTGGGCACCTCCAAAGGGCTTGGGTCACTTCTCTGGCTCAGCCCTCTGCAGCACACACGAGTTTGTCTTCTAGGCTCCAGCTGGCTCCACTCCACTGCTGCTGCTGTTCCTGGTGGTCATCCCATGGTACTGGCATCTCCAAAACGCTGGTGTCTTCTGCTGCAACTGAGCTGCACTTTTACCAACAGCCTCTTCTAGGCTCTCTTCATGGTACCAAGCTTCAACTTCTTTGCATGACCCCTTCAGTCCTGGGCCTTCAACTGCCACTGAGGCTGCACCTTCACCAATGGCCTCTCCTGGCCTCTCACAGTTGGAATCCTCAGCTGCGCTCCATGATCCCTTCACGTCTTCAGAACTACTATCACATGAGTGATGCTTGCACACTAACAAGTCCATCTGCCACACAAGGTACAACGTTGGCTGCCTCTGGAATACAGCTTCTCTGTGTTCTCAGGAAACACCAGATTTCACTTTAGTGATGCTGGTCACTTCTTCATCACTGCTAACTTATTAGCTCCAGCTGACTAGCATCAAGTATCCCAGCAAAGCAAAATTTTGCTTCAGTAGTTCTGGCATCTTGTTAATCACAGCTGATTCTTCAGCCCCAACTAGCCAGAAGCACAGGATCTTAATTCAAAACAACAAACGGCCCTGACAAAGTCTTTAAACTCCCTCTGAAACTTCACAAGCCAGGCCTCCATCTTCTGCACTGCTCTTAAGATTATTTTCCAAGTTCCCACAGAATTCAATGGCTCTACTAAACCCAAGTTCCAAAGTCCTTCCACAATCATCCCCCAAACATGGTCGGGTCTATCACAGCAATACCCCCACAACGCTGGTACAAATTTATCTTATTTAGGGTTTCTAGTTCTTCGACAAAACAACACGACTAAAAAGCAAGCTGGGGAGGGAAGGGTTTATTGGGCTTACAATTCAACATGGCTGTTCATCACTGAAGGAAGTCAGGATAGGAACTCCAACAGGGCAGGATCCTGGAGGCAGGAGCTGATGCAGAAGCCATGGAGGGGAGCTGCATAGTAGCTTGCTCCCCATGGTTTACTCAACCAACCTTCTTATGGCCTGGGCCTTCCCCCATTGGTCACTAAATAAGAAAATGGCTTACAGGGGGCGTGAAGGCATTTCCTCAACTGTGGCTCCTTCCTCTGATGGCTCTAGCTTGTGTTGAGTTGACACATAAGACCAGCCAGTACTGTACCCTAGTGTCTTAGTTACTGTTCTATTTGCTATGAAGAGACACCATGACCAAGGCAATTTGCTTACAATTTCAGGGGTTTAGGTCATCGTCATCATGGTGGGGAGCATGGCAGTAGGGCACGGTGCTGGGGAAGTAGTGGAGAACTACATCCTGATCCTTGGCAGAGGTGAAGCATGGGCTTCTGAAACCTCAAAGCCTACTACCCTCAGTGACATACTTCAACAAGTCCTCATCTCTTACTTCTTTCAAATGGTGCCAACTCCCTGGTGACTAGCATTCAAATATATGAGCCTATAGGGGTCATTCTTATTAAAACTACCACGTTCCACTCCCTGGTCCCTGTAAGTTGTAGTATATCACAATACAAAAAGGCATTCAGTCCAATATCAAAAGTTCCCATAGTCTCAACACTGTTCAAAAGACCGAAGTTCAAAATCTCTGAGATTCACGGCAATCTCCTAAGTGTGTCTTAAAATCTCCTCTGCCAACACCATTCATCCAAAACTCCTCAATTTAGCCTCAGGCACATTTTCAGGTCTAGCACATTGTTTCAAATGTCTGGCATTCAAATATACGAGCTGTTCTCATTCAAATCACCATGCCTAGTTAACCCGGGAGGGCACGTTCCTCAACAGAAACCACCCTTCTGGGATCACACTCTTTCAGATGGTCAGTTGGCTACACTTCTCCCTCATAAGGGAGGGAGGCTGTTTCTGCCCTATCACATTAGTTATAAATGGTTACGATTCTGTTACAAAAACCTAAATGAAAAAAAAAAAATCAATGAGTACACACTTTCAAAAACTAAAATTTCAAAGACTAAAACTCTATTGCTACCTTTACTCAGAAGTGAAGTAGACTTCTGTGAAGAAGGAGGCTAGCCCTTACAGTTCCATAAAAAAATGTTCTCTGTGTCCTTCAATGCTTCCCATGAATCAACAAAACACAATCTCTGCATTGGAGTCACTGTTGGAGGAGTGAGGAGGAAGGGATGCTATGGAAAAGCCACCCTGACAACATCTCCTGTCCCACAGGAAATCAACCAGCTGGCCCCATTAACAATGCTGACTGTCTTGAGCTCCCTCCTGTAATTTCCAAACAGTGGAGTCCCTGGCCTCAGGTCCCCCGAGCTCCTTCCCGCTCGCCTGCCTCGTGCCTAGGACACACACTGAGCCTCCTGGTCACCTCCTAGAGAGCACGGGTCACATGTGCTGTGCTCTTGGACCTGTTATGTAACTGTGGTTGAAGATATTTTTCACTAGACTCTTTAAACAAAGGTCCACGTGACCCATTTCGGCTTGAGTTTAGTTCCAGGAAATGTTTGGTTTCTGCAGATGTTTACGGGCTTCTAGTTGTCAACACACACCAACTACGCAATTGTGGGCTTTCCTTTTCTCACTTTAGCAACTAGAAAGCCCCAAATCAAATACAGTCGCCAACTCAGCCCAACAGAATGCCCAATTCTACAACTCTCCTTTAGTAGAAGGCTTCAAACAAGGCTTCAAATTTGTTTTTTATAAACTTACTTTACCTTTTGGCCTGAAATGTGCAAATACTGGCCTATAAGTTCCAGAATAAAATGGAAAAGAGGAAAGCATGGTAGTATTTTTTCCACTGAGAAAAGGTAACTAAGAATTTAATTCTGTGTTGTCCACAAGGACCCTCCCTTCCTCCAAAAAGACACAAATAGCCCTCTACCCTCTTTATGCAAGCCCTGTCTACACAGCTTGCCTAAGACACAGATATACTCCCAGCTGCATCTCCCTAGCAACACTGAAAGGCCTGAAGGGCTTTGTCAACCCCATCACTGAGAGTTCTTTAATTACTATTTTGAAAATTGAAGTGTTTTGGAAAAGCCAGCTAAAGGGCTTTCTGGCAGGTGTTCCTGGAGAATGGCAAGAAAGGAACAAGGCACACAGATCTACAAGCCAGGGGATTACTTCAACTGTACCTCAGCTCCACATTCCCTGACAGATAAAGAAAACACCAACACCGATTACAAAGTTATCCCTAAGGATGCTGGGAAGTAAATCTCGGGATAAGTATGACTTATCCCGGTACTTACCTAAAAAATACCTTTTCTAGACAATCATCATATAAACGGAACACAGGGGTCTTCAGAACTGTCCCTCACACTTTACCAATGAGCTATATCGTGGCCAGGGATTTTTAACCAGATTTAATTTTTGTAGCCAACTCTTAACAGTAAATATCTACCTGCTGGACAGTACAAATTTTTGGTAGAATAATCATTTTGAGATTAATATATATTAATTACTAAATACCATGCTAGGCATATGGGTACATGCCTTTAATTCCAGCATTCATGAGTTCAAGACCAGCCTGGTCTATACAGTGAATTCCAAACCAGTAAAGTCTATACAATAAAACCTGTCTCAAGAAAAGTACCGATAAATACATAGAGATAGGACATTTTTTTAAAAAGATAGTACATTACATTATCTTACATTCAATTTTATATTATCTATAGTTAGTGAAGCGTAACTCTTCTACTAATGGTTAAAAACCAGAACTTGGGGGTGGAGAGAACTGTAAAGGTCAGGCAGCTCCAGTGAACACTGCCTTTCTGTGTTTTGTGTGGACATCCTGCACACTGCCCGTGTGGGATTTCAAACCACATTGTGAGCTACCCAATTACCGAAGGCCACACGCACAGCCACCTGCTCATGAATCCTGAACGCAAGTACAGTGAGCCAGCAGAGGACTCAAAGGAACAGAATACAGTTTCAGGTACTTCTATCTGTGGGAGGAGAAGTCCACATGTCTGTCTACAAGCTATTCTCTCTGGCGTCAAGACAGTAGCTGAGCAAAGAAAATCTTAGGGGTGGGGACACATGACCTTCTTCTGGTTTAGAAGCCTCACATTGTAAACAGACAACAGTGTGTTCTCTAGTGGTCCTGGCCAGTTTTCAGAATTCTCATGAAAGCCAGACGCCCATTTTGCAAAGTGAGGCCTTCTAAGGAACTCAGTTGCAGCATCACACCAAAAATTTAGACTTCACATGCATTCCTCCTGATACCACAGGCACGTTCACCAAACAGAAGTCAGTTACCAAGCACTGCTGGGCAATAGGGGTGACTGTCTCATCAAGGTTTGTGGAAGTGAGCAGAATATTTATCTCGGGTTAACTAAGTCCTTAAAGAACAGTAAGTAGTTTTAGTCATTCTTAAACTACCTTCATATTAAAAAAAAAATAAAACCTGATGTGGTAGAACAGAAAAGACATGGTTAGTGTCTTTTAAAAACTACAACAAAAATTCACAGCTGTTAAATGAAGTATTTCCTTTAACAGCTAGAAAATGCAACAAAGATGGTTATTTAATAATGCAATACAAGTTTTCTTGTTTGTTTTTCAAGACATGGTTTCTCTGTGTAACAGTCCTAGCTGTCCTGTAAATTGCTCTGTAGACCAGGCTGGCCTTGAACTCAGAGAGATCCATCTGCCTCCGCCTCCTGAGTGCTGCGATTAAAGGCGTGCACCACGACCACCCAGCGTTAACTGTTTCTACAGCAAGAACTATAAAGAAAAACTATTAGAATAAAATCTAAGTCCATCAATATTCTTGGATATAAGATCAATATACAAAAAAATAGCAACTCATTAATTTAAGGCAAAAGCCGTTTCATATACCAGGAAAACCTTTCACTTAATATGACTGTTGAACTACACTTTCTTCTTTTTTGGTTTTGGTTTTTCAAGTCAGGGTTTCTCTGTGTATCCCTGGCTGTCCTAGAACTCAGTCTGTAGACCAGGCTGACCTCAAACTCAGAAATCCACCTGCCTGTGACTCTTGAGGGCCGCTGGGATTATAAGGAATGCACTACCACCTCCCAGCTAAACCTATATACTTTCTAAGAATAAGTCTAACAACAAAACCTTCAAGAGCTTTATAGGGAAAATTCACAAGCTGAGCAAATGAAGGAATC
Organism: Onychomys torridus; assembly: GCF_903995425.1. Taxonomy (NCBI): domain Eukaryota; kingdom Metazoa; phylum Chordata; class Mammalia; order Rodentia; family Cricetidae; genus Onychomys; species Onychomys torridus. The sequence continues at coordinate 39,008,419 of NC_050445.1, read as the reverse complement.
TGCTCTTTCTTGGTGGGTGAAAGGGTAAATATAAATAGTCCCTTCCCTGAAGCTTGGACTCACTGACTTTAATTAACATCTCTACGGAGTCTTTCAAGGAGCTCAACCTAAACCAGCCTTCAAAACCATGAGGAGAACTTAGGCGATCTGTCTCCCAGAAATCATGGGTTTATATGAAACAATGATAAATAAAATACTAAAGACAAATAAAATGCCAAAGCACCCAGGAAACTCATTGCAAACATTTCTGTGTATCTGTTATGTGTATGCACGTGTGCTGTGTGTGTGAGAGCAGGTCCATGTGTGCGGCCATCAGAGGATAACTTCCAGTGTCTGTCTTCATACCTTTCCAGGGGCAGGGTCTCTTAACAACCAGCAAGCCCTAGGAATCTGCCTGATTCCCTCCCCAGCACTGGATTACAAGCCTAAACCACCATCCTGGCTTTGGTTCTGTGGGCTGAATTCAAGCCTTGCCAAACACCTTACCAACTGGGCTACCTTCTAGGTTCCTTACAGAAATGACACAGCAGAAAGGGGAGCGGGGGGAGGGGGAGCAAGGAGGAAGAGAGGTGTCAGAAGAGGAAGGAGCGGGGAGTGGGGATGGGAGAAGAAAGGGATGAGGTTGCAAGGACAGTATTCTCCTTCGTTTACCACTACACTTGGTTCCACCAGGAAGCACAGAAATAAAAGCCCACCCGTCCATCAGCAACAACACACATTTAGAATGTTAATAAAGAGAAATGGCAAGGACATGAGATCAGTACAGGGGCCAGGGTAACAGAGGCGGAGCAGACAGTGAGTAAGGGGCCGACTCTGAAATCAAGAGACTTAGGGGCTGGAGAGATGGCTCAGAGGTGAAGAGCACTGACTGCTCTTCCAGAGGTCCCGAGTTCAATTCCCAGCAACCACATGGTGGCTCACAACCATCTGTAATGAGATCTGGTGCCCTCTTCTGGCCTGCAGGCATACATGCTGTCTACATAATAAATAAATAAATCTTTAAAAAAAATCTTTAAATGAGAGAGAGAGAGAGAGAGAGAGAGAGAGAGAGAGAGAGAATGAATATGAATTAGGACATTACATGCTGATTTACCTTTAAAAGCAAAAAGGAACCTTGGGGGGAAAGGTGTGCATGTTACCAGAAGAGATGGGGAAACTGAGAAAAGACAAGGTTACATAGAAAACATGTGCCTTGTATCCAATATCTAGCTAGCAGGGTCTGCAGGCCAAAGACATTCAACAACCATTTGCTGAAGTAATGACTTAGTGGAGGATGGACAAGCTTGAGTTGGAAATAATAGTCGATAAGTTAACCAAAAGATTCTTACTAGAATGCCTGTGGCCCAAATTGCTTTTTATGAAAATATTTGTTTTCAATTAGCACAATGGACTGGAGCAATTGGTCCATCCGACATCCAACATCTGTGCATCAAAATCAGGTCTGGATCCAGCGGTTCGACAAGGAAGCACCATGCGTACCATTCTAAGAAGCAGGGGCTATCCTAACCAGACTGCCTAGCTCATCTTATTTACAAACAGCAACCTGAACGAACCGAACAGAGAAACCGTGTTCAGAAGAATGTTCAGGCCACTCTTCATTACATTATGAAACGCTGTTTCCCTGTTTGTGGTTTCTTCCCAATGAGAAATCTATCCAGAGTCGGGCCTTTGTGGCCCCCTAGTGCTCGCCATGGAGAATGACAGCCTCTGTGTCTTTAACAGTTCCTCTGTAACTAAAGCAGACTTCTATTCTCTCCTGTTCCCCTACACACCAGTCATGCTGACCCCCAGGGTAACATCTCAGGTCCTGCTGGATCAAACCAAGCAAAGGCAGACAAGGTAGACGCACCATCACGCACCTCTTCTTCATCCTTTCCTGACCAGACCCAGGGAGCTACCTACCCAGGGAGCTACATTCATCTACATTGTTTTGTTTGCTTTAGACAGTTTTTAATTAGTTTGTCCCTGTTTGGTGAGTGATTTCTTCTTTACTGCGACCCCAGAAAATTCACCCACTCTACTTCTCTATGACAAGATACTATCGAAGGACTAGTGCCTCTGGCCTTGCAGAATACTCAGCGTGTTTGACTGAACTCTTCTTGATCAGAGCCCTTAGCCACACAGAAAGGGCCAGACCCTAAGGCCAGCAATCTTTCCTGGAGGCACAAAGACACCACAGTTACTAGGGAAAAGACTACTAGGCCAGAGAGGGAGGCCAAGTGCTGGCTAGCAACTGCTATTCCCAAGTGACCTGGTCACCACAAAACACCAAGTGTCTGTTTCACAGGGCCACGGACACCATTTTAGATGTAGGTAATTGATTCTGGGGAGGAGTTCAGGAATGAGTAAACGGCTAAGTTCATCTAGACAAACACAATCGTTGATTAGAAACAAACAAACAAACACAAAGCTATGCTGGAGAGAAAAGCTAACTACGGATTCTACCACTCGGCTGTGAAGAATGTGTTACAAGAAGTCCTCACAATGTGAACGCTAAGCCTTATGCGGAAACGTAATTATCATCACAACGGGAAGGCGGAGGGGCTGTGCACACAGGGTGCGGGTATGCAGCAGAAGCAAATTCTATCATGAGAAATCGAAGTCTGTGGATAGCTGACGAGTTGGTACATACCAAATGGCCAGAACACCACTTGACAGACAGCAATTCCAGAACACAAGGCTGTGCATGCCTGATTTCAAAGCTGCAGCATGTCCCTTAGATCATACTTTGGAAACAAGCATATGACTTTCATAAACAAAAGAAATGATTTTATGCCTATGTTCAAACTGTTGTCAGCTAATAGCTTAGCTCTGTGTGCATTCATCACCGTACAAGCAAACCTGGAGGAAAAAGCCTTCCCAGTTTTTTTTTTTCCTTCTCTACTTCTTCTTCCATTTGTAACTATGTGGTCTTTTTAGGCATCCCCTTTAAATATATCTAATAAATGAAGCGTTATTAGAAGTGAAATGAATGATTTATCGAAAAGCAAAATGTGAATGACTGTCCAAAATCAAGTAAATCACCTACCACTAGATGGCACCATACAGGGTAATTTTAGAAAATCTTGCATAATGAAATTCAAACTTAGCGTCGAATTACAAGAACGCTTTCAGGAGACGAGGATATGATCAAATCAGTTCCGTTTTTAAAGCTATTGTGCCATTTCAGAAGCAGATAAGGTACTGAGAGAAAACAATTATATAATCAAGTTAAATATTTGCTATTTTATTTGATATTGCAACAAACTTTTCAAATAGTTTTAAACATAAATAATTCTACATGTCTTTCCCAGTTTCCAAAACAACAGTAAGTACAAAAATATATTTCACTGCATAAATGTGGGGTTTTATTCTGGGACTGGCTTGGTTACAAGGAACTACATTTCCCAGGCCAGGGTTGGTACACAGGAACTTCCTTGGGATCTGGAAAAAGGAAGTGCAGCAATCCCATAGTATCTCAGTACGCTTAGCCACTGAGCCATTCCTGCCACTTCTAATTTGTTAAATTATTATTTATTAGCTTTATTCACTTTCCTGAAACCTTCAAATGTTTATAAACCAGGCAAATGTGACAGTCAACCATCAACATGGCTCCTGAAGTGAACCAAGGTATATCAGACTTAGACAGGTACAGCTAAGTGGCTCAACAAGGGTATATTACAAGAACAGACGAGTTGAGTTACTGTCAGCTCTGGACAAGTCTATTTCAACCTTCTAACTCCAAAGAAAATGAGAAATATTAACTACCCATTTTTGTTCTAGCTCTGCCCTGTTTTTCAGGATTGCCTCTGGCAGTGCCATGCAGTCTGGGTGGCCTCTCCACACAGGGAACACCTCAACCCTTACCTCTAACAACGAAGTTCCAACCAAGTCACAATCCCTGGACTTCCAGGACGGGACTGAGTTCACAGAGGTGCTGCTGGTTCTGTTGTTTTTAACAAAGGAGTCGTCTATAACTGGGGCTTCTGAACCCTTTACAGCCACTGTCTGCTTAGGCCTCTAGCACCCTAAGGCAGGGGGACAGACCTTCCTGTTGGCACGGGCCAGCTGTGGATACTCTGAAGGTGTAGGAGAACCTTTCCAAAGGTAAACATTTGGTCCAGTCAGCACCAGGATCTGAAGCTGACCATGGCTCTTCCACAACCTTGGAGTTCTCAAGCCCCAAACGACAGTACTTCTTCTGCACCTGCCCCACCAGGTCAGACAATGCGAGAGCAAAGCCTGCACCGCTCTTCTTCCGCACTGGGGGTGCATGTGTGTGAAGGCCAGAGGCCGGCCTCAGATGTCCTTCTTCAGTACGTCACCAGCTACCTTGTGTTTTGAAATACAGTCTTTCATTCGTCTGGGGCTTGCTTATCAAGTAAGCAGGCTGGCCAGTGAAGCCCACGGATCTATAATACCAGTCTCCACTTCTCTAGGGCTGGGATTCTGTGTGGACCAATACCACCACACCCAACTATTTACATGGTTTCTGGGTACTGAACTCAGATCCTCTTGCTTGTTCAGCAAGCACTCTACTGACTGACCTCCCCAGCCCAGCAAGCCCTTTGTACCCCCACCCCACCCAAAAGCATGCAATGTAACACCTAGGTAAATATCCTGTGTTTAGCATGCGACTAAATACATTGATTACTGAGTATGAGCCGAGGCGTGGCCTTCTCTCAAAAACAATGCCTTCTCCAATTGAAACTGCAAAGCTGATGGTGTTTCAGAAAAGCTAAAGACGATGCAGACACTGAAGACAAAAGGAAGTGCTAAGGCAAACTGGAATTCCTGAAACCCATGCACCACAGAGCTGTACTCGGTTGCAAGACCACAGTTATCTTGCACGCCACATACCTATTAACCCTAGAGCTGCAGATGCTCCATTCTGCCTGTCCCAATGGCCTCCCATCCCCAATGGATGTGTGCACTTCAGTTCTGGTCTCCCTGTCCCACTGTGGTTAAGGGAGCCAAACCAGCGATGTTGTGAGAGATGCCAATGAGTAACTTTATCTCTGGGCAGAAGGCTGTGCAAAATACAGCACCTTCCTGCCAGCCCCCTAGGGAAGGTTTCACACTTGGGTTCGGTGACCCTATCTTAATCAAATGCACAGGAAATGAAATCTATGAAGACATTTTCCACTCTCTCATCTGCTAGTAAGAACACCTACTTGGTGCTCTGCAGTAAGACTGAGAATTAGTTTGAATACACCAAAAACAAACAAACAAACAAACAAACAAAAAAACTGACTAGTATGCATCCGTCTGATGTTTTAAGCGCAATAACCTCACAGTACTCAGTTATTAGGCTAGGCCTAACATACAGGGGACTCTTCTGAACCCTTCTGGCTAGCCATCCCCTGGAGTTGGTCCAGCTCCACCAGACCCAGGCTCATCAAGTCTCAAGTCTGAGAGAAGAGAGAAATCCTTTTCCTGTTGGACTCCAGGCAAGTCCTTTCAGATTAAATGCCTTCTCTCCACAGGCTTTTGAACCCACCACCACCTAGTCACTCAAGTCTCCTCCTTCTAAAATCTTCCCCTTGCCTGGGTGTATTCTTGGCCTCGCAATCCTGTTCTTCTCAATATGGATTCTCACTTCTTGCTGAAAACTCAGTTTTTTCTGCCTAGAATCACCCACTCACCTGACTCAGAGAGTCATACAAGTTGCATACTATAAAAATATCCTTTGCCATGGCATGTGCATCCTTCACTCCTTTACATTTGGATAAAACAGCAGCACGAGACCATGTGATGAAAGTTTCTGTCCCTTTGTCTGTGACTTTCAAGATGAGAAGATTTTCACCAGAGACTTGAACATAACTAGCTGCTGTTACAGCCTTCACCAGAGGTAGTAACTAGCTGTTTTAAAAGCTATCCAGTCTCAACAACAAGACAGCCACCTTAGATCAGAGTCTGTATCTGCTAGTCACTTAGAAACTGAACTGCATGAACCACTGACGGATTAGAGATTTTACAGCCTCTATCTTAGAGAACAGAGAGTGGAGAGAAAACCCTCATCTTTTCTCCATGACTGCTTGGAGGCAGACCTGAGGACATCTGACATCCCTTTCATAGACTGTTAGCTGTTTTCACCTTTACAGTAGGCTGCAAGCTGATCCCCTTGGATGGTCCCACAGAAGCACTTATCATTTTCCAAAGCATCCACATCAAGACTGAACCTGGCTGCTGGCACTCCTCCTGCCTTTATCTCCTTCCAGAAAGGGCTCCCGAGAATAACTCTCTAAAATCAACACCAGCTTCAGACCGCAGTTCTCTCCGACAACCGGTCACGGGATGACGATCAAACTCTCAACCAGCAGGCCTCTCACAGGTTCCAAAGCAACACACTGAACAGAGACAGCAGACAAAGCCAGCTGCAGAGGACACCAAAGGCCCCGCTTCCTCCCAGGGGCCCCGGGTAGAGCAACCACAGCTCAGTGAAGGCTCTGGGGTACTCTCTCAGGATTGCCCACTCCAACAGCCTTGGATTTCATGCTCATCACTCTTACATCTTCAAAGAGAAACAGTTTTCACTGGCACAATATGTAGGGACCCAGAGAAAGAGAGAGTTGGGGGGAAAAAAAAAGCAAAAAGCAACCTTTTAACACAGCAATTCTCAGATTATAGCTTTTGGCTTCAAATGGAGATTACTTGAATAATATTTTGTCTGTGAAGAGCCTTAAAATTAGTGTTTTGGGAAGGGTCTCTTTTCTATCTGTGACTAATAGAACCTCTTAGATTTCTTTTTTAAAGGCAGTTCCCTTCTTAAATCTATCCTACAAATCTGTCAACTTTGTTCTGACAGTTAAACCAGAACTAAATTGGACAAAAATATCACACAACATACCAAAGGTTGTGAGTTGAATTAGTTATCGACAAGCAATTCTCCATCTGGAGCAAAGGTATGATACTGTTTTGATTTTTAAATTTTTTTATGATCATCTGTTTTATATGTATATTTATGTATGTACTCCACATGTGTGTCTGAATGCCTATAGTAATCACAGCTGGTACTGGGTACTCTGGAATTGGTTGTGAGCCACCTGGTTGTGAGCCACTATGTGGGTTCTGGGAATCAAACTTGGGTCCTATGCAAGAGCAGCAAGTGCTCCTAACTGATGAGGCATCGATCCAGCCCCTGATTATGTTCTTCAAGGCTTAAGTACTAAGTAAGAACTATTTAACATCATGAGGAGCTGGATACATTTGCTGGACCACAGGGCAACCTTACAAAGCACACCTGTGACCCCAGCAGGTACAGGACTGAGGCAGGAAGATGGTGAGTTCTGAGCCACTGCAGACCACATAATGAGAATCTGTCTCAAAAAAAACACTGAGGTGAAGTCTGATAATGCTAAGACACATACGAACTTTGAAGACACTAAGCAAAGTGTAGGCCCATCACAAAAGGGCTGACTCATCTTAAGGGAGAGCTATTTAATGTGCACAATGTCTCAGCTGCAGGAGACGTATGGTACATGACGCCACCTGTGCATGTAAAGAGAGAAAACTGTATTTTAACACAAAACGATTAATTTTAAAAAGTCAGATATTTCGGAGAATCTTAAATTCTTAAACAAAGGTTTAAGAAAAAAAATCATGATGGAGTTCTAGCTCGCAGCTAAGAGGCTATTCTTTCAGAGAAAGTTCGGGAACTCTTAGACTGCCTCAGTTCCCTGCCGTCAACCCATACCACGCCCTGGTCACTGCGAAACAATCCATTTCCTCTCCCATCCCTCCTTGCTCTAATTCCCCACAAGGAGTCACCACCTTTTCAAGTTCTCTAGCCAACCTATACCATTCCTTTGAATTTAAAACTTCCCACAATTCCCCGCAGCCACCAGCGTTCTATGCAGGCCCTCTCCAACCTCATCTCTCACCACTTTACCTGATGCCACAAGCTCCAAGCTCTGAGTCCCCACCTCTACAGTTTGTCACATGGTGCTTTGGAAACGCTTCCCTGTTTCTCCCCCATGTGATAAGCAGTGATTTTTCCTAGAAGACTCCAGACAGATCTCAGACAAAAAGTTAACTACAAACTGCCTGCCCATGCTGAGCATGAGGATGCAGTGTACACCTGACCCGGCTGGGCATGAGGATGCAGTGTACACCTGACCCGGCTGGGCATGAGGATGCAGTGTACACCTGACCCGGCTGGGCATGAGGATGCAGTGTACACCTGACCCGGCTGGGCATGAGGATGCAGTGTACACCTGGCCAGGCTGGGCATGAGGATGCAGTGTACACCTGACCCGGCTGGGCATGAGGATGCAGTGTACACCTGACACAGCTGGGCATGAGGATGCAGTGTACACCTGACACAGCTGGGCATGAGGATGCAGTGTACACCTAACCCGGCTGGGCATGAGGATGCAGTGTACACCTGGCCAGGCTGGGCATGAGGATGCAGTGTACACCTGACCCGGCTGGGCATGAGGATGCAGTGTACACCTGGCCAGGCTGGGCATGAGGATGCAGTGTACACCTGACCCGGCTGGGCATGAGGATGCAGTGTACACCTGACACAGCTGGGCATGAGGATGCAGTGTACACCTGACACAGCTGGGCATGAGGATGCAGTGTACACCTAACCCGGCTGGGCATGAGGATGCAGTGTACACCTGGCCAGGCTGGGCATGAGGATGCAGTGTACACCTGACCCGGCTGGGCATGAGGATGCAGTGTACACCTGACCCGGCTGGGCATGAGGATGCAGTGTACACCTGACACAGCTGGGCATGAGGATGCAGTGTACACCTAACTCGGCTGGGCATGAGGATGCAGTGTACACCTGGCCAGACTGGGCATGAGGATGCAGTGTACACCTAACCCGGCTGGGCATGAGGATGCAGTGTATACCTGACCAGGCTGGGCACGAGGGCACAGGTATTCACTACACAGCACTGCATCTAGCTTCTGGTTCCCAAACCATCCCTGACACATCTGCCTCAGAAGACTTGAGATAAGCAACTCTGTGTCACTCAACTTCAGCCAACCCTAGACACTTTTCATCGTGTGCACTCTGCCTCTCCATCACACATCTCCAGCCTCAATGCCACTGCTCCTCTGGTGGTGTGTGTGTGTGGGGGGCATGCTTGCTCTTGTTCACTAACATATTAAATGTAAGGCTGCTCAAATAAGTCTGTCTTACCCCTTTCTTCCAAGGAGCTACCCAGTTTGGATATCAAATTTGCAAGTGAGTATTAGTATCAGACTTCCTAGAAGCCCCAGTGCTAAGAGTAGTTTCCAGAAGATTCTGGAATCAGAGGGTCTTGGAGGGTGATAGTATTTCCTGAGAGCATAGGTACTGGGAATGGAATAAATGATCTAAGAAGTTTCTACATCTGCTGAAATCCAAGAGAGAATGTATAGAAAAAGAAGCAAGGACAAGAAAAAAGAAAAGAAACAGGAAAAGGGAGAAAAAAGCCAATTAACTAGACCTTTTTGTCAACTGCCCAAGTACAGTGAGGAAAGCCAAGATGAGAAGTTTATAAATCTACTTACTCTCGTTCCTTTTCTCTCTGCCTTCCTCTTTCCTACACTGTGAACACATGGAAGAAGCTTGGTGTCTATTTAAGGAAAACTAAGAACTACCTGCAGTTTGCAGCCTTTCCATGCCCTTCCGTCGCTTCTCACCTGGCTACGCAGAGCAGGGTCTCTCAGTCCTCCACTTCTGCGGTTTCTTCTCACATTCCTGGCCCTTTCTATTTCTTCCCATGCTTACCCCCCACGTGTTCTGCAATACCAGACTCCATTCATGTAAGGCTTCCCTACTGATTTAAAGATAATACTGGCCACAATTCGACAATCAGATAGTTTTGTGGTAAAAGGAACTTATCAACAACAGTTCCTTTATCCCAGGGTATACAGACTGCTCTTTAGGAATGATGGTGTGCTAGGAAAATGGGAAACAGGAGGATGAGGTTCAACAAGGCCAAGCTCAGCTACAGTGAGTTCATGTCAGCCTGGGCTACGGAAGATTCTAATTCAAAACAACATCAACATCATCAAACAAAACAAAACTCTTCCATTTGGAGCCATTTTGGTTTAGTTTCTCTTAAGTATTTAGTAGACCTAAAATCTTGTTCTTGAAAGAAAAACAACAGGAAAATAACCATTACACCACACAGTAGAGGAAATGCAGACACAGTTTAGGGGGAATCTTGATGTTTAATCTGTAAACGTCCTTGTTTCTTTCTTTTAACCTCAAATCTTTATTGAAACCCTAGAATATGCTATGTTCCATACGAAGACCTACAAACTCTTCTCCTAATGTGAAAACTGATCATGCATTATGTAAGAGAATCGTGCATACCGGCATTAAAAAGGAGGAGGGGAAGGCAGAGGAGGGCTGGTGAGGCGGCTCGGAGGGTGAAGCCTGAACATGAGCTGACTCACTCAGCAGGAGAGAACCAATAGTCACAAGCTGTCCTCTGATCTCCACATGTGCCATAGTGCACGTACCTGAGCACGCACACACGTCATGAAGAGTAGAGAATAGCCAAATGCAGGATGTGGAAGGAAACAAAAAAAGAAGGTAAACAGATTTCACTTACAGTTAAAAGACTCCGGAAAGTTAAGTGAGGCAGAAATCCTCCAGTAAAGGACACCATCCCTGGGATGCATGGCGGTTCTAAAAGGAATCAGGAAGACAGAAGATGTCAAGGTCAAAGAAAGAAACTTCCGGAATGCCAGACACTTGTCTTCCCAATCTCGAGCAATGTAAAAAAAAAAAAAAAAAAAAAAAAAAATTCGAGCATCTATGCAGATATGATAATCCGATTTCCAAAGTTGTTCTACTCCACTTAAAAAATGCCCTCTCCTTCACAATCCCGCAGGCAAAAATGCTTTCGTTCTGAACACCGTTCTCTCTTCAACCCCAGCACCTGAGGGTTCTGGATGGCTCCAGATTCTCTCCTTCCACCAGGAAGCAGCTCCTTCTTCCTTCCCCTCATGTTGTAGGTCTGTCTGCCTCACTTCTCCAAACTACAGCCCCGCACCCCCCAGCCTGGCCCTCAAGGTGGGGTCTCTTTGGTGAGAGGTTTCAATCTGGGTCTTGGCTGTGCATTTTCGACTCCTTAGGAATCTCCCCTTGAATTCTCAGAACCAAATCGGCTTCCCCCCTGCCTCCTCCCCCACTCTCAGGGCCCTCCACTGAATCTATCATCACCAGTGGCTTGATCACTGCACTGGGTAAATCTCGGTTCAATTTGTCTTCAGCGCTACGACCAGCTTGATCTGCCTTAGAGATCATGGGGATGGGGGTGGGAGAGGAGTATGTTTCCCCTTTTCAAATGTTAGCCTCACTCCTCCTTTTTAGAACAGACAGGACAGTGTGTAGGTTTCACAAGCTGTTCTCAGATTCTTCAACATTCCCCTCTTGAAAATGTGAAACTTAGTTCCCCTGCTCTCGAATGTGGGTTGAACGTACAGCTCCTTTCTAAGGAATGGAGTGTGGAGAGTGACAGTGGATGGCTTCCAGAAGGAAGGTCCAAAGGCACTGCAGCACCTGCCTTGTCCCACTGGGTCACTCGATCCAGGGAGAAGCTGCCGGGTCTACGGGCACTCCTCTCTGCGGAGAGACTCAGGGAGAAACTGAGGTCGCCACAAGCCACCAGCACCAGAGAATGCACCACTCTGGAAGAGGACCCTACAGCCCAACCCAGAACGAGGACTGGAACCTTACATTCTGACTCAGTATCAGGAGAGACCCCAGTCCCGAACCCCACCCCCCAGCACACTGCTAGAGAAAATCAGTGCTGTTAACTCCAATCTCTGAATTTGAGGGCAATTTGTTACCTTGCCGAAAGACTGATGCCAAGGAGATCAAGCCTCAAGTGTTTCAAAGCCATCTGTCAACCTCTGCCCTGTCCTTATCTCTGCATACAGACAGCAATTTAGTCTGGGACGTCACTGCCAAGGCAAGGTAAATTTAACCTATGCCACCAGCACACCAAACTAACTTCAGCACGTTCTTTTGGGAGGGGGACAATCTTAAAGCAAGATCTCATTATGTAGCCCCTGGCTGACCTTGAACTTGCTGAGCATCCACGTAGGCTTTAAACTCAGAGACCCACCTGCTCCTGCCCCTTGAATGCTGGGAGTGAAGGTGTGTCACTAGACCAGGGATACTTTCTCCTGGGTTCAACTCAAGGTCTCTTTATAGGAGAACTTTTCATATATGGTGGTATTGTGTTCCCCAAAATATTGTGCACCCTAATAAACTTATCTGGGGTCAGAGAACAGAACAGCCACTAGATACAGAGGCGAGAAAATGGTGGCACTCACGCCTTTAATCCTAGCATTCCAGAGACAGAAATCCCTCTGGATCTCTGTGAGGTCAAGGTCACATTGGAAACAGCCAGGCACTGTAACCCATGCCTTTAATCCCAAGAAGTGAGCCTTTAATCCCAGGGAGTGATGGCAGAAAGGTATATAAGGTGTGAAGACCTGAAACTAGAAACTTTTAGCTGGTTTAGCTTTTAGGCTTCTAGCAGCAGTTCAGCTGAGATCCATTTGGATGAGGACTCAGAAGCTTCCAGTTTGAGGAAACAAGGATCAGCTGAGGAACTGGCGAAGTGAGGAAGCTGTGGCCTTCTCTGCTTCTCTGATCTTCCAGCATTCACCCCAATAACTGGCACCAGGTTTGATTTTATTAATAAGACTCTAAGATTCCTGCTACATTCAAACTTTCAAAGGTATGTAAATGTCATTTCTAGGACTATGGGCCAGTTAGTTAAGGCGGAAGCGGTGACTTCTGCTCTTCATTATTTGTAGTGCTCTGGTGTCTGAATCCCTGCAGGGTCTCCCACACACTCAGTCACTGAACTGCACCCCCAGCCCCTGCAACCGTATATCACCCATGTTAATGAACACATACAACTTTTAGGAGTCATTTTTATGGTGTTTTTCTTGAAAAGAGAAATCCGAAGATCTGGTAACAATGTACGTGTGCACTAAAGTTTGCATGACTCATCAAATGGTTTGAAAGGATAACGTGGCAGCACTTATTACCCCCAAATCCAGATGGTTTATGAATAAGCAAGTCCAATTATAACTGCTTGGAAGAGGGAAAGATTAAAAGTAACAGGCATACATCAACAGAGGCAAAGTTAAATTAAATCAGGGCACGGTAGACTACCCTAGATCCATTTTACAAAATAAAATAGGTCAACATGTACTGACCTGCTCGACAGAATATTAAGTGGAAAAAAATGCAAGTTTCATAATAAGAAATGTATAAAATCATCAGAGGAAAACTTTAAACGTTCCAGAAAGGCACAAATGAAGACTTAACCAAATAGGAGCTCTTACTTCCTGACAGAACAAGCTAACATAAAAATGTCAGTCACTGTAAGTGAATGTATAAAATAAAAGTAATTTCCACAAATACACCAAGTTTCTAAGTGGATGCCTGAGAGAGAAGTCCATGTTGGAAAACAAATAAACCAGACACTCAAGCGCCAGAGGGGGGTGGTATATTCTTCCAGGTGGTATAGTCTATCATACAACCCCATAATGGAAAGTGTGATACAGACAGACAGACAGACCAAGGACAAAAATAGGCTCAGGGAGACAGCAGCTTTCCGCAAATTAAAGGAGATGTGAAAATTACTTGATGAAAACTGACTTTTTAAGAAATAAGTGTTAAGACTGTATAGCCATTTGGAGCTAAATAAAATCAGATCCCTACCTGGGACCCAAGAGGAAGCTCCAAATGAATAAGGATCTAAATGTGCAACAAGGAAGCTGTGCAAGTACTGGAGGAGAGAACTGGCATGTTCTTAACCCCGATGGGAGCAGGCTGCTTCACTAGGGTGCACAGGCAGTAAGTACCAAGATCATCAGTCTGACTAGAGATAGAAATTCTCTTAATCTGAGAAGCCAGTATTGTGACTCACAACTGTAATCCCAGTACTCAGAAGACTGAGGCAGGAGGACTGTCAGAAGTTGAGAACAATCTAGGAGTTACAGGCCAGCCAGGGCTAAACTGAGACCCTGTCTCAAAAGCAAACAAACAAACAAACAAAGATTTATCAATCAGACGAAGAGAAAATTTAGTATGGCCAAAATAAAAAACACCGTGAACAAGCACAACCATAATGTTTAGCACATCTAGGAAGGTCTCCTTTCCCTAAAGAGTAATTCTAAAGCAGATCAGAAATACTGAAAGAGAATGTGAACACACATACACACACTGAAACAGAAGAGCATACTCTCAGTTTCATACATCGTAAGGGAAATGCAGCTTAACAGCAAACTGAGACGCTATTCCTCGGCTGTCGGACTGAGGGTACCCTGGCTCTTGGGGCACGTGTGCAGCACTCAGCTGCTTCCCGGGCTGGGGGTAGCACGGGCATTCCCCAGAAGCATGCCACACAGGAAAGGAAGGACAGGAGGATATGGGACCAGGTGTGGGGATGCACATCTGTGTCATCTGCACCCAGTGTGCTGGAGGTCAGAGCACAGAAGGCCACCCTGGGATACCTCACTAGATCCTATCTCAGAAACCAAAGGCACAGGCATAGAAGCCAGTTCCGACGGACCCCACTGGCCAAATGCGGGGCACTTGAGTGTAAGAAGAAATGACAACTTATTAAGGCCAATATAAAAACCTGCTAAGTCTAAACTGACATAAATATGAAAGATTTGTGACAGGAAGCACTTTTCTGGGAGAAGGCCAATTAATAATTTTTTTAAAGATTTAACTTTAAAACCACAAGGTGCTGTCCTAAGACTGAGTCAGATCATGAGCATCAATGAGCCACAAGGCTTAGTAGCAAAAGACACAGAAGTGAGCCAGCTAGATGGCTCAGTGGCTACAGCACTTGACCCCATCAAACTGGACAGCCTGAGGACCACTCCTGTAAGCTGTCCTCCGGCCTCCACACACGTCCTGTGCATGCATGGGTTCTCCTCCCAAACAAACATAATAAAATGTTTTTAAAGAAATAAAACTTGAAAAATTTAGACATATAATAGGATAGTAATAAAATCTAAAAAAGATTATTCCATGAACTTCTTGTTTATTTGAAAATGGTGGAAATAACTGACTTTAAAAAGAGAGCCAGGTGGTGGTGGCACACACCTTTAATCCCAGCACTTGGGAGGAAAAGGTTGGTGGGTCTCTGTGAGGTTCAAGGCCAGCCTCACCTACAAAGCGAGTTCCAGGACAGCCAGGGCAACACAGAGAAAACCTGTCTCAAAAAAAAAAAAAATATGAGAGAGAGAGAGAGAGGAGCTGGCTTTAACCATGGTATCAAAGTCAACCTTATGAGGGGTGACACTATGTGATTCCAGTGTGATACAGTGAGGACATAATGTCCCCAGGGTGATACATCTACCAAAGCACAAAACCTGGGTATCACAGGAGGAAACATCAAACAAACCAACCACAGGGAGATTCTCCACAGTGACTGGCTGGCTAGTATTCTGCAAACATGGCAATGCCATCAAAACACATTGGCATGGGAGGGGAGGGCAGAGCAGGGGCTGGAGGAGAGGTGTCTACTTACCCAGAGGGTGTTCCAAAAAGCATATGCAAACAGTTTTATAAGCCTCCTAAATAAAAGTTTCTTTTTTGTGGTGTTACCCTACTCTGGGGATCATGCTTACCTCAGAGACACAGGATGCCAAATCAAAAGCCCAGTGCTAAGGTGTGGGACACCTCCCCTCAAATTTGTGGTTGGAGATGTTCCGGAAATACCCAAACAATACAGACTATGATCATTGCTCAGAACTCGATGGGAAGGCCCCACTGTTGAAGACCATTGCTCAAGATACCATATTCACCTGGCAAAGGACACGGAGAAAGCAAGTGGGTAGTGACCAGGAAGCTTCCTACCTCTACTACTAATTCTCAGAGTTCCAGGATGCTGTGCAGATTGCCAGGGGGAGTCACCAGCAGTCTCGCAGCAGTCTTACCTGGCTGTGGACTCTGGGAGCTGCAAACAGCACTGGACTGCAAGCCATGCCTATGGATGCCACGGAGGCACAAATGTTAGGGAGGTGACCTACCGCCTTCTGACTGGACTTAAAGCCCACTCCACAGGAGGACACACATGCCTGGTAACTACAAGTCTAACCAAGAAGCCGTGGATGGGGAGCTCACAGGCCCTAAGAGTGAATCGATTATTATTACTTTGCTAAAATGGGCAGGGTATCAACCTACCCTCTCAACTCTTAGCTCTCTGCTTATAGATTAGTACAACCCCAAGGAGCTATGAACAGTTGGAGGCTTCTAGGGGAGAGAGAATCAGTTTCCTTAAAGGGAGTAGCTCCTTGCTGGTCAACTACACTCCAGATGGCCCCACAGCCACAAATGTCAAAGGGTTATTAAATTAGTCCAAAAAAATGACAGGAGACGAGGAGGGTGTAAGAAGTGAGGACAGATCTGGGAGAAGTTAAGGAGAAGAATCAGGGATGGCTATGATCAAAATCCACTGTATGAAATTACTTTTTTAAAAAAAGATTTATTATGTATACAGAAGAGAGTGCCAGATTTCATTACAGATGGTTGTGAGTCACCATGTGGGTGCTGGGAATTGAACTCAGGACCTCTGGAAGAGCAGTCAGTGTTCTTAACCACTAAGCCATCTCTCTAGCCCCATATGAAATTACTTTTAAGATTAATATAAATATTTAAAAAATGCATGGTGAATAGCTACAGCTGTTTGATTTCCCATCTTTTATTTGTATGTTTTTTTGTTTTTGTTTTTGTTTTGTTTTGTTTAGTGTGAGCCAGAGAATGGAGAGATGTACAGCAAAAAGGTCTTTTGGGTATGACATGGACCTGAGAACTCACTGAAGCTGTGGTTGCTTACCCAGACCCACAAAGATCCGGCCTCTCAACATTCCATCACGGCTGGAGGAGAGAACACTGCACAGCTCCTCTCCTCTGGTCTTTGTGAGCATGATGCCTACTGGACACTAGGATTAACTGAACACTAATGACACTGGCCTTCAAGAATAGATGATCTTAATTAATCATTAACTTTGTGTTAACATGAAAACAAAAACAAAAACTGGCTGAGTTAATAATGATGGTAATGTTAACATCCATCTTTTATGAAACATATCTCAAAGTGTTGAGAGAGTTATTTTAAAGAATGAATGAACATCCAATTATGATCGCCCTTGGTATCCATATGGGATTGATTCCAAGACACATCCCATACCTAGATCTGCAGATGCTAAAGTCTACTCATCATGTGGCCTACCATTTGCATGTATTCTATGCACATCTCCCAATATACCTGAAATCACTTCTAGACATAAACACCTAATACAATGTACATGGCACATAAACAGGTACTCTGCATTGTTCAGGAAATGACTCAAAGGCTGTGTATGTTCAGTGTAGATCAGTACAAATGCCAAGATTTTTTTCCCAACTATTTCTAACTGCTTGGTTGAAACCATAGATGTGAGAAAAACAAAAAACTATCTTGAATGATTACTAGCATAGATAAAATTTAGGACATACTCACAAGGTTTTAACATTCACATAAAATTTGTGAAAACTCAAGTAACTTGTTTTGAAGAAAACCAAATCCCCACAAAAATGGAAGCACAGTGCACTGGTGTATGACTACAATCACACCACTCAGGAAGCTGAGGTGAGAGGACTAGGATCCCAACCTGGGCCACCAGGAAGACCATGCTTAAAAAACTAAGTGCAGATAGTATTGCTAAGTGAACATCTACCGCTACATGTTTATTTTCCCATAGATTTTTTTTTAAGTCACTGTCTTACTTTAGACCTTTTTTTTAAAAAAAAAAAAAAGATCAATTTAATTCTAAGTCCCAAACCATCTTCTCTTTTTTCATATTATGGCCAGATTTTTTCTTAGATTTTCTATTTCCTTTCTTATTAACAGTGGTATAAACACATCTTCAAGGTACACTGAATTCTGTTTGACACTTTCTGGGCTTTTCTACCTAAATCAACTCCAAGATTCTCTCTCATCCCCAGAGGACAAAATATCCCTTTCTCCAAGAGGAGGACAAATCTTCCAGCTTCTTTTGTGCTTTCCCAGGAGATTCTCTGGCTTCCTAAATATCAGCCCCCATCACATCTCCCTCTCCCCACAGTAGCTCTACAAAGTACCTTCTGACAGCCAAAGTATCTACTAAGTTAAGGGGCACAAAGTGCATTTTCCCTATAGATTTCTTTACCACAAACCCTACCCTGATTCATTTATCAAATTCCTACCTCTTAGATAGTACTGGGAGGTAAGGGCTTAATCTAGACTAGTTGAGGTAAGTAAGCAGGGTGGAACACTCATGAGTGGAGTTAATGACCTTTTAAAAAATACCAAGATAGATTTGGGCTGAGGCCTTAAGATTGCAAGGAGTCCATTGGAGGACAGCCTGGGCTATTTCGTGACAAGGCCTATCTCACAAACAACAAACCACACACAGGGCCTGCTTCCTCTCCATTATATCAAGGCCACAGCAAGAAGGTATCACTATGAGCCAGGAAGCTGATCCTTCATTAGACAAGACTCTTACAGCGTCTTGATCTTGGCCTTCCAGAACTGTGATACACAAATTTTTGCTGTTTATGAGCCCCTCAGCCTGTGTGGAACACTGCACATACCACCAGCCTGGGTGGGTAGCTCACCCTTCAGAAAGTAACAATTAAGAAGGCTTCCCTCCATGCCTCTTTCTCATTTCTTTAGGGCGAAAGAACAGTGTCCTGCCCAGCTAGTAAAACCAACAGTGTGCAAGCAACAGAGAGAGGCCTCCGCACAAGGCCTCCACGCTCCAGATTATGCGCTTCTCAGACCCAGTTTCAATCTCAGCTTTTCTCCAACGTTTATTGAAGCTCCTCTTTCCTACCCCTTCCAGACGGTTCCAACTGGCTTCCCTCTGCCCAACTGCCAGGTTTTCCTACCGAGAACCACAAAACCTATTCTCCTACCCCAAACAAAGCAACTCTGAGTTGGAAACAGCAAAATTCTCATAAATTTATGTTAACACTGGTCTCTCAGCCTGTTAAAGAATAGAAATTGAAAAGAGCACCTCTCAAAGTCCCAAATCTGAATATTACTACTGGAGGGCCCTTTCCACCAGATTTAAAATGTGGAAGATCTGCCCTTGAATGTGTACCCACTTCAGCTAGCTGAGATGCCAAACACTAGGTCTGGTGGCACAGAAGAGGCCCCAGCTCAATGGAAACTCTACCAAAGTACAAACTGTACCCCAGACCTGGGAAGGACCCTACTCGGTAGTTCACTTCTGGTGAAACACCAATCCACACCTGGAACCAGGTGATGTCTAAGTCAAAACTACTACAAACTCCAACAGTAGTAGTCTCATGATGCTTGTATTCTATTTCCAAGTCTCCTGAGTTTTGATAGGAAGAGGACTATTATTTACCTGTGGTCAGTTATGCCGCTAACTAGCAATGTCATGTGAAGACAGCTGTATGATCTAGACTAACAGAACTAAAGTCCCTTAGCTCTGAAGGTCATTACAGCCAGACATATTCTCATCCTTGACAGTGGTGTTTAACCCAGATTTGACTGTCATGTTCTTCATACCAAATATAGTTCAAGCAATTTAAAAACATTACCTAAACAACATTTTTGTTCAACAAATTCTTCGTTAAAAACAATCCTGAAAGTTTTACTTAAAAGACAACCACAATCCTGGCAGAATGTCTTGAAACATGCTTCTGAGTTCCACTTGGATGTCTCCCGAAGAGCAGCTGAAAACATGTACTTTCTGTCCAACACGGAATTAACCTCTATAAACAAGTTAAAACTTCAGAAATACTTCCTATTTGTTACTATGCATCAGTATGAATCTTTACAGGCTACAACAATCTTAACATTAGAGTCAAAGTTGCCTTTAGCTTTAGAGGGCCCATCAGTTTGGGGGTAGGGATCATGTGGGAACCTCCAAAATGTTTCCAGGCTATGTATTTGTTCTGTGGGATGAAGAATCGAACCCAGAGCCTCGTGATTACAAAGCGAACACTCTACCATTTACCTGCAGTCCTAGAGCGAGCAAATGGGAAAGGCAGATAAGCAGAACCCACACAGAAAAATAAATGTGCATTTGGGAAACTGAGAAAGAAAAGGAAAGAGAGAGAGACGAAGAATGAGGGGAAAGGCCAAAATTGGGTATGCCAGAGCCACAGCGTACCAGCATCCCACAAAACCTTCAAGACCCATTCCACACACATTCAAAGCTTTTTATTTGTTTTCTTTTGGGACAGAAAGTGTAACCAAAGAGATCATGTTTACTGGTATGTTTTAGTTAGGCTCCATACTGAAGACTAGGAGGGCTCTACTGATGAGAAGTAACTCAAACGTCCACAAGCCCAAATACACTCGAGGGGGGTTACCTTCAAGGTCTGGGAGCCCACAGGTTCCTGGAGAATCACCTCCCCAAGCTTAGAGCTCCTATTCCAGAAGGGTGCCACGGCATGTTAGCAAGTGTTACATAAACTCACACAATTACAGGTCTGCCCTTGCAACCAAGTGATACACTCCAACAATAACAAAATGCAGTGAGTGCACAGGCATTTCCAGTCGCCTCTCTGGATGCTGCTGTGGCTTTCCTCAAGAATGCAGGGTGACTTTCTGGTTAACAGCCTGGGATCACTAGGACAGAGATTGTGCCTAGGATATCAGGTCACCACCACGTCCCCAACATAGGAGGAATACTCCACAGCTGCCACTGGGAAGATCATCAAAGACACTGGAGACCAGGTGTGCTGTCTGGAATCCCAAATGATCTTTTTGGGTTTTGTGGTGCTGGGGGCTGAACCCAATGCCCACACTATGCACAAGCTATCACACTGAGCAGCACCCCCAGGCCTGACCTTGTATTTTTAAAAATCTCTAGTCTTGAAAAAAATCCTGCAAATAGCACAAAATGACTAACTAGGATACTGTTTCATTAAGGCAAAGAAGTCCTTGTTGCACATGGCCCATTAGCTAGTTATAAGGATGGGTGGCTACCAGCAGAGCCCTTGGTTGCTCTTCCAGAATTAAATTAGCAGCAGGAAAAATCTCCACTTGGAACACCCTAAAAGTGGGAGCAAGGAGGGCTTTGGGCATACTTTCCCATGAAAATAAAAGGAGGCTACAAATACATGCACAGCAATGTTCTACAAAGCAAAAGCATATGATATAAAGTTCAAAGATGAAATCCAAAGAAGGGCTTTGAATGACCTTTAAAAATGTTTTTACTTCTTCTTCCCATCAAACATGAGCGTTTTCAGGCAAGAAATGCTTCTGACAAGAGTTTATATACAGCATAAAATTCTGAAAAGGTTAAAAAAGCAAAGCAAAATGAACATAAATAACTCTAAGACAAAGGTGATTAATTAAGCCTTCTTACCACAGCTGTAACTAACCCAATGGGAAGCACCCCACGCTTTTCAAGCATGGACAGTTATGTGCAGTAGATGTGTGTCGCGATCCACGATCAGCAAGCAGAAACAACTGCCAGTGGCCTTGACCGTAGATAGGTAAGCAGCCTGGTGTAGTTGTGAACAGACAGACTCCTTACTGGCAACAATTCCCCTGAAAATAGGACACAAGCACTCAAGGTCACAGGCCATGTCCAAGTTGTGCAAAAGAAAGACCTGGATAAGTTTTTTTGTTTGTTTGGTTGGTTGGTTGGTTGGGTTTTTTTATTAAGTGAGTGTACAGGAAGTAACAGAGACACTAAACTGGTTCTCAGAAACTCTCAGAGATTCAAATGCCATCACTGAAAAGGCTGTCTTTCTTTAGAAGCCACCTCCTCCTGGGAGCCAAAGGGAGCAGAGACCTTCCAAACGCTGCCAGGTAACTTTTCCTGACCGCAGGATTCAACTTTAACTACCAGGACTCTGCACAGTATGGGGAGAGTGCCTTCGGGACCCACCCAGACTCCAGGGGGAAGAGAGAGGGACAAAGGGGTGCATGTTCAAGCAGGGGGAATTACAAAGCCAACACAATTCTTTTGTGACAGAGCCTGCATTAAATAAAATAAAATTGTGAAAAACTACAAAATTCAAAGAGCTAAATTATGAATGTGAATAATACTAATGACAAATGTAATTAAAGTGTTCTCACCATAGCAATAATTAAACTCATTTAAGGAATTCTGGATTCTCTCACCTTG
This sequence comes from Onychomys torridus, assembly GCF_903995425.1. NCBI lineage: Eukaryota > Metazoa > Chordata > Mammalia > Rodentia > Cricetidae > Onychomys > Onychomys torridus. The sequence goes on along the minus strand of NC_050445.1, from coordinate 38,986,312 downwards.
GTCCCTATATCAAGACCCCTCTTCTCCATTATCAGCCATGTGTAATAACCACGCATTCCTGGGAGGGTCTGCAACCTTACCACTGTGCCAATAGGTCCTATTCGGCATCTGAGGGCCAGGAAGCCCTCTGTCCATCCAAACTCTCCCAAAGGAATAAAGAGGGAAGAGAGAGCTTTTCCCAGGGCCCCAGAGCTAATGGGAACAGCAGCAAGCAGAGTAATCAAGCCGAGGAGACAAATCACTGTCAAAAAAAGGGTCAGTATTATACCTCAATGTTCAAACCAAGCTCAGCCGCAGCACAGGAAGAGAAAGACAGGAAAGGGAAGAGAGTGTGGAGGTAGAATCGTGAAGATCCACACAGCAGTCTTGGCCAACCAGCACTCATCATGAGACGCTACATGCCTAGCTGAGACAGAACCAGAGTTCTCACAGGTTATAGTAAACGAACTGAAAGAAAATGAGACAGATGCTCCCGGCTACAGTTCTTATATAAGTCAAGAAAAACAGTAACCATCCCTAACATTTTAACTCTAAAGCATAGGAGGATTTGGTGTTGATGCTTATGGTGATGGTGGTGGTGATGCATGCATGTGTATCCACAGGTACATGTGTATGTGCAAGTACCCGCACAGGCATGTTCCTAGGCCAGAAGTCAGTCCTGGGTGTCCTTCCTGACGTTCTGTCACCATGGTGTTTTCTTTTTTATTTCTGAGAGAGACAGATCTCTCATCAGGACCTGAGACTCACTGACTAGGTAGACTGGCCAGCCAGCAAGGAATCTACTCCAGTGCTAAGATTAGAAAAGTGTTCCATGATGTCTTCCACGTGGGCTGGGGGTGAAGTCCTCATGCCGAGCACTTTACCGACCGAGTTATTCTCCCCAGTCCCCAGGGGTTTTTCCCGAAGTTCTGTAACAGTGGTTCTCAACTTTACTAATGCTGCAACCTTTTAATACAGTTCTCCATGCTGTGGTGACCCTAACCATATAATTATTTTTCTTGCTACTTCGTAACTGTAATTTTGCTACTGTTATGAATCATGATGTAAATAAGTATCTGTGTGTTCCCACATTCTTCAGCCCTGTGGAAGGGTCAGCTGACCTCCTCAAAGGGGCTGAGACCCACAGGCTGACAACTGCTGCTCTAGGGTAGGAAGGCAAAGGGACACACTCAAGGAAGGACCAGAGAGGAATCCTGTAGCAGCCCACGACAACTGACCCTCTGGGTCCCAGCGCCCGCACCCTGTCAACCCCAGCCCTTAAAACTGTGTCACAGATTTACCCGCAAAGAGTTAACTGTGTGTGGTTTATGCTTCGAATTCCTGCACTTGGGAGGCTGACACGGGAGGACTGCAGTGGAGTTTGAAGGTGGCTGGGGCTACATAAGGGAGTTCCAGAGACTCCTGAGCCTCCAGAGACTCACAGTGTGAGGTCCTGACTCAAAATAAAATAAGATCTAAAGAGTCGACTGCAAAGAACATGTCCGGGTGTCTGAGTCAGTAAGTAACTCCATCCCCTCCATCAAACACAAGAAAAGAGACTGTAGCTCTCAGTGGTATGTCTTTTCAAATACAGACTCAAACCTAGAGCCCCATCTATGAAAGTAGAAAATCAATCATGTGCATACTAAATCAACTCCCAGAGTGTAAGTTTCAGTATTTCCTAAGAGCAGTTACAAAACACAGAATTTCAAGGTAAAACTAAACCTTGTGCAGTGGAGCCCTTCTGGAGGCCGCAGCCCGCTGTGGCCCACACAAATCCATCAAATGCTCTCCGGAAGAAGCGACATGCTCGCCTTCCAGGAACTTGGTTTAAACATGCTAGCACTTATTAAGCCTCATTTAAACATGTCAACGACTAATAAAGCCATCGAGAACTGTAAGCACTGGTGCTGAGCGGAGCTCTGGAAAGAGCCTGAGTGAAACAACGGTCCATGGCGACAGTTGCAGGAAATAAACTCACTACCATTTTCTGACAGAAAATTTTGTGCTGCTATAACTGGTTTTGTTAATTAGTCTTCGAACATTCTAAAATCTTAGACGATCTCATCGTCGCCACCAGTCCCTCCTCCTCCCAGGTCCCATCTGATTTCTCACGGGGACCGATGTTCTTCCCCATGAATCCCCTCACGTTAAGACCATGCTGTGAAGCTGGGCGGTGGTGGTGCACGCCAGAGGCAGAGCCAGGTGGATCTCTATGAGTTCGAGGCCAGCCTGGTCTACAAAGTTCCAGGACAGGCTCCAAAGCTACAGAGAAACCCTGTCTCAAAAAACAAAAAAACAAAACAAACAAACAAAAGACTATGCTAGGCTCATTGCAGCCCTGGATCACCTCATCATTTGGAATGCCTCCAGAGCCCTTGCCTCTTAGAATCCACACCAGAGTGCCCCCCAGCACCCCAAGAACACACCTCTGGCTGCTTTAAGGCAAGTCTCTGTTGTCCCTGACCCCCCTTGCTACCAGATACAGGCCTCACAGGCCTCTCATTTAGAAGTCTCAGAGCTGCAACTGTGTCCACAGTCTGGTGGTTTGACTAGACTGACGGTGCTCTGACTTCCTATGTAACCTGCACACACAACATGGGGCACCTCCTTCATGTAAACATGCTCTTCCCTAAGTAGCTGTTCTCAGAGGACTTCTGTGTCATTGCTATGGCTGTCTAGCACAGACCCAAAGCGATGTAATTTCAACTGGAAAAAATATCGGTGTGTCACAGACCCACTTTCTTGCATGAGCTCCCAATACTGTTGTAGCTACTCCCTCTGCAGCTCTATCTGAAACGTCAATCTGCAGGGCTGGGGAGGACTCAGGTTAGGAGCACTGCCTGCTCTTCCAGAGGATAGAGGTCAATTCCCAGCACCTACATGGCAGCTCCCAACCACTCCAGTTGCAGAGCATGCTCTGGCTTCTGACACCCTCTTCTGGCTTCCTCAGGAACTGCATGTACAGGATACACGGACGTATGTGCAGGAAAAATACCCATACACATTTTTAAAAAAAGAAGGAAGTTGGCCAGAACCTAATACATTAAAGTTAAACCAGCAGCTTCATTTACTATCAGAAATATTTTAGTATTTAGTAGCCCTGGCTCTCCTGAACTCGTTATGTAGACCAGGCTGGTCTTCAATTTGCCTACCTCTGCCTCCCAAGTGCTAGGATGAAAGGCATGGGCTATTTTAATGTATCTTTATTGAGAATTCTCTGGCTACTCAGAATATATCATCTGAGTTAGAACAGACCCAAGGTATTCTGAAAATATAGAATGCTTAAGAAACCTGTCAAAGAATCATAATCATTACTAATTCAGTAATTTTTTTAAGTATCATGATGGAGAAATCAAGCAATGGTAAAGTTTGTAATGTGAGCAGGCGTGTATGTGTGTGTATGTGTGTACAATCACAAAGAGTAGACAAAAGTTACATAATTTAATGTGTGGTCCTCTGTGCATTGAGACTAGCAATCCTGGGAATCTAAGTATACATTACTGACTGAGCCTACTCTAGGCCTACCTAGTCAGAAGGCATGAAAAGCCAAAGATATGTGTTCTAACAAGCCCTCTGTGGTTTGAGAACCACGGGTGCTGTTACCAACTCCATAAAGAACTAGAGCCAATCACTTCTTTATATTTATTTTTGTTTTTGAGACAGTCTCACAATGTAGGTTAGCCTTGAACTCGTGATCCTCTGCCAGGACGGCCACTGGAAACACACTCAGCTTCCTTAAATTCTTAAATGAACTTAAGGACCATGGTCATTCACTGTGAACAGTTCCCAGTAGCTGTATCTGAATCCAATTAGCCCTACGGGCTCTCGTAGGCACCTTGATTTTTGCATTGTTAATCTAACAGCATCACCAGACACTTGACACAGGTAAACAGAAACTGTCTGTACTAAGTAATTTATACTGAATATCTTACAGCAGCCTCCACACGACTGACCTCTAACACGTCAAGTAACACGGGCTTCCTCTCGTTTGTTCAGTTCGGCATACTTCTGTTGCTATCAGTACTGTTTGGTTCTGTCGTATTAAGGTTGTGTTTTGGTTTTGTTTCTAAGGCAACAGCAGGAATTACTGGAACACTTGGTTGACAGTTTGAAAAGTTTGCATTTATTTATTACTATTTGTACCCCATCAAAAAGATTCAGCTAGGCGTGATGGCACACACCTTTGATCCCAAAGATCCCTCTTGGGAGGCAGAGGCAGGTCAATCTGGTCTGCGTGCTGAGCTCCAAGACAGCCAGCCAGGGCTACATGGTCAGACCCTGTCTCAAATAATTTTAAAAAAGGAAAATAAAAAGAGAAAAAAGATTCACTCCGAAATTATTTAAAACCTAAAGAACAAATAGACAGGAATTCCTTAAGAGAAGGTTGCCTGCCCTCATCCCCAGTTCACATTTCACCTTGGAGTATTCCCTACGGCTCCTGATTTTGTTTTGAGTGACAGGTTAGTATTTCCAACTGTGTTGTACTTAATTCTATAATAAAACTAGTTTTTACTGTGGGACATACAGTGGGGCAGAGTGACAGGCTGACATCGGGAGTTCTAGAAGCAGCTATGGAATAAAGCAGCCTGAAAACACAGGCATACATCATAGCGTCAAGCAGACTCTGTACCATCCTCTGCAAACACTACCATGCACTTCAGCAGCACCGTCAACCAGCAGACTCTAACACACCTTCAAGCTCTTGTTCTAACCATGTCTGGCACGTCCTATCCAGTTCTCATATATTTCCTAGTAGCCATCTACTCCATTAAACACCTGCTTCTGCTTCTATCTCTACCTTAAATATCTTCTTGGAGAAGTTTCTAACTGGGTGTTATGATGAGACCAAAGAGTTATGAAATAAAGAGTCCATTCCCATTTTTATACGGAAGCTGTTTTCTCAATGTCACACCATGCTTGTGGCTGTATTTCTGGTCTTCTTTTCAGAATTATTAACAAATACTATTATTTTTTAATTCATGAGTTAAATTAACTAGTTAATGCTCTTCAATGCATGGACTTTATCTTCTTTACTACAAGTACAGGGCCAGTCACGACACAACAGAAATGCATACTTCCTTTTCTCTGTGTGCATATTCTTCCCACCCCCCTTCTGACCTGTACAACACATCTTGTGACTATTTTTAATCTGTCATCAAAGAAGGGTGACAGCTCCTGCTCTGAATCTTGCAGGAAAGAGATCAAGGTCACACTTAACTAACCAGAATGCCTTGGAAGAACTGTGATGTCAGAGTCCCTGTCCTCAGTCCTTTCTTCCCCTCTTCCGCATGCGCTCTGGGGCTGAAATGACGTGACCACTAATTTACTCAACAAATATTTGAGCTCTCCTGATGTTAAGCACTGTGCTAAGACCTGGAGACATAACTGTTAGCAAGACAAATCCTGCCCGGCTCCTTGTAACACATAAAAACAAAACAAAACAACTGATTCACCTTGTGAGACACTCATTTGGTTTATGCATCAATCACTCCCATCCATTTGTAAATAATTACTCATCTTTATAGCTATCCCCAACCTCTCCACTCCCCTCCTGGAAGGGAGAGACCACATAAAGTACAAGAACAGCTTATGTAATAACACAGATGTTCTACAGATGAGGGCCTCACCCAGGTCAGATAAAATATGTCACCAACAAGTGCCTATACTCTAGGAATGAGAAACATTTGTGCCATTGCCCTAGAACTTTCTTTTAAAGGTACACTACCTTAGCCTAAATATTTGCTTGTTAACATGGTAGACTCCAAGAGAAGCAAATTCTCCATGTTGTCCCATACTGTGGCCACAAGTGGCTAGCTACATTTGGATCAACTGCAAGTTCAGTTCCTAGGTCGTACAGGCCACATTTAAGATGTACGTCACTTGAGAGCCTCAATCAGGTAACAGACTGCAGATTGCAGCTCAAAATCGCTTCGTCATCTCAGAAAGGCCTGCAGGGCAGAGGGGCTCTCACACATCTCTGTGTACTAAATATGAACATTGCAGAGTAACAAAATCTGACGAAGCGCCTGGGCCCTACCCCAGCACATAAAAGCATACCCCCTGGTAATGGGCGCCATCTTTCTCCCCAAGTAAGTGGGAAACACGTGAAAATCACTGCACGCCGCCATCATCTTCTCTATTCCATTTATTAAGAACGTCAGTGGTACCTTATTCTGTGTCCTCACAAGAGTCATGTGCTGCTCACTTGACAGCTCATAGCAGAGGTGGTGAGGATGCTTCAGAATAAAAGGGAGGGAGGGGGGCAAGCAAACATGAGAGAATTTAATGGCGACCACTGCAAAGAATTTAGTGTCAATATACGCTGATCTTTAAAAAAAAAATCATTCCCTTAACTTTGAAGAGAACAATTTCTTATTAAAGACATCGAACGTGTAACAAATATGATAAGCTGTGTCTGACAAAATGAACCAATGATGTGCACAAGACACAATACATTACATTTATTTAAAATAAAACGTTGGGTGCTGGAGAGATGGCTCAGCAGTTGAGAGCACTGGCTGCTCTTCCAGAGGCCCCAAGTTCAATTCCCAGCGCCTAGATGGTGGCTCACAACTGTCTTCTACTATAGTCACATGGGATCTGACGCCACCAGATGGCGTGCAGCTGTACATGCAAACCAAACACCCACATAGATAAATAAATAGATTCACTTTTAAGAAAAAGTTATTGAAAAGACAACAGGGTAAGTTTCTGAAGGAGGTACCAAAGAAGCAAACAAGCCCTCTTAAAAGAGCTATGCAAGGACCCCCTAAACCAACAGCTCTCAAGAGGTAGATTGTGACCCTTTCTTGAGTGGGAGGGGTGTCAATCGACCCTTTCACAGAGGTCGCCTGAGACCGTCAGAGAACACAGATATTTACATTATGATTCATAACAGTAGCAAAATTACAGTTATGAAGTAGCAAGGAAAATAATTTTATGATGAGGGCGTCACTGCATTAGGAAGGCTGAGAACCACTGTGCCTAAATGGTCGGACAGTGCTGAAAAACCAAGTGTCACTCATGACGAGGGCACCAGGACAGACAGCGAAGGAACACAACTGGAGAACCATTAATCCCAAACCAATGAAGTTCATGTTTATGTTGCATTGGCCTGGGTGGGTCCTTCAAGCTCGGCTCACAAACTGCAAAGAATGTGAACATTAACCTTAACACCTTGATCTCTAATATACTTACCCATGTCCACCACGCAGCAAACACTATTCGGTGGCAATCATTAGTGTGCATATTCCGAGTTCTTTAGGACACAAAAGACAATGGTGATAATGCAAAAATGGTCACGAGAGTTTTAGAACTCCGTGTTTGGGGGAAAACCTTAGTTTACTGTGTTGTTATCTCCTTGAATATCAGCGAGCTTATTTTCCAAACATGTAACCGGAACCCCCACCACATCTCAATGTTCCCATCAAGTTTATATAAACGAGAAACAATCAAACCAAGGAGACATTCGTAAAAAGCAAACATTCTATACCCCAGAAAGTGTGTGCTTCCTCCACAATTTTCATGGCATTTCTCAGACACTGTACCCCACAGGGGCACTTCTGGCCATATCCAAACGGTGACCACTATGGCATCATTTGTCACGAACACGAGTAGAACACAGATGCATCTTCTGGACTCTTCTTCAGGTTACACATATGTTCAACAAACATGAAACTACTCCCAGGGATCCACCTGTTAACTTCAAACTGCTAACAGCCCTCCCCGTTCCTCCACAGTAAACTTCTAGAATAGGTAGCCTGAAGGTCTTAATGAATTTAGCAAATAGTTCTCCTCCCTTTCCAACAAGGGAACCTGTCCAGATAAAAGCTTTAAGAAATCCGTGCACACAAAAGCAGGCCCTCAGGCTAACACGCACTGCTCCCAAGTTGTTCAAAAAGGTCAAGCAGCCTCAAGAAATGGTTGCAAGTATGTGCTCTGGGATCTGCCCCCCTGGATACCAGTGAGGGAGTCCTCACACTACCACCTCCGCCAGAACCTCCGGTGCTTCCATTTCCCCAAATGTAAAACTGTTACTTCTCCTCCAGGTTACAGCCATGTTTGCGCAGTCATCCTGTCTGGCACATAGAGGCCCCATTTAGTGATAGATCGACATGTTAACTATTGGGACTATTTTTCACTCTTTAGTGCGTAAATACGGATGACTCAACAACTATCTAGTCTATCAAGCTGGCTACCTACGACTTTCCATTCCAACTGCGTCACACTTTACTGGAGAAGGAGGAGGTGAAGAAAATGGCCCTCACTCCTCACTCTATTTAGATTTCAGGTCCCTGGCTAGGAGCGTGGGTATCGGGATGAATTTTAAAGGTCTCGGGTCGGTTATACCGTGCAGCCTGGATGAAGAGCCAGAGGTAGACACTCCTGTGTCCAGTGGTCACACACCTGTGAGGTCCGTTCGATCCCGCAGCGGCTCCTCCAGCCCTCCGGTTGGGGAGGTTGCGGGGGGAGAACAGCTGACTCGCAGGGATGCTGTGACGACGGTTCCAAATACTGCTCCAGGGGCGGGGGATAACCGCGACCAGCCCCGCATCACTGTCCCTCCAGGCAGTCTGCCGACTGTGCAGAGGGGGCTGCGACCCTGCCCGCGCCCTCCCCCGCGCCCGGGCCGCCAGCGCCCAGCCCCCTCGCGGCCGCGGCACGTGACTCGACACGCGCCAGCTGCACGCGGGCTCCATCAAAACAAAAACAGAGGAGGCGGGACGGGCGGGGGCGCGCGCGCGCTCGCGCCCGCTCGCGCCCGCTCGCGCCACCGGGGCTCGTCCGCCACGGCCGCGCGCGCGCCTCCGCCAGGCCGGGGGCGGGAGGGCAGAGGGCGCCACCCTGTTTACCGCCGGGCTCGGGCCCGGCGCCGGAAACCGTCTCCCGGGAGCGGGCGCGTGAGTGCGCACCCACCCGCGGCGCGGCCCTGCGTGGGCGGCGAGCGGCCTCGGCGGCTGCGTGTCACCCCCGTCACGACTTGTGCTACGCACTTCGCCCCCAGCTTTCAGCTCCGGCGCTGCTGCGGACACCCCCCCCCCCCGACACACACACACACACACACACACACACACACACACACACTCACGTGGCCGCCTCCTCCCTGACACGCCGTTCCGAGCGGACCCTGGCGCTCGGGAGCCTGTCCCCACCCCGCCTCGGACGTCACCCTCCTCGGACCACCCAACCCACACCTTCCGCCCCGGGCGCGCGCGGGAGGGGGGTAGATGGCTCCAAGCTGTCAGGAGCCTACAGTGTGCCACATGACGAAGCGATCGCCCTCGTCCTCGCCACTCACGCAGCAGCCTTGCTGCGAGCTGAAACAGACATATTGGGGGGGGGGGAGCTGTCTTGACGTTTCTCTATTGATTTTAACCCCCCCCCCATCCATAAGCCTTAGACTCCGCTCTACCTACGCAGTTGCTTTGCCTCCCCACGGTCTCCCACCACCATCCAAGCGACTTATCAAATCCAAATGCCCACCCCACACACCTGCTAGCTAACCTGCCTTCTGGGAACCCGAAGCCCCACCCATCCCGCCTGCGGGGGTGGTCCTGGGTTTGGAATGGGGTGGGGGAGAGGGGGAGGCGACGCGATCCTGGGTAGTCTCAGAAAAGAGGGGGTGGGGGCATGCGCCCCTCTGCCCTCCCACTCCCCATCTCCAGAGCAAGAGGACGCATCCTGCTCCCCTCCGCCAAAATAATAGTCCAAGTCAAAGCGCTGGTTTCCTAGGGGCTGCCTCTTCCCCCTGAGAACCTAGACGCCGCAGCCCTCCCGATCGCACGCCCCCGGCCCTTACTTCTTGTTGACAGCAGAGGTGGGGGGCGTGGGAGCCATGCGTGAGTTGCCTCCAGGTTCGGGATGTTGGTCTCCGCTGAGTGAAGAGGTGGGATCTCGAAATGGAAACAGTCCTCTCTCTCTCTCTCTCTCCCCCCCCCCCCACCCCCCCGCGCGCCGGTCCCTCCCCTCCTCCTCCTCCTCCTCCTCGTCTGTTTACCTCAAGTTTGAATTTTATCTGCGCAACATTAGCTGGAATGCGGACATTGAAAAAAAAAAAAAAAAAAAAAAACACCACTTGCTCTCAACCCGGCAGCAGCTCCGGAGGAGCCATGTGGCATGAAGCCACCGCAAAGGGGAAAAAAGTGCTCTTAGCAACACAAACATGGCGAAATAGCTCCGACATGCCCGTTTCACGCAGCAGCCCTACCTTCCTTCTCTCGCCCGCCACCGAGCATCCTGGCCGGCAGCCGCAAGCCCCTGGCGGGGGGCGACAAGGGGCCCCGGGGGAGTGCGAGGGTGGACGTCACCAGAGTCCACCGGGAAAAGAGCTCGGATGACGCGCCAGCCCCTCTGCCTCACGGAGAGTGCGGGGACACCTTTTTCACCCCCCAAGGTGGGAGTCGACACCAAATTCCCGTCCCCCAGTCCCGCTGGGCCCGTTTTCCCCACCCTACAGAACTTACCGATGGTCTGAACGTGACGCCGCTCTGCTGGCTTTCTGGTTCCTTCCTCCCGGAGCGAGGAGGAAAATGATGCGCACGTAGATTCCGAGAGCGTATTCTTCTAGAATTTTCCCAGGATGGTCGCGGGGAGCGATGGGGACTCGGAGACAGGTGCGGGTCTGCCGGTTAAAAGTTGCTCTGCGCACGGTGGGCAACAGGGTCCCCGGGGTGGGCCGAGGACCCCCCACTCCCTGCCCCTGGCGTCGCCCACTTGTCACGCCGGGCTGCTGCGTGCGCTCGGCCGCAGGGGAGGTGGCGTAGTTTCTTTTTCTCCCACCTCTTCTCACTCACTTGTTTTTGTAGCCGTGGGCTCCCCTAATGCTTTCCTCTCCACAATGTTGTTTCATTATATCATGTCCATCATGTGACACCGGAGAGGCCTCTCTATGGAAACTTAAAGGGGCTCCCACGTGACTGCAGCAGCAACAACAGCAGCAGGACCCGCGGCGGCCGCAGCGTTCGTACCACCACCCACCCGGAGCCCCTCGCAGCATCCAGAAGGGGCTTGTGGCGCTACAGAAGCCCAGATAGGGGAGCCACTGCATCCGGGAGCTGTGGCGTCGGTGCGTGCGTGGAGCCGGTGCTCATTACACAGCAAACGGAACAGGAACGTCCTTAAATCCTTTCCTGCAGTCACCAAACCCACGCTCTGTTAAAATGACATTTCGTGGTTCCTACTTTATGTTCTCCAGAGAGCTGTGAGTTTCCTCTCAGGCCTGATTAAATTTTACAGAGTCAAAAAAGAAAAACCAGATTTGACCCCCTCAGTGAGCTCACTCGCAGATCGCTGCTAGAATAGAAGAAATGCCCAAACAATAACAACAAATAGAAGCGGGCATTTGTTCCATAATTCCCATCACCACCAGTTTCGGAGCTTTCTGGAATTACATTCCTCCGGTAACTGTTGATGATGCTCTCAAGAGGCAGAATGCAACGCAGTTTTCTCTTCCGCAGCTATATTAGGGCTTTGTTGCTGACAACAGTAAAAACTTGTTTGTGTCAGGAAGTGAGGTATGAACCTGCAAGGAAGGTAGAGACAAAACCAAAGTGGCAGTTTGGGCACTACTTTTGTGACCACATTCTTTCAAATGGTGACAAGATGCCTGCTGTAAAATGCGTGTCTGCTTGGAAATAGGGTGATCAGGAACACATGCCCTTAATCAATACTGTACATGCTACACACTAGAAATTATGTATACATATCTATGCATGTGTGTGGATAGAAAGCACGCACGCGCATTTTCATGATATTAGAAACCACCAATTCTGTCCCCACGGCTAGCATTTAACTTAAGTATTAACGTTTAAAGGCTTATTCGAGTCCAGTGATGTATGAAAACCAACAGTTTGAAGTACTTAGTCTTACTGACTAGGCAGTCTGGGGGCGCGCGCGCGGGGGGGGGGGGGGGGGGGGTCTGTTCTACTTTGAATTTGCAATTCTCTGTCTCAAAGTTTTATGGATCATGGAAATATCCTGTAAATCTAAAATAAACTACTATTTCTCGGTTGGTTCCTGCGTTTCCATTTTTATAAGGGAAATTAGATGGGCAGAATTGTGAAAAGGAAAAAAAAATAAATAAAAATAAAAACCAACTGAGTAACCTGAAGAGTGGGATGGGAGACGATCTGCCTTCTGGCCTAGCCTTGAGTACGTCTTTGTACCTCGTGAGTTACAGTAACCGACCGCACTAAATCCCTTCTATTTCGATTAACCACCATCCTTTTGGCCTTCCAACCTCACATCTAATTCTTTCATCCTTTACTCCTCTTTTCTCTGAACCCCCCCCCCCCCCCCAGCTCAGGCCCTTTGCTTATGTGCCCAGTTCAGGCCTTCCCAAATACTTAGCACCCCACAACACACACCACCACCCCCACCACCACCACCACCATCACCACCACCAGCAGCTAGTTCACTTCTCAGCAACTCCTAACCCCCTTACCTCTCTTTGGCCTCCTTTAATCTCCACAGCCTGGCCCTTGACTTCACGGACTCGTCTTACCGTTCTTCACCTGAAATGTTTTGCCCTTTCTTGGGGTCTCCTTTACCCGCTCCTCTCTGGTCCCATCCCTTCTGCTGGCAAGCCCCCAGCATTCCTCCATGGCTCGGCCTGGTCAGCTCGAACCTCATTTTGTTAGCTTGCCCGGGGCAGGGAGGGAGCGTGTGGTGCAAAGTGGGACCAAGACTACCCCTGGACTAGACCCCTGCCTTGCCCCCCTCCGCCCCTCCCAATCCCTGGTTGCGGCGCTTCCTGGGCGGATGGTTTGGACTTGCTGCGGCAGCTGCGGTTCTGCTGTGTCATGCAAGAAGGAGGCGGCGGCGGCGGCGGCGGCGGCCAGAGCTGGAGGGGGAGGAGGGGAGGAACCTGATCCTCGGTAGCGAAGGGCTGGAGGCAAACACCGAGCTCCCCCTGAGCCGCCCGGGAGCTGGGAGGGCTCTGCTACCCAGAGGGGCCCTCCCCGCGGGGCAGAGGGTAAGTTGGGCGGCGCAGGTGGTCGCCTTGGGAAGGGAGCGCGCAGGGGGGTTAGGTGGGACAGCGGGAGCTGGAGGAGCCACCGGGCCCCAAGGCGTCAAATGTCCAGCTACCAGAGACCCAGGCCATAGAAAAGATGGCCAGCCAGTAGCAGCAAGAATAACTATTTGACTAATGCCCTACAGATGTCCCAGGTCACACGGTGGGTGGAGTTGTAGATCCCGAACTCAGGACCCAGCTAGAGGCAATGATTCAGGGTTGCAGGAACTTCATCCCAGCAGCCCTGGCGCTGTAGGGCACCCTTGAATAGCAAAGGCCAACACACCCCAGGTTCCAGTAGCCTTTCTGGACTTTCTGGGTTGTCTTCTTCAAATCTAGGGGAAAGGGTGGGAAACTGGTCCAACCTCACTTTAGCCACGGGGGGGGGGGAAAAAAAAACCCAAACCTGCTCTTGGCCAGTGGCCTTGGACAAGCAGCCTCTGGTGCAATTAAACAATCAATAGGAAAAAGCTTCATCCTCCACCCCTCCTCCCCAAGCTCCATCGACCAAGGTAATTCATGGGGCTTAAAGGAGAAAGAAAACGTGGTATATTTTTGCACTGTCCAAGCTGTCAGTCAGTCTGTCACTACACAAACGCCACCTGTACACTCCAGGGTTCACCCTGCCTTGGGTGGCTTCTGAGAGACACAACATTCTGCACCATGTTCCAAGAGGAGACCACCTTAAACTCCCGACAATTTCTCCCCAAGGGAATCGGAAACCTAGACTTGAGAGCAGTGAGCTGTAGAGACAGGGTGGGCACCTAGGAACATTTCTCTTTTCACCTGCCTACAATTCTCAGGACAGCAATTATTATTATTATTATTATTATTATTATTATTATTATTATTCCTTTCCGTGTCCCTCCTAGAAATCTCAAGAAGCACTTTCTGAAGCATGTCAGTCATACATTTGGAAGGAAGGGGTTGAGGGGATTAACGGAAAGGCTAAGGACTGTCTCAAAAGCACATGCGGTTGCTAGGGAACTCAAGCTCGTCCCGCTCGCTAATCACCAGTGTGGTACAGGGAAATCAAACTGCTCGGGGTGTTATTAAAATGAATGGCATTTGGTTAAAGGCTTTTTGCTTATGTTGTAGCATCCTGGATTATTATCGATTGCCTCACACCCACATATCTTGTTTTCCTAATTTGATTTCTGTATTTGCGTCACTGCCAGGGACACTCAGACTAGACCAGTCAGGTTCACTTCCTGTTTCTCAGAACTGGTTTATATTTGGTCTCGTTGCTCTAACTGGTAAGACATTATCACGCTGATCCTCTTGGAAAGGAATTTTTGCTTTCCGTTGAAAACAAATTATCCCAATTAAATGCTAATTCTCATGGAAAACGTCATTGCAGGAGGGTTAAGGCACTGCCAGGCTACTTTATTAGCCATTTGAGAAAGCCATTCTTGACATGTAAAGCCAAGAAAAAAATCCATCCCTTCTCCCCACCCCCAAGAAAATCTTTATTCCTCAGCTTTGGAACTAAAACAAACGCAAGAAGAGAAAATATTTAAGTATATTTCCAAAATGAAGCATAAAAAAGTACACATTGAAGCTGGAGGAGTCATTTCTACTAAATAAGGCATAGAATTGAATGCAGGCCAGGCCCAGGAAGGACAAATAAGTAGGGATTGGCACTGTGGCCCTAAGAGAACACGGTGTGATTGCAAGGCTACTTTACAAGTGGGAAACCCCATCACCGAGTGAACGAAGCGTCTCTTTTTCTGATTCCTCTGTGTCCCTGACACGGGCCTTACTTTTTATATTTTTGCTTCCAGTTCCTTCCTCTTTATAACAAGAATATCACCAAGGCAATAACAGAGAGATAAGGCTATGTAAATAGGTGGGTTCTGATGGAGCTAGTTTGTTTGATGAAAAATAGAGCACATATGGCATTTGAAGACAGAGAGGTCTCCACTTCTGTGCACTGGATGAGCTTGGGCAGCCATTTGGGGCCTTTGCATGTTGGTGTCTTTATGGAAGCTTACTAAAAGATCTTGACGTTTCCTTGCATTTAATTCCAATTTTTAGCTCTCAGATTTTTATTTATTTATTAATCCACCCATTTATTTATTTGTTTGTTTGTTTGTTTGTTTGTTTTTGCGTTCAACCCTTAATACCTAGCTGTAGAGACTGGGATGTGTGTGTTCACGTGACTGATGATTTGGTGGTGGAGGTTGAGTTTTAATGTCAGAGCTATCTTGTTTCCTTTACATTTCTTCTCTCTTTCCCTTGTAGTGGTGCAGAAGCAACAGGCTAAAAAGTACAAAAGTCTGGAAGACTAGGCAAAGGCCTTCCAGTTCTTCCAGATGCAGTTAACCCCAAGTGGCTCAGTGAGCACAGGGGTGGGATGATGGAGGAAGGGCTATGGGAAAACAGTTATCAGTTGGATTCTGATGGAGCCACACATCTGTTTGCCTGTGTTTTAATTAGCAACAGATATAAACAAGCCCAGTTGTAATTTAGAATCCCTCCAATTCAAGATATTAAAAAGCAAAATTGTGTGAGGAAATGTGAGATTTGTGCTGGAAAGAGAAGTCCTGACTTTGAAACCCAGTTCTGCTGCTCAGTTCATTCTTGAGTGCTTGCTGTGGCCCTAGAAATGCAAGGATAAACATAGTCCACGCCCTACAGGATCTTATAGTACAATGAGGAGACAACTGGAAACACAGTTGGTCATGGAATAGTGAGATGATATCTAAGGAGAGCTCAAAGGAGGGTGCCTAGCTGCAGAAGTGGTAAGTAAAGTAAGCCAGATGTGCAAACAGAATAGAGGACAATTTAGACAGAGGGGGGGGGACTGTACATCAAGAACTTAAGTTAGGTAAAAAGGCACACCCAAGGAACTGAGCCCAGAGGATGGTGCCCAGCAAATAGAAGATGCTCCTCAAATATTTACATTGCATGAAAGACAAATAGACTTTTGTAGCAGTGAAAGGCTCTATCTTTCTAAGAAGTTTGGACTTACTGTAAGGCCAATGGAAAGCTGTTGATTAATTTTTAATATTTATTTATTTAATAGTATTTGTGTGTACCTGAGTGTATGGGTGTACACCATATGCATATAGGAGCCAGGAGAGGTCAGGAGAGGGTGTGAGAGAGCCATGGAGCTGGCTAACAGGCAGCTGTGAGCCACCATGTGGGTATTGGGAACCGAACCTGGGTCTTCTGCAAGAGCATTAAGTGCTCTTAACTGCTAAGCCATCTCTCCAGCCTCTTAAATTGTTTATTGATTAATTTTAAGGAATCTTCTGACATAATCCAATGGCCACTTTAGAAAGATCACTGCTGTTGGGAGAGTTTGTTAGTGATATTGTAAGCCAGGAGATTAATCAGAAGGATGTTTAGCATCCAAAAGAAAAAGAAAAGAGGGGTGGTGGGCAGGGACATGAACCTCTTATACTAAGACAGCAAGAAGAGGGATCTAGAGAAGGAAAGGGTTGAACAACTAAGACGAACGAGTCTGCTTACTGATTTTATCTGCGTGACTAAGACATGGTGGGAGAATTATGGCTTGGTAAACAGGATGGCAGAGGATCAGTCACCAAGATAGGGACCCTAGGAAGAAAAGAAGGTCACAGTGAGAAGGAACTAGTTCATTTTTAAACCTACTAAGTTTGAAGTAGCCACGGGATATCCAAGTGAGGCTATGTTCTACTTACCAGAGGAAGCTGAAACTCAGGAGGCATCTGCGTTAGAGTCATCAGAATAAAGGAGAGTTCAGGATTGTGGATGAATCCCCAAAAGAGAAGGGACAGAGGACAAGAAGAGGGCCTGACACAGCACCATGGAAATGCCGTTTTCAAAGGTGATTCCGGAAGGAAGGGTACTAGGGAGATATTAGGGTACTAGAGGAAGGGTACTGGAGAAGGAGAAGGAACAAGGAGGTTTAGATGCTTTGTGAGGACATTAAACACCAGAGAGTTTAAGATAAATGAGGAATGGAAAGCCCAGGGTTTAGCAACAAAGGTCATCTGTGTATTTGGCAAAAAGCATGTTGGTGAAGGGGGAGAGTAACTGGACTGTGATGGATTGAGGGGTACGTGAGAACAGAGGAAGTGGCGGGAGCCAGTTCTCTCAGGAAGGACTGAAGGCATGTCAGAAAGGAAATGAAGAGGGTGTGTGAGTTCATGGACTGTAAAGCTACAGGTATATGGTAAATAAAATAAAACAAAGGAAATGAAAGAACTCTGGATTCTTCTGGGCTTCTTCAAATTGTCTGGCATCATCATCCACCAATCCCGTGTGCTGAACAAATGTGTAGACCTTCTTGGTTCTTCTGTTTCTTTAACTTGCACATCCAATCCAGGAGGACTTCAAGACAGCTCTACCTCTAACACATTTCCCTAACTTGATCTTTCTGTCTCCTTAACTACCAACTTAGTCCAAACCAGCATCCTCACTCTATGCTCATACTATAGTTTTCAAAATAAATAAATAAATGAAGGAAGGAAGGAAGGAAGGAAGGAAGGAAGGAAGGAAGGAAGGAAGGGGAAGGAAAGAAAAGGAAGAAAGAGAGAGAAAGAAAGAAGAAAAAATAAAAGACATGAGTCTCACTTACTATGTAGCCTGAGTTGGCCTCAAATTTGTGATCCTCCTGCCTCAGTCTCTTCGTGTTGTGATTACGAGTGCCACCCTCCCAGGTTCTAATGAGTGATTTGTTGTTGTTGTTGTTTCAAGACAGGGTTTCTCTGTGTAGTTTTGGTGCTTGTCCTGGAGCTCTCTCTGTAGAGCAGGCTGGCCTCGAACTCACAGAGATCCGCCTGGCTCTGCCTCCCGAGTGCTGGGATTAAAGGCGTGCACCACCACCACTGCCCGGCTGGGTGACTGTTCTTTTTCTCTTCAGCACAGATAAACCACTGATTCAAGCCAGGCATCATGAGACATACATCATAGCTTATCATATGGCTTCTCCTCTCAGAATCCTTCCATATCATCTGCTTGCACTTGGAATGCAGTCCAGGCTTCTTTCCTGGCCTTCCATGCCCTGTGTGGCATCCTAGACCATCTCTCCAGCTCAGTCTTTCATCAGTCTCTCAAGTTCCAGACCCACCATGCCTCAGATAGTTTCTTTCCAGGGATATTTTGTTGATCCTTCTGTTTTTGTTTTTGTTTTTGTTTGTAACATCATCTCCTCCAAGAGGGCTTCCACCACCAGAAGTGTCCTTTCCTATCCCCTTTCTAACGCCCCCCTACCCCTGCCGTGCATCTTTTCACAGTAACCTAATTTAAATTACCAAAGCCACACTACCTTTCGCTTTATTGCATATAGTTGAGGACTTCTAAAATGTAAACCCAGTGACCCAAGATTCTTGCCACAAAATTGGAGCTTAACACTGATCATTGGGTGTTCATAGACGGGAAAGAAGAGAGTGACAGATTAGTAGAAATTAGAGATATCAAGAACCACCTTCTAGAAGCAGGTATAGTTCAGGAAGCTGAGGCAGGAGGATCAGGAGTTCAAGGTCAGTCTGGGCTATATAGTAAGACTCTTGTCTCAAAAAGAAAGAAAGAAAGGGAGGGAGGAAGGAAGGGGGGAGGAAGAAAAGGAAGGAAGGAAGGAAGGAAGGAAGGAAGGAAGGAAGGAAGGAAGGAAGGAAGGAGAACCGGTACCTAGTGTATTGAGGAATGATGTTTGATGCAGAAGCACTAGGCTTTAAGGGTTTCAGAAGTAGAAGAGCTCCTAGCTGTGTTACCCTGGGCATTGGCATTCTCTGAATCTCACTTTATAGTTAATAAATAATCTGTGCTTCAGTGGGCTGTTAGGGAAATGAAATGAAATGGTATAGGCAGATGATAAAGAGATCCTGTCAAGCTGGTTTAGGAGGTCAGAAATTCTAAGGGTCAATTCATAACCTCCAAATGTGAGGCCCCTTTCCATCTAACTCCTAGTACTTGTTATTAGAATAAAAAACTGAGAGCCCCTTGAGATGGCTCTGTGATTAAAGTCCCTTCTTCCAAACCTTATGACCTGAGTTTGATCCCTGGTACCCACACACTAGAAAGAGAGAACCACTTCCTGTAAGTCATCCCCTGACCTCCATACACATGCCATAGCACAAATATGGTCCCCTCCCCATGAACATACAAAGTGTAGCAAAAGCATGGCAAAATTGTGACTTAGAAAAATAGCCTACAGCCGTGCAACCCTGAACATGCTGAGCTTTTGTATAATAATAAAAACACTAGGATTTCTGACTGAGCCTAGAAGTTACAATTACTTCAGACAAAATCAGTAACCACCCCAAATTCTGGAAAGTTGGGCAAGGTATAAAACAAACAGATTGAAACCAAAGAAATACAAAAGAAAGTTAGCGTGTGCTAAAATACTCACTTGCTTTCTCAGCATAAGAAGCATGCCCGTTGCAAATGCAGTGAGAAAAATTTTCAAGTATCTGGTTGTCTAGGCAGATGGGAGAAGCAGACATGTTCTTAGTAATTGGATGATGAGGAAGTTGGAATGACCTCTGTAGAAGGCATCCTGACAGTGTTTATCACTTTTCAAACATGCAAAGCCTTTGACCTCCCAAGTCTACTTTTATATCTCTACCCAATAGACAGATTCACACATATATTGAAGGATGACACTTCCAGGACCTTCACCAAAGCATTATTTATAGTCATTAAAGACTGAAAAAGCCACCAAATAGAGAAGTGGTTAAACACAGAACAGTGTGTCGATGGAAGGGAAAGGTAGACAGACAGCTGTGAGACATTGCCAGACATATTGATAGGAACTGAGCCCCACAATACAGTACTAATTAATAAAAAAAATCAGATAAAGAACATGTGTATTTTGCTGCCCTTATTTTTTGAAGGGAGATTTACATTTTTTTGGTCTGAAATACATTATCAAGGGGAAGATGAAGGCGAACAGGCCAAAAACATGTGTGGAGAGGCTATTCTGAAGGGTGGTTCAGCGTCGTGGGAGGAAGGATGGCTACCAAGTGAAGAAGGTGACATGAACAAGGGGAGAATAACCAAAGCCCACGGAGCTGTTTTAAATAATTTAGTGATAACAGGACATGGTGAGCAACACAAAAGAAGACGCTGTCATGGTCACAGTGAACTTGGGGGTTCTGCCCAGATCAGATGTGTGAGCAGAGGCGTCAGTGACTGAGATGAGGAATCTTTCAATAGCCAAGAGATTGAGGAGACAATTAGAAGTTCTGCCCCAGTGAAGATGTCTGCTGTAGACCTGGAGATAGGAGTCTGAAGCTCAGATGTACTATAGGAATTGGATTTGTGAACTTAGGAGATCGCCTAAGGTGGGCAAAAATAAGATGAAATTGAATAAAATAAAAATGTATTCAATATAGAGATTGAATAGAAAAGAAAATTGCCAATGGAAACAGAATCAGAGCCCAGAGAAGGGGAACTAAGAGACTGTAGGGCCAAAGGTACCAAAAGGAGACTGTGTCATGGATTAACTCTCAGAATCACCAAAGGTCAAGAAGGATTAGCATAGATCAGTAGTCTTCCTCCTGAGTCCTAAAGTCTTCAAGAATTAGGATGTTTATACATTTTTGTACGCCCAGCATCTTACACATAATAACTAGTAAACTTATGTTAAATGGGAGAGAGACGGGAATACACAGATAGACAGACAGAGACTGTCGAATTTATGTTTGGATCTCAGGAAATAAATCAGACTGAGGATGAAGCTTAGGAGTAGAACTTACCTACCATGTAGAAAGCCCTATCTTTGCCTCCCAGCACCACAAAACAAATTAGTAAGTAAATAAATAAGTAAGATTCATTTGAGATTCAACACAAGGAATCTTAGGAAAGAGATAATCTGTACACTTTTTATTTGTAAGCTGACTGGCAGATTAATTGCTCATGAGACCACAATCTTTTATATTAAGTGCCTTCTCAAAACACTCTGATCAGTAATTTCTGTGTCTGGGACACCTAAGTCACTTTTGTATTTCTTTAGGTCCTAGATACAAAAGGAACAGTCTGTTTTATCCTATCCAGAGTCAGGGGCTCTCATCTGGAAAATCCATTTTGGGGTTGCCACAGTTCCAGTGACACTGTAGGCACTCTTAGATGCCCAGCCTCAGTTGCCTCTCAAAGAGAAGAATGACTCTAGGCAGGAAGATTTCTGTCCTCCTAGACACCTCCATAGGCTTCTCAGGCTGCAGAGAAGTCAACAGGGAAGAGGGATGGCTTCATTCTGAGAATGTGGGAATCTCTGATGGAAGAGTGTTGTGGGCACGGGGCTGTACTCAGTTGGAAAAGTATTTGTCTAGCTTGCACAGGGCACTGGGTTCAAACCTTAATATCCCATAAAACAAAACAAACTAGAGTAGAGCACACTAGAATACCAGCTCTCTGGAAGTAGAGACAATAAAATCAGATGTTCACGGAGCTCTGAGCCAGCTGAGGCCATGTGAGAACCTGTCTTGAAAAGAGAAAGGAGGGAAGGAAAGAAGGAAGGAAGGAAGGAGAAGAAGGAGGAAGAGAAGAAGAAAAAGAAGGAAGAAGAAGAAGAAGAAGAAGAAGAAGAAGAAGAAGAAGAAGAAGAAGAACATCATCATCATCATCATCATCATCATCATCATCCTTGGAGCACCTGTACACATGTGGTATACACACACACACCCCTTAGTAAAAATGAAATAAATCTTAAAAAAAGAAAAAAGCTTTAGAAACTAATAGAAGTAACTTTAACAATATTGAAAGGCCTGTGACATCCTGACATTATGATTGGTGATTAGCAAACTTTCTCTATAAAGGATGAGATAGAAAATATTTTAGGCTTCTCTGCCTCTGTTCCAAATTCCTAATGCTGCCATTGCAGTAAGAAAGCAGACATCACAAATATACAAATAAAGCTGAGCATGGTGTGCACACCACAGTCTCAGCACTCGGCACTCCACAGGCGAGTAAAGCAAGGAGTCTCAAGTTCAGGGTTGCCCAAGGTTGTCCAGCAAGATGGCTGAAGACGGAAAGACTGAAGAAAGGGAGAGGGGAAGGGAGGAACTATTGAATAAGCATGGCCATGTTTCAGCGGAACTATTTATGGATAATAAAATTTGGATTTCATACAATCCTCCCATGTCATGAGGTTTTCATTCCTCTTTTAATATTTTTTCCAACCGTTTTTTTAAACTATGAAAACAATTCTCAGTTTACAGGCCACACAGCAACAGGGTGTCGGCTGCATATGGGCTGCATGGGGAGTAGTTTTGCAACCTCTGGTTTAGATAAGTGTGAACATCTTGTTATGAAAAAGCTGTTCAGATGTGGGCTTCCCAAAACAATAATTTGCTTCATTTCTATATCTCTTCACCTTTATTTTCACTTCTCAAATTTGCATGGACATAAATGTCGATCTGTCAATCTGCACCCGAGTTACTTGGGAACAAAAATGTCCCCCAGGAACAGTAGTCTTTGTGTGTTTCACTCTTCCTTGTAATGGATGTGTCAGTGACTGGCAGTATTTTAGCCAGCAGTGGACCTATATGTGATAATAGTCCCATAATTTTATGATGGGGGTGAAAAATTCTTGTAGCTTAGTGATAGCATAGCTTTCAGAATGCTGGAGCAGGAGGCATTATCAACACAGGTAGGGTGATGCTGGTGTCAGTAAGCCTACTACATTTCTGGTCACAGAAAAGTATAGCAGTACAGTTGTGCAGTGCATAATACTTGATAGTTACTGTAAAGGACCGTTGTATGGGCTGTGTGCTTACTGCACTATACTTTATGTTACTTTAGTATTGCAGAGCATACGCCTACCAATAAATATGACTACTGTAAGATAGTGTGCCACTTATACCCACATCAGTCATATATCTTTTTCTTATGCTTGATTTAATATAACTTTTCATTTATTGTGCTCTGTGAGCAATCAACTGTTTTATATATTGTAGTTGGGTTTTTTTCTTTTCTTTTCTTTTTCTTTTTCTTTTTGCTTTTTGGCCACCCAGCTCCCAAATAATACACAAGAAGGCCTATTCTTTCTTATAAATGCCCAGCCTTAACTTGGTTCATTTCTAGACAGCTCTTCTTAACTTATCGTGTCTACCTTTTGCCTCTATTTCTGTATATCTTTTCTTTCCCTTGTATTCCATGTCTGGCTGTGTAGCTGGGTGGCTGGCCCCTGGAGTCCTTCTTCTTCTCTTACTCCTACATCTCACTGCTTGATCTCCCTTCCCAGATCCCTCCTATTTATTCTCTCTTCCTGCCAGCCTTGCCTATCCTTTCTCCTGCCTTGCTATTGGCCGGTCAGCTTTTTACTAGACCAACCAGGTGTTTTGACAGGCAAAGTAACACAACTTCACAGAGTTAAACAAATGCACCATAAAAGAATGCAACACATCTTTGCATCATTAAACAAATGTTCGACAGTGTAAATGAATGTAAATAGCTCAAAATAATACTCCACAACAATATATGTGTTTGTGTTATATATGTGTGTATATATATACATATATACTAGGCATATGTATATTATATTATGTCTACTTTATGTGTATATATATGTATCATGTAACCCAAGTGAATGGTAGTCTATGCAATGTAGGCTTTTGTGAGTGCTCTCTGTTTACCAAATAACAAAACCACACAAGGACATTTCTAAGATCATGTCTCCATCATTAAATGACTCTTGACTGTTTTATATGATAAGGAATTCTTCCTAATTGACTTTATAAATACATAAAACCAAGATAAAACAGCAACTCTAATCAGTCTTGTGTGTGTCTTGGTGACTTTTCTATTACTGTGATGAGATACCATGACCAAGGCAACTTATAGAAGAAATAGCTTATTGGGGCTTACAGTTTCAGACAGTGTATGACCATCATGTCTGGGAGCATGGCATCAGGCAGGCAGGCCTGGCACTAGAGCAGTAGCAGGAGGCAGAGAGAGAACACACTGGGAATGGCCCAAGTTTTTTGAAACCTCAAGGTCTGCCCCCTCTCCCCCAGTGACACATTTCCAACAAGGCCACACCTCCTGATCCTTCCCAAACAGTTCCACCAACAGAGAACCAAGCAATCAAATATATGAGCTTGTAGCTGCCGTTCTCATCTATCCCACCACAGTGTGTTTATGAATGTGTGCAGGTGTGTGAGAGTGTTACACATGCATATTCAGGTATATGCATATGATTGCCCACCCTTGTAGAGGCCGGAGGTCAACCTCAGGTATCGACCCCCAGGAGCCGTCCATCTTGGGTATTTTTGTTGTTGTTGTTGCTGCTGCATTTGCATTTCCACCTTGTTTGTTTTTGTTTTGAGACCAGGTCTCTCACTTGGTACCTTGGGCTCACCAACCAGCTCTACAGATCTCTTTCTCCCCTTCCCAGTGGTGGGATAACAGATTTATGGCACTACACACAGATTTTTATATGCATGTTAGGAATCATCTTAGGTCCTCATGCTTGTATGAAGCATTCTCCTGACTAAGCTATATCTCCAACTCCCGCTAATCATGTTGTGTGGTCATTGGGGTTTTGTTTTGTCTTTTTGAGACAGGGTCTCACTGTGTAACTTTGGCTAGCCTGAAATTCACTACGTAGACCAGGCTGGCCTAGAACTCACAGAGTTCTCTGTCTCCTAAGTATTGAGATTAAAGGCATGTACCACCACACCTGGCCCACTAATTATAAATATGTGTGTGTGTGTGTGTGTGTGTGTGTATGTGTGTGTGTGTGTATTACCATATTAGTTCATTAGATTTGACATCTGCTTTTATGTAGTACTGTGCTGGGTATCATGGAGATAAAAGAGACTAGAATATTGGTAGGTAGGTAAGTAGCTACTTAGAAAACCTAGTGACCAGAAAAAAAACCAGTGAGAATTGCCAGCGTTTGTTACTGTCAAATGCATGAAGTGTGTCTTGAGAAGCACCTGAAGGCAGCCAGGGGAGCGGGAAGGTTGAGGTTTGAGCTCTTTTGCATTCCAGCTGTGTGACCTTGGGCTGATTACATAAACTGAATTTCAGTTTCCTCATTTCAGACTGGGGATAATAATAACTACCTGCGAAGGAGGTTGGGATTAAATAAGCTAGTATATATAAACCTGCTACTCCCTGGGATCCAGTGAACAATTGGTAAGCTGCAGCCGTTGTTGGAGGGGGCGGGGGGGGGGGGGGGGCAACATACGGGTATCCAGCTTATTCACAAGAAGAGCAAACAGTCAGGACAGAGTCACCTGGAAGCTACAGAGTCACGGACATGTCTAGAAACCCACAGACCCGATAAGGAACATTTGGGTGAAAATAAAAGCAGAAGTGATAGTGTCACACAAGCATACAGTAAGGCAGCTGGCCAGCTGTCGTCCTTAGCAACCAGCTGCTGGGCTGCCTGTGAAGCTCCGCCTACCTCCAGGCCCAGCTCCCCAGCGTCCGCGCTCCAGCGCTTAAATGTCAATTGTAACTGAGTGAAAAGCACATGTTTTCCTTCCAGGCGGGGCATCTGAAGCCCAGACACCCCAATGTTCCTCCTATTATGCCCTCTAATTCTGGACTTCCGCCCTAAGCTCTGCCCCTTCTTCTTCTGGTCAATGGGTGTTGAATGCCCGTCTTCCCCTGGTGGTGCGCTTCCCTGAGCACTAGCCTGTTTCACCAGGGCTGAGATGCCTTGTTGGTCTGGGCTCTGACTAGCCGCCTTCCACAGGCATCTGTATTCTGCTGCTCGCTCCCTGCTGTTCTCCCCGACCCGGTCCAGGTGTCACGCCCTCAAGGGGCCACCCAGCTAGAAGAAGGCTGGACTGCTTCATAATAACAGCTTCCTTAGTTTTACCTTGGTGTGGGACAACAGGCTTTTCACAGCCTGCCTTTCTTATTCTAGGCCTCTGTGTTTACAACCCATGCCATCTGGAGTACCCCCACCCCAGTGTCAGGGGTTCCTGTCTTCTCTCCCCTGGCTAAGTATTCTCAACAGTTTCTAGCATGTCTTGTGAGCCTTTGGTGGCAACATCGATAACGTTTTCCCAATACAGATGACCAAATTAGTGGCAGAGGGACATAACATAGGGGTAATAGCGAACTTCAATTTATTTAGAGTCAACTGACAATACCATTCTGCTGAAAAGCAAGCATTAAATAAAGTTGGCATACCCTGGATTTAAACTAATTCCTTATTGAAGAGGTGCTAGTCTATGCTTAGTTCTAACTAGCCAAGAAGAATGTGCAGGTGAAACAGGTGACGGACAGCCACTGCTACACTCTTGAAATGGAGATAGCCAGAAAAGGCGGCTCTGCACTCACCAGCTGATCTGCCCAAGATGAAGAGAGCATGCGCTGCATACGCCACATGCGCATGCCGGGAACCTTTGGCTGGCCAGGAACTAAGAAAGTTCTAGAGGAGTAAAATGTCTGAAGAGGTACCTTTCCATACAATTAATAATTTCAGGTTAATGAAAAGGGAATTGTTAAAAGAAAAAAAACAAAAAGCAAAAACAGTGTCGTTGCTTGTTCAAGTAGCGGTCTGATCCGCTCCTGGCTTTAAAGGGTTTGTGCCAGAGGCAGGAGAGGGGGCATGCGACATGTTTGCTTAATTTGAAGCAGCGAAGGGTTTGCTATATTTGAAACAAGCCTGCATCCTAAGACCTCAGGTGGGAGTGAGGGATTTAGCTCAATTGGTAGAGTGCTTGCCTAGCCCGTGTGAAACCCTGGGTTCACACAGAATCTGGTGATGCATGTCTGTTACCTCAGCACGCTGCGGGTGCAGATAGGGAGGATCAGAAGTTCAAACAAGTTTGAGGCCAGACTGAGATACATGTGACCCTGTCTCAAAAAAAAATTTTTTTTAAACCCTCAAAGAACCTCAGTCCCCTCAGTAGATGCCTGGAACCATGGAGATTAAGAAACGCTGTGTATACTGTGGATATTTCCTATACATACTTGTGATAAAATTTAACTTATAAATTAGGGACAGTAGCTGAGATAGCAATATATTAGACAAGATATTTTTAAAAACATATACATTGTCTATTTTAGGAATGTTCTAGTTGACACTTTGGGATAACAGTTGGAAGCCTAACTGAGACCATAGGGGAAAAAATTAGATGAATGGAGCCACTATATAAATGGGCCATCTCCAAACGCAGCGTTCAGACCTGTGAGAACAATAATGTCCTAGCTAAGGTCCACAGGCAGCTGGAGTCTGGGGAAAGGATTGAAGACAATGAATGGGCTTTTTGTCTGTGTGGTGGAACCAGACCCAGTGTCTTATGCATGCTAGTGCCCTGACCCTGAGCTGCATGCACCCTCAGCCCGTTTGTTGTGTTCATGTTCACAGTAAAGAATGATGGCAAAGGAGTAACGCTGCTGAATGGGGCAGACTAACGTCGATGAATGAAAAACAGTTCATTCAACTAGCTTCTTCGGGAGCCTGAAGTGTAGCTCCTTCCCCTGATACGTTCTCATTCATATCCCCATTCTCCCACCTCTTCCTCCTACCCAGGGTCTTGTGCTATGGAGCTGAGGCTGACCTGGAACACATGACTCTACCTCAGCACCCCCAGTTGTTGGGATTGCAGGGTGAACCCTGTAGCTAGCTGTTTTGCTACATGTTGGTTTGTCAGGTTTCTGTGTTGGACTTTTGAGACAGGATCACACTACATAGCCTAAGCCAGCCTCAGACTCAAAGCAACCTTTCAACCAGGCCTGGCATTCACTGCTGGTGATCAGACTCAGAACTTTATTCATGGTAATCATGTTCTCTGCCGCTGACCTATATATACCCCAGGCCACTTTTAAAATATGTCTTTGTGTGTGATCGTGTGTATATAGGCACATGTGTACAGGTGCACGTGTGTTTGTATGGAGGATTACTTTTTGAAACCAGGCTCAGCTCTTAGGCGAGGCTGGCTGGCCAGCCAGTACCAGGGACCCACCTGTCTCTGCCTCCCCAGTTCTGGGATTACAAACACGTAGCACCGTGTCTGGCTTTTTAAGACATAGATTCTGGGGATCAAACTTAGCTCTTCATGCTAGTGTGGCAAACACCGTATCTCGCAGACCCATCTCCCAACCCCCTATGTTCCTAAACGCTGATTATACTTTCACTAGGTGTGCTCAGTGTGAAAGTATTTTCTAAGGAGGCTCAGTGTCCTGAATTGCCTTGCACCCTACTGCAAACTGGCTGTAGAAGGGTTGAGGTCTGAAGTCTTAGCATCTAGGTCTGGCAGATAAGGGACCCGCTTCCTATCCTGAAAGTGGTTGCCCTACCGGTGGCCACCAGAATGCTGGAAAGAAGCAGGTGGGAGTTTGGAGGCCACATTGAGAAGTAAATCGTCCTGTGAAGGATGAAGAGGCAGTGAAATGGGAACTGCTGAGGAATTTTTAAAAAGGAGCAAATAGTACAGACATAACTGAAACTAGAAAGCAGACTCTGGTCCAAAATTCCCAAGACCTCCATGTCTTAAAAAAAAAAAAAAAAATCCCCAAGACAGTGAAAAGAGACCATTGCAAGCCGCATCCCTGTACGTGTGTGCCACAGCGCAAGAGTGAATGCAGATGGGATGTGTGTTGGAAAGGCCAGGCATGGTGCATGAAGGGGCATTATCTCTGATGCGGTCAGGTGATAGTGGCTTGCCCTCAGTGGGACACTTTAAACCATGCCTAGCACATTGGAGTATGTGTGTCACTGTGCCCTGCCTCTGAACAGAATCAACTGGGTGACTGACTAAGAGCCAGCTGTTCTAGGGTCCAACTTACTCAGCTTTGACTGGTCCCATGGAAGGCTCCTCTGGGAAAGCCGTTAGAGGTTTGGAAACACAAAACAGGAAAAGACATTTTGGAGTGGTCAGGTGAAATCCTGGTCAGTACATGCCTATATAAGACAAAGAATGGTCGAAACAGAGAAGAAGGTGGGCAGGAGCCAGAGAGAACTGACTGGAACCCTTTGCTGTCAAGCCCATCTTTGGAACCTAGGCTAGGGGAGGAATACAGACAACATTTGACCTTGGGCGGAGAAGGAACTGTTCCAGCTACAAATCACCAGGGCTTTAGAAACCTGATGTACCCAAGCGGTTTATAGGCAACATGACCTTCCAGGGGGAAGACCACATCTTTAGCTCTAGTGTTGGCAGTGAGACAAGAATCCCTGAGTGCCAGAACACTTCAGTTTCTATTACAAAAGAGATCCCGATATACAGATGCATACAGCCTTAGTCATCCTCATACGTATGCCCCACCCCTTCCTTGTGGCCCCTGAAGAGCTCTGACTACTCTTTCTTGCCCAGAAGGCAAATCATGTGGTCCAGACTAAGCCAATCAGTAAAAGGTATCTATCCCTTAGTAGCTGACAGTATGATGGTATGGACCTGAGACCGAAGTTTCTCCCACCAAAGAGAAGGTCAGGACTTTTGCTGAGAATGCTGAACAGAGATGCTGTCCTGGAATTGGAAACAGAAGTGTGAAACTCTGAGAGTTTGGGGGCACCGTGGTGAGACCAGGAGGGAGAGAGTGTTCAGAAAGGAACTGTCACGGGGGCTAAAATGAAGAAATGACAAGGGAGCTGTGGGGTCCTGCCGATGCCTTCCCTGGCAGGGTGTGTGGTTTGCAAGTCTAAGACATTGGGGTCAACCCACAGTACTCGTCACCCGACCAGTCAGTTAGTGGTAAGAGCCTTTGTGCCTCCTAATACATCAGCAAGAACTTCAAAGTGATATACAGATATAAGCACATGGATAAAGTCCCAGAGAAATAACTGTACTTATTCTTGATTGTGAGTATAAACCAGTATTCTCTCAATAGGGAGCAATTGAACATTGTGTGTTTTAAAACCTTAGCAGATACAGTAAGGCATGGTGGCCCAGACTTGTAATCCAAGCATTTCTGAGAGGCTGAGACCAGAAGATCACAAGTTCAAGGTCAGCCCGAGTTCTACAGTTAGACCCTACCTGGATGGAAAAAAGGAGGCAGACCCAATACCAACAATAACGAAAACCCTCTTAATACATATGAACCATTTTATACTTACCATAAAAGTCTCAAGACTTTCTCCAAAGAAAATAATCAGACATGCCCACAAAATTGAATATGGAATATGTTATTTGGAGGTAACCTAAGAGTCTAAGAGGAACCATTTGATTGTAATACACTCCTATGAATGTAGGCACAAGATAAAAGCAGGGTTCAGAAGGTGTCATGACATCACTAAGTGTTATCTAGTTACATGTATGTATGTATGTATGTATGTATGTATGTATGTATGTATTTCTCTTGAGGCAGCGTCTCTCTATGTAGCCCTGGCTGTCCTGGAACTCACTCTGTAGACCAGGCTGGCTTCGAACTCACAGAGATCCACCTGCTTCTGTCTCCTGAGTGCTGGGTAAAAGTGTGTACCATCAGCCTAGCCTGGCTTGGTTATTTATTTTTAAATGTATTTTCTCAGGGGTTGGAGGAGGGGAACAGACCGGAGAGTTATGCAGTAAAATATATTTAGTGAAAATGCCTTGGTAGTAAGATTGAGTTAATTTTCTTTATGATTTCTGTATATTCTAAACTAACATAGTATTTTAAATCTACATGCAAGCTCCTGCAGTCAGAGAAAGAAAAAGATTTTACCAAAAAGAAACTTACTATGAAATGGGAGCCCATGATGAATGAAGGGTAAATTTAAATAAGATTTCAATTTCAATGAGATTCAAATTTAAATGAAATCCAAAGCTTCTGATCCATATAGGCAACAAAAAAAGCATTTCCAGCTCTGGTGTGTTATGAGGAATTTTGCCGAGGAAAGTACCACATCCTGGGATTATGCAACTTGGCTAAAAAAAAATTTTTTTTTCTGTTTTTTTTTTTTTGTTTTTTTTTTTTTTTGTTTTGTTTTCATTTTTTTTTTTGTCAGGGTCATGCTATACAGCCCAAGCTGACCTCAAACTTAAGATACTTCTGTCTCCCGCTTCTCAAGGGCTGAGTTTACATACTTGCTCCATTAGGTCCTGCCAACTTTGCCAATGATTTAAAAAAGCAAAGTGAATTCCAGAACCTCGGGACTGATAAACTAACCACTTAGGAAAAGAAAGTTGGTATCTACAAGAAACAGCAGGGGTTTCATTGAAGTTAAGTACTTGTAAAGTACTGTGATTTCCTCATCCCCACGTGCTTTAAACCTCAAAATCCTCATTCCAGACCTCCAAGGTAGGTAGTACATTATCCCCTTTAGGCAGAAGCTGGAGGCCTTAGATGTCAAGTGCTTGGCACGTGGTCTTCTCCTCCCTTCCAGGAGCTGAGGCTACTAGGTGGGGACGAGTAGAGGCATATTTATCATACCTGGCATTGTAGAGAGATTTCCGTGAGATCCTGATGGACGATATGAAACATTAAGGGACAGTATTATACCATAGCATTAGATGAAGCGTTACACACAAAAATGATAGGTTAATAAAATCTGGTTTACTGAGAGCTTTCAAATTGGTTCTGGTAACAATTGCACTTACTGTGTGCAGAGTTCTATGCTGAAATGCTTTCTGACTGTTATCATGCCCAGCACAGGAGAAGCAAAGGTTATCCCCATTTTACAGGTGATAAACCAAAGCTCAAGAGTGACATGTGTCCGGGCTCCTGACCGTGTATTAGTAAGCATGGGGGTTAAGGCTGAGTCACAGAAAATCGGAGCTCGGCACCCATAATTGATACTTATATCAATATATCTTCATTTGGTCCTTGGCTCCAGTAATGGCTCAATTCATTTCTTTTACTAAAAGAAAGGGTTATTTATCTGAGTAACAGCTCAAAATGACACACGCGGTTGGAAGAGAAGGCCAGCAAGAAACCCAGTCTTCTGAGCCCTTACACGTAGAAAGGCCCTGCTCTGGTTAGCACCTCGGAACTGCTCTATCATGTAGACAGGGTAGGAATATCTCCCCCACCCCCACCCCTCCTGCCCTGCCCCACCCTGCTGTCAGGTGAGTCAGGATCCCAAAAACAAAGCCAGAATTCAAATGTAGATCTTCCTGGCTCTCAAACCCCTGCCACTTTTACTACTAGCTAAATAAACCAATGTTACGTGAATACAGTATTTAGGGGTGGGGAGTAAATGTTGCAATTGGCTTTAGAATATTAAATGTATAAAAGGTAAGGTTTGGGTTGTTTTTCAACATTTAAAGTGCAGGTAGATCTATCGCTGGGTCTGATGGAGCATGTGGAGGCAGGAAGACTGCAATGGAGGCTGACGGGGGAGGGGGGGTCGGGGCTATAGTGAGTTGCAGGCCAGCTTGGGCTAGAGGGTGAGATCTGGGCTCAAAGATAAACCAAACCTCAAGATCTGAATTGCTTATGAAGCACCTCACGTCAGCAGCGGCTGTCAGAACAGCCCTGTGATTTTTAGTTAGTGTGACAGGAGGAACTATGTTCTGGATGGCGGAGATGCCTGCTTAGGTCTGGACACTGCTTATACCAGCTGGGGACAGTTGCGCTTGAGTGCCAAGCTTTCCAAACCACTCTGATATGTAAGGCTACGAATATCTAGAGGAAGCAAGCGAGCTGGCGGCAAACATTTACATTAAACTGGATTATTTCATAAATGTGAAGTGGGAAAACCTGAGGGCCAGTTGAAAACCTTCAGCTAGCAGGAACGGTGCTATATGGAAGACATTTTTATGTTGCACAAGGGTGGAGAGAAGAGACAGCTGTGGCTGGAAGGAGGCAGATGTGGGGGAGCAAGTGCAAAGCCAAAATATTATTGCACCTTGCATATTGTTTGGGAGACATAAGTGCTGAGCCGGATACTTTAAACATAGCAGGCACTCAAGAAAGAAATATACACTGAGCTGAACTGGACTTGCTGGCATGCAAAAACTCAAGGTTGTCTTGTGGCCAGAGGCTAGACAGCTACCTGGTATACTCAGGTGGGTGTCTTTCCACCTGGCCCAGCTCCTGGTTCTCAAGCTTCTGACACCTCCAGATTCTGGGATTTCAGGCAGGCACCACAGTGAGCCAGGGCTACCTAGTGAGTTACAGGTCAGCTCTGACTGCAGGGTGACACCTTTCCTCAAAAAGGGAAACAAAAAAATGTGTTGTGTATGGGAGTGGGGGAGAAGAAGGAGAAAGAGGCTTATCAGAGTGAGACCTTGTTTCAAGAGGGAGAGAGCCAAGGAAGGAAGGAACCAGTGTGAAGTCTTGTCTCAAAAAGAGAGAAGAAGAAAGAGAGGAAAGGAAGGAAGGAAGGGAGGGAGGGAGGGAGGGAGGAAGGAAGGATGGAAGGAAGGATGGAAGGAAGGAAGGAAGGAAGGATGGAAAGAAGGAAGGAAGGGAGGAAGGAAGGATGGATGGAAAGAAGGAAGGATGGAAGGAAGGAAGGATGGAAAGAAGGAAGGATGGATGGATGGAAAGAAGGAAGGAAGGAAGGAAGGAAGGAAGGAAGGAAGGAAGGAAGGAAAGAAGCAAAGAAGCAGTGGGCCTTGTGACAGTTGTATGGGGACAAAGCCAAAGTGACTTCCAACACAGAGATCAGAAGGGCCCAAAAAGAGCGGAAAAAGGCACAACCAGCGAGGCAGGAAGGGGGACAGGGCTGTGTGGAAGGCAGGCAGGCAGCTGTAGAGGGTCTTGCCACAAGAGGAAGTGACCACAGGTCCCATGATCTTCCCTCTTCCAAGAGGCTGCTGGGAAGGTGAGATGACCAAGAATTGGTCTTGCACTTGACGTCACAGAAGTCATTTCAACCTTCACAGCCGAGATGCTCTGCAGTCTTCATGTCATGTGTTTAGTGGTGTGATGGGGTGACTAGGGCATTCAGTTAGCTTTAAGAGGGAAAAGAGTTGCTTGTTAAAAATGAGTGACAGTTCCTCAAAGGAAAAGGCTGTTTTATAAATTGGTCAGGAGCTGCCAGGTCAGTGAGGTACTCTGAGACAAGGGTGGGACTGAACCTTTCCTTGAATGACAATGGAGTCCGCAGTTGGAGTTCAGAGCTTTAGTCCCTGAAGCCTCTCCAGGACTTCTTCACTGAGTATACCATTTTCTTCCCTGGCCAGTTCACTCATGTGGGGGCTGCTCGGGGAAGAGCCATCGCAGCAGGGATATGGGGTAGGGTTTTCAGAAACTATTGCTAACACTCCTTGCTAGTTTGTGGGGTTGCTGATAAGACCTACCAGACTGGCCCTCTTTCTTTTCAGGACAGTGCAGCACTGAGCCTGAGTACTCCAGAAGAGGTGGACAGGAAAGCCTGTCCTGTCCAACTGAGTGAATTTGAATGTGTTGTACTTGGAAATATTGCAATATAAAAGTATTAATCTAATAGTGGAGATGGGTTAAACAACCACCTAGATTTGATGAATTTCGAGACCGGGCTTAACTGTAACTCCTTAGATTTAAGCTGTTATGAAATTGGGAAACTACAGACGTGGAGGAGACTGGATCGGGGCTGATTTTCTGCCATTCTTTTTGTGATATCTCATATGGAGTCTAAGTTCCCAGAGGGACTATGGATACAGACATAAAATATACAGAATACATTCTACGGAGATGACGGTGAATTAGACATTTCCCTTTATAGAGTTATTTATGGGTTCGTCTAGTGCCTGTGCAGTGCCTGGCTCAGACGCTCCTGATACACCATCTCTATAGTTCTCCAGCTGCATATAGTTCTGTCTTACTTGTCTGTGTCTTTGTACATTATGTTCCCTGTACCAGAAACAACCATAGCCTCTTCCTGGAATGATTGGCTCTGGGAGGAGGCCATCTTCACCCACTCTGCCACCCGGATCCCTGCTCTATGCTCCCAAAACCACTGTTCCAGTTCCACCCCCATGGCAGTACACAGCGTTTGTGGGATCTTCCCACATTCTCCTTGGCGCATACGTTTCTTGAAGTCTATGATCTTTTGCCTGGTTTTATCCTTTGCATTTAGAATAGTGTTTGTGTGCTCTGGGGAACCAAGTTTGTTCAAAAGTGTGACTGAGTAAGTGAGTAAATGAATTAACACATGGAAGGTTGGGAAAGTAGTGCCTCCCAATGGAGATTAATACAATTTAGGTAACACCAGGTGGGTGACACATGCCTGTAACCTCAGGACTAGGAGCTCAAGAGGATGCTTTGCTCCATAGTAAGTTTAAGGCTAGCCTGCTCTACTTGAGAGCCAGTCGGAAAAAAAATAGATAATTTTACATCTCTGCAGAATTTGAATAATACAATGGTACTTCCAAAATTCAGTTAAGATGACATGACGGTTGGCATATAACACACACACACACACACACACACACACACACACACACACACACACACTTCAAAGTAAGGTGAAGCCTGGGCTCCTGAAGAGCAGAGCTGGGTGGTGGAGAAACTGATTCATTTAGATCTAGGTTTGTGCAAGAGATTTGATCTGAGGAACTGGAAGTATTTTGCTCCACGTTATTTAACCATGGTATTTTTTCACTTTGAAATTTAAGAATGAACTAAGTGTCTCTAAACATGTTGATTTAAGGCAACAAAACCATGAAGAACAAACCAGCCTGGACCCCTTCAAAGTGAAATTCCACTGAACCAGGCCTGCCTGTCATTCCAAACCCCCCCCCCGCCCCGATTTCTTTTATGCCCAATCTGTAAAATGCTGATGACCCTTTTTATTGTTTACATTCTAAAAGCATCGTCAGGGTGAGAGAGTCTAGATGATTATGGTGTCTTCTTGGAAGATAAGCATTATACACGAATGAGGTATTATTATTTAGTTTTAGTTTTGCCTTTTTGGGCCTATTAAATGAGAATTAGATGAAAACCCTGCTTTAAGCAATAGCCAGCAGGTAAATGATTATTGACCTGAGTACAATGAGATTAAGAAGAAATTTCCAGCTGTAACTGTAAGTCAACCTGTCTGTGACCCGGGGGATTGGTGTGTGCTGTTCACCACTGTCCTCTGCACTCTGGTTAGGAGCCAAAGTCAGATAAGCCTTTGGGTTCAGGCCTGGAATGCGTTTCAGAGGACCCAGGCTAACCTGGAAGGATTATGCTTTGGAAATAACGTTCCCACTAGTGAAGTCATGCATCTAGTTTTCTTGTGGACTTGGGTCCTAAATGAACCATCAAGCCTCTGTTTCCCCTTCGGGCACTTGGGAGAAGCTAGTTGATTCGTGTGGTAGTCTCTGGCTACTTAGCATTGATTGGTGCCTGTGTGCATGGCCGAGCAGCTCCAGGCCACAGCTTTCCTGTGTTCTTGGAATTCAGGATCATGGTAGCAAGAGAAGGAGTTATGGAAATCCTGCTTGTGGGGTATAAATGTAAATTTTGCTTATTATTGAAGGTAGACTGGTGAGTAGAGGCACCAGCCATGCAAGGCTACTGGCCTGAGTTTATTTCCTGGGACCCACACTAAGATGGAATTAGAAAACTGACCTCCTATCATGAGAGTCTGAGAACGTGAACAGGGCCAGGGAGGATGCAGAGTAACTGAGCTGATGGTGAAGTGTACATCTGTGCAATACAGCTGTATCTGCCTTGGTGTGTGTGTGTGTGTGTGTGTGTGTGTGTGTGTGTGTGTGTGTGTGTCCGGGGCACATATCTATGCTTCTCTGGTCCCTCCTCTTGCAATGCTTCCTGCCCCTTCTGCTTGCCAAACCCCTTCTTGTGCCTGTCCCCTAGGACTTGGCTCACCTTCACCCCCAGGACCAACCTTCAGCAGTGCTTGCCATTGTGGTCATCTGTTTGCCACCTGACCCATTAATTTTGGCTTCTGGATTTTGCTTTCAGAGAGGCTCCCTGCTTGCATCGCTGCTTGCTTGGCCAGCTGTGGGGCCAGCTGCCTGGTCCAGATTCCAAGGTGACCAAACTCCTCCTCTCCCTCTTGAGAGCTTCCACGATGGTCGCCATGACAATAGGGGAGAGGAAGTGAGCGTGAGGAGCGGATCTGTCCCAGCTGAGGTCATTCCAGTGACAGGCTGCTCAAGAACTCATATGTGCCTTCATCCATCACAGTGGGCCTTAGTCCAGGAAGCCGGCGTGGACCTTTGAGACCTAGAAGGAGGCTACACAGGGAAGATTTGGTTTGCTTTACACCTTTAGCCAGACCCAGCATTAGTTGGTAGACTACTCTGAGGTGCCAGCTTTGTCTCCCCAAAGTCCTGCTGTGAGTCATCTGTGCTAAGGTCCTGGAGGAGGTAGAGTTCCCTTTTAAATATTCTCCATCTCATGAAGGTAGCCTTCATGAGGGGCCCATCCCCCACTTTGGGGCAGGAAGTCTAAGGATATGTGGTATGTCTTCTTCCCCATCCAAAGCAAATTTTTGAAGTGGTTGGCTGTGTGTGTTGGTTCCGTTCACATCTCAGTTCACACGGAGCTCATTTTTGACAAACCCATCCTGAGTTTCTGGTGCATCTGTGGGATCCTTGGTTTTTTATTTTTGATCCCTAAACAGTGTTTGCCTTTGTTGACCCCAGCCTACTTGCTGAAATGTGTGTTACCCTTGACATCCCCCCCCCCCCCCGATTCTGTGATGTGCCTTCTTCCTGTTTTAGGGGAATCCTTTCTCTGCTCAGGCTTTCAGCTTTGGTATTCCTCTGGGGTCTTGACTGCTTTTTCTTTTTCCCAACACACCCTTCCAGACTGTCTCATTCACCCTTGTGAATCCACTTGCTCTGTGTTGTATTAGTTTGCTTCTCTGTTGCTGTGACAAAACACTGACAAAGAGCCACTTGGGGAGGGAAGGCCTTTATTTCAGTTTACAAATCCCATGCTTCCTCTGGCTCGCTCAGTTGCCTTTTGTGTATAGCCTAGGCCCACCTGACTAGGGAAGGCACTGCCCACAGTGGACTGGACCCTGCTACATCAATTAGCATCAAGAAACTCACCTAAAGACATACCCAAGGGCCAATCTAATGAAGGCAATTCTTCAATTGAAGTTTCCTGTTCTGAAGTATGTCTAGGTTTGTGTCAAGTTGACAAAAATTAACCAACAAAGTTGTGTTGATGATTTCTAACCCTATTTCATCTAGCTGCCTGCCTTTGCTCTGTGAATATCCTAGGCATCATAAACACGGCCAAGGCATGTGTCTCTGCCTCCCCTGCAGTGTCTCTATCTTGTCTTCAGATTTTTGTTGTCTTAATGAATGACATCATAGTTCACCCTGTCTATATCACGGTCTTGACAGCTGCCTCTATGAAATGTCAATGTATAATCCACCACACTCTTCAGTAGATTCCATGTTCCTGGAATATGCCTTGTCAGCTTCTTTGGCACTTGGGCATCTTTGCTTTGCCAGGCTCGCCCCAGCCCGGATCGGCTGATGCACTCTGTCTTAGCTGTATTGACTTTATACATACATACACACACACACACACACACACACACACACACACACACACACACACACACATATATGATTCCTCATAGAGAAAGGGGATTTTGAAGAATCAGAAAGACTTGCTGCCCATGATGGAGCACCTTTGGGCCAAATGTGTGCTAAGAATTTGGAACAGGAGTAGCATGCCACAGACAGCTGTGCACTAGACCTCTGGCTTCCACACACAGCCCTTTCCTCCATCTTTAATCCCAAGCTTTCCCAGCCTCTTGCATGCATTTGTTAAACATTTAGTGTTATTTACTTGTCTTCCTTTTTAGAAAATGCCTATCTCACCATAGTAATTTTCTCTCTGCTGTGACCAAATCCCTGACAGAAGGGAAAATGGCTACAGCCCATCACGGCAGGGAAGGCAAGGCAGGAGGACTTGAGGCAGCTGGTCACATTATGTCCCCAGTCACCAGAGAGAGATGAAGGCTGGTACTCAGTTGTGTTGCCTTTTTATACAGTTCAGGATTCTGTCCCATGGAAGGGTGCCATCTGAATTCAGAGTACATCCTCCCTGTTCAGTTAACCTCTCTGGAAACTCCATCATAAGAGGCACTCAGAGGTGTGTTTCCATGGCGATTCTAAATCCAGTCAAGGTGACCGAAGATTAACCACCCCACAAACCCTCTAGAAGGTATGCTTCAGGGGAGTAGAGAGTTTGTTTTGTTTGGCACTCCATGCTCAATACCCGAAATGGTATATGGAAGACACTCACCAAAAATTTGCTGATTTAATTACCTTTAAAGGTTCTTTTGTTTTTAAGGTGCTGAAATGTGCACAGGTCTCTGGGGGAATCTAATACAGGCCTGGTATACGTCCCTGTCCCCCTTAACATTTTTTTTTATTGATGACTAAGATGATAACGTTGAAGGCATGCCAAGCAAATTGATGGATGACATTCAAGTAGAGGGTTAGTAACTTAGTGGATACAGTCAGGATCCCCTCATCCCCAGTGCTGACGGATTGCAGTAGTGAATCATCTGGCACTATGGAGTTAATGGGTACAAATATCAAGTCCTCAAAGATCCCTGAATCCAATTAAGCAGGTACAGAGTGGGTGCGAGATGACTCGCAGGCATGCACGTCAGGAAGATTTAGAGTCTCCTGTTGATTGTAGGTGGTGAGTCAACGCCGTGTGATGTCCGTTTCGAAAAAAATCAATCTCCTGTATTAATAGCAATAGAGCATTTGAGACTGGAGCTGACTCTCTAGTGCCCACCAGGGATCAGACCACATTTGCTCTGTTTTATGAATTCTGGGCTCAGACAGAGATACTGATAGACAGACACTCATCTAAGAAGAAAACAAAGGAATAATAAAGGTTCTGGTAAACAGTGTAATCCAGAAACACAGAAAGGCTCCAAGGCCATGTGTGAGCACAGGTGTGTGTGTAGCAAACAGCATAGATGGCCATCTTCTGAATTCTGAGCTTTGAGAGAGTGTCCTGTGGTGGAGATTCCGTTTCTCCTGGATAATCTTAATGTCAGATTGAGTGCCAGTAAGTAGTTATAAGCATGTGCATTTCAGCACCTTAGGGACTGATTGGGAATTAGATTTGCGAGGTCATCAAGTGGACAAGTACAGGGAGGAATAAGCCCTTGGATCTCTCCTCTTTATTGTCAGACAAGAAGACATGAATGCAGCCAGCCACATGGATGCATCTGAAAGAGCATCTCAGTCTGTTTCCCAGCAAGGAAAACAAGAGCTTTCTGGGTAGCCCTCTGATGGCAAGAGGCAGATGTGATGATCCATTACACACACACCACAAAGGCCTTGAGAATTCTTGCTCAGTTATTTTATTGTCATTTAAATAAGTGTTTGTTGAGTATCTATCCTGGGCCAGGTGCATCCAATGTGTTGGGGAGACAGAGGTGGCCTGGAGGGTAAGCTGTTAGTAGTACAGTGGGTGGCGTGGTGTAGAAATGGACAGATAAGTAGATCTTCATGACAGTGCTGTGACATTTAGCATAGGAGAAGAGTGAGGCGTGAACTTGAAATAACCTTCCTAGAGTAACAAACTTTCAAGGTGGAAAACTGGGGTTCATGCCTGTGCAATGGACACTAGCAGACACACTTGCCTGTTGCACTGAGTTGTCTTCACCAGCACACACACACACACACAGAAGAACTGGAGCCCATGTGATTGGACTGTGAGTCCAAGTTCAGTTTTTATTCACATGGCCTTGCTCCTTGGCCGATGTTGCATCCAAATGAGAAGAAATGGTCACAGAGGTTCAAACAGGATTCTGTAGATCTTGTATCTATGGTGACTGGGGACCACCATGGTGAAATCTAGAATGTGCTTTAAACACAGTCACCAACGTGGTGTAGACTTTCTATGTTTTAAGTGTTCTGGACTTTTAAGAGCAATAGAGTCAGCCTCTTGCCTTGTGTGAGGGGCTGCAGTCTGGGCAGCAGGAGATAAGGCCTGCACCTGCTGGAAACTAGACAGCAACCTTTCCCCTGAAGCCTTTTGAGGTACGATTTAAATGCTTTTCTAGAAAGAAGAGGATAAAATGTAAAGGTTTGAATAAAACTAGTTACACTGAATGCCTTGTAAATTAGCAGAGGAGGAATTGAGAACCTAATTGCTTAAATTGTCCAAGCCTTCTTACACTGAAAAGAAGTTCAGTCCAACATTCTTGTGCCTCCTAATTGAGCTGGGCTGGATCTGCGGCAGATCTGACCGACAGAGACCGGGCTATTAAATGAATGAAGTAGATGACCCCTTCCTCGATAATTACCGCTTATGCTAATGCAGGCTTGACCTATGTGATCAAAGCAATTGTGATTGTAAGCTACCCATCTCCTGTAATTTTTTGAGATTTGGTAATTTTGAAATGGGCTGCAGGCTGGGGTTTCTGTGGTCGGTGAAGGCAGCTGAGGCGGCGGAGCAGCTAAAGGTCAGTGCATTCTTTCCTTCCGGTGGGTGGGACTTGGGCCTGCCTGTCTCCAGTGCTTCGGTTCCTGTTGTCAAGTGTGGAGACCTAGTAGCTTCAAATGGTTTCTTGGCCTTTGCTGGATGCCTGTCTTCTTGGCTTCCAGTCCCTGGAGACGTTTATTCGGCTGGCGGCGAGAGAGTTTCATCAGGCTTTATTTATTTCGGTTGTTCCCATTTCTTTGTAATACCCTTCCATTTAAGTCTGCTTTCGAGGTGTCAACTAATGTGTTTTTATGTCTGCACAAGCCCTCTTGTTAGAACTCTCATGTAACCGTACAAAAGCACTTAGCTAGGTGATGCACAGTAGGTGCTACTTAGGATGCCATTGAAACGTTAGTAGCCAAGAACAGGGGTCTGTTTGGGAAATTAGGCTTAAATGTTTCATTGCATTTAGTATTTAAATAAATTATTTTTTAATTACAAAGGAGCAGTGTTCTTATAAACATATTTTTTTTTCATTTTATCACTCAGTCAGTAAAACTTGGAAAATTATTTTCTTGCATATTCCATTCTTTAAACCGGAAGGTAAATTGCTTTAAAGAGACTGCATTCCAAGCAAATGGCTTTTCATAAAGCCAAGAGTAAATGAATAGAGTGGGCTCTCCTGGCATTTTGGGATGCATGTCTAATTAGAGTTCCCAGTATTTCAAACCTATAATTTGCTAAAGTTGAGGTTTTTAATTCCAAGTGTTGAGCCCACTGGGTCGGAACAAGTGACCCTTGCTGGAAACATGTCAAAATTCAACTTTCTTGGATTGACTTCTAGCTTGTCACAAAATCAAAAATGTTGTCTATTCCCAGACTTAAAACTTCATGGGCTCCTTTCATT
Source organism: Onychomys torridus (assembly GCF_903995425.1). Lineage (NCBI taxonomy): Eukaryota > Metazoa > Chordata > Mammalia > Rodentia > Cricetidae > Onychomys > Onychomys torridus. The sequence goes on along the minus strand of NC_050445.1, from coordinate 38,944,301 downwards.
TGATTAAGATCCAGACAGAAGGGGAGCAGTTGTCTCCTCAGTGATGCTGATACTAGAGGGTCTGTCTGCAGAAGACTCCATCTCAGCTGACTCTATCTCCACACCAGTCAACATTATGTACATCTTCCAAGGGGTGGAGGAGCCCCAGGAAGGGATCAGCCATACACCAGACTTGAAATGTTGTCCAGCTCAAGGCTGGGTCCTAGATACTGAGGATAATGGCAGACATTGTCAGTTGCCATTGTTCACAACTTGAAACTGAGCCTGTCAGACTTGGAATAACTAGATTATTATGTAACCCTGAACGAGCAATTTAATCTGTTTTGTTTTGTTTTGTTTTGTTTGAGTGTTTGTGATGCTGGATATTGAACCCAGGTCCTTGTGCATGGTAAGCAAGCAAGCATCTCATCTCTGAACTGGATCTCCAGCCCCTTAGCCTATTTTCTAATTATAAATTAAAAAAAAGATTTGATTTGATTTGATTTTTAGTTACATGTATATGAATGGGTCTGTGCCGGTTAGTGCATTTGCCCACATTGGCCAGAAGAGGAAGGTGGATCTCCTGGAGCTGGAATTACAAGTGGTTATGAGCTCTGATATGGGTGCTGGGAACTGAACTCTGGTCATCTGCAAGAACAGTATATGCTCTTAATGGCTGAGCATAACTTTTTCTAAAGCAATGATTTCATAAGGTTATTGTGTTTGTTATTAAATGGTTGGGATCATATTGGCCTAAGTACAGATGGAATTTATGTGAGGAATAGGATAAGCCATGGAATCTCAGACAGGCAGGTGAGCCCACAGTAGCATTATCTACCTCTAGATACTTGTTAACTGGAAAGTTTCACTCTCAAGTGCATGGTTACATCTGCCTGTGCCTTTTTTCTCAAGTCCACATTCAAACAATATTCTTGTGCCTATCTGTCAATATAGTTCATAACATATTTCATACTGATTTATTTAGGAAAGTATTTCAAAATAATTTCAAAATAGCTGCCCAGTTGTCGAAGTATCAAACATTTAGAAGATATAATTGTATATATAATTATTAAATATGCTTATTTGACAAGGCTATTTGGTTTTTACATTTTTATTGGTCTTAGAAGACTGACTGTAATGGTCTCATCAAATGACTAACACTGGAACATTGTGTTGACCACCAATACCTCTTTCACTACCTCTCCTGCCCTTGCCTATGTTTCTGAATGTGATTCAGACTGCTAACTCCCGGCCCTCACCGGGTATCGGATGGATAAGAGGAAAGAGAGGCATTCCCCCAGGTATGAAGGGAGGCGTCTCCCAAGCCTTCAGAAGCCAACAAGGTAGTACAATGCAGGAAGTTTTTACTAAGAAACTGTCCGACATCTGCAGGCTATTTGACTGAAATCTGAGGTGTGGGATTTCAGTGTAGAGGTGACTTTGGAGGAGAAACTTGGTGCCAAATGGATCTGTTGTTGTTTTGCTGTTTACTCTCAGATTGCAAATCTGAGATGATCCCATTACAGCAAATGGCAAAGTCTCTAAACCCCAAACTTTACTTTATGACTATATTTGCATAAACTGTTATCTGTACCCACTGAAATAAAATATGATTAAATACTGCAGGATTCACTGTGTCCCATTATATTTAAAAAGTACAGGGTCACTGTAATCACTGCATCAGAAGTGAATTCTAGGCGAACTGTAAAAGCAATATTGTTAAGTTTTTTAAAATCTATCTTGTAAAATATATTTTCATGATTATCGGGAATATGCACAGAGCTGAGGGTACAATTCAGTGGTAAAACATGTGCACAGCTTATTTGAGACTTTGGGTCAAACCTCCAGCACCTCAGAAAGAAAAAGATGAAGAAAAAACATGTGCATTGTAAGATATATAGCTATATGTCGAGTAAACAGTCAAACAAAAGGAAAATATGATCACCAAATCCTCGCAACCTTATGACACATACATTATCACCATTAACACTTCATTGTATTTCCTTTATCTTTCCCCTTAAAAAAAAGTTCTCAAGGCTGGGCAATGGTGGTACACGCTTTTAATCCCAGCACTCAGGAGGCAGGAGCAGGCAGATCTCTGTGAGTTCAAGGCCAGCCTGGTCTACATGAGTGAGTACCAGGATAATCAGGACTACACAGAGAAATCTGTCTTGAAAATTTTTGTTTTTAAAATGTTAATACTCTGTAATCTAGGATTGCCTAGACCTCACTGGAGCCCTCCTGCTTCAGTCTCCTGAGTAATATTAATTACAGGTGTGAGCCACCATGCTCAGTTTTTCCCCCTTTTAATGGGTATTTATACATACACACAAATAGACTCATGTACACATATCACACACATATTCCAGATTTTTCACTACTTATAAATGTGAGCTCACATTTTATCTTAGAAAATTTAAAACATAAACCCAAGTTGGTAGAGAGCATAATGAACCACTGTGCCTATTAGCCTGTGGCCAGCCTGTCAGAATCCCTGTACTCCCCTGTTTATTTTTCATTATCTGTCTATCTGTCTGTCCGTCCGTCCGTGCGTCCATCCATCCATCCATCCATCCATCCATCCATCCATCTATCTTCCTACCGACTATCTTTGGTTTTTCGAGACAGGGTTTCTTTGTGTAGCTTTGGAGCTTGTCCGGATCACGCTCTGTAGACCAGGCTGGCCTTGAACTCACAGAGATCTGCCTGTCTCTGCCTCCTGAGTGCTGGGATTAAAGGTGTGTACCACTGCCACCCCCGCTGCCACCACCACCCAGCTCCCCTGTTTATTTTTTTGTATTTGTGGATCTGGGGATCAAAACCAAGATTTCAGTCATGCTTGGCAAGCATCCTGTCCCTCACCTGAAGTCCCAGCTCTACTTATGTTATTTTGAAGCAAATTCCTCATGTTGTATCATTTTATCCATAAATATTCCAATATAGATCTTTAAAAAACAGAGACTTTATGAAACATAATCATTATTAAACTTACATGAACAACTCTTTAAAAGTATTAAATATTCAGCATTCTAATTCTTAGTTGTTTCAGTAATGTTTGAACTTAAAGCAGGACACAAATAAGTCTCACAGGTTGAAGAAGTTCATGTGTTTCTTTGGCTTTATTTGTATGTGGGTGTGGTGCTGGGGATGGAACAGAACCCTGGGCCTCCCACATTTAAACGAGAGAGAGTATATGTGGACTCGAGCGCGCGCGTGCGCGCGCGCGCACACACACACACACACACACACACACACACATTGAGTAAAGAATAGAAAGGCACCCATGTCTATTACAGAAGAATAGCTAAACAGGTTGTGGTATCCACAGGAGTTCATTGCACCTGTAAATGGAATTAAGGATCTATCTATCTATCTATCTATCTATCTATCTATCTATCTATGGAAAATGACTTTGAAATCTGGAGTTAGAGACCAGCTTCAACATGAGTTTCATGTCTCAAAACAACAACAAAAACAATTGCATAGTCTACCCCAACTGACTTTATGCTAAGGACTAACTAACTGAAAAAACAGTTTTTAACCATGTTTGGTAATCCTAATTTTGGTGGAAATTGTTTTTTTTTTTTTTTTTAAGATTTATTTATTTATTATGCATACAGAAGAGAGTGTCAGATCTCATTATAGATGGTTATGAGCCACCATGTGGTTGCTGGGAATTGAACTCAGGACCTCTGGAAGAACAGCCAGTGCTCTTAACCTCTGAGCCATCTCTCCAGCCCCGATAGCAATTGTTAATGTTGCTATTGTGGGTCATGTGAGATAGGCCAAGTGAGTGGGCTCAGTTGTGCAGTGGTTAGAGATAAATATTCTAATTCTGTTCTCCTTGGTTCTCCTCGAGACAGGACTCTACTATGAGGAATGTGATGACCATTCTTAATTGTTAACTTGGAATTAACCAAGGGACTAGGTGCACCTGTGGGGGATTTTTTCCCCTTAATTAAGTCATTTGAAATGAGAAGACTCATTTTTAAACCAGATCTTTTGAGGTGGGAAGATCCACCTTTAATCTGGGCCACGCCTTCTGCTGTCAGCCTGTACAAAGGACGTGGAAGAAGGAAACTTGTGCTCTCTTTACCTTGTGTGCTCTCACTCACTGGCCAGACATTCCTTCACTGACATTAGATCCACCTGCCTCTGCCTCTGCCTCCCAAGTCCTGTGATTAAAGGCAAGTGCCACCACACCCAGCTCCCGTTCTTTACAGTCTTGTATAATGCTGCCTCAAAGTATCATCATCATCATTATAGAGAGCATCTTATGTGTTCCAGTCTGGCCTTGAATTCTCTGTATAGCCAATGATGCTTGAACTTCTGTTCCTCCTACCTCCACTTCTAGAGCGCCAAGATTATATGTATGTGCCACCATCCATCCATCCATCCATATGTATGTTTTATGCAGTGCTGTGCTGGGGATTGAACCCAGGGCTTTGTACATGTTTGGCAAGTATTCTACCAACTGAGCTACGTCTCCAGCCTTGTCTATGGGCTTAGTGCATATTTCTTTAAGTGTAATGAACTAACTCAATGGAAGGAACATTTTTAAGCTCTTGATTAGTATAGTCAAATAGCCCTTCAGAAAGGTCATGTTACCTGGCACATGGCAGAGTGGGAGAGAGGTAGGACTCACTGTGTTCTAGACTTATACACTAACCTGCCTCTGCTCATCTGATACATTAGCTAGTACTAACCATTGACTTTCTTTGCTTGTCCTTTTTCATTTTCTTACGGAGAAACATTAACAATTACAAATACCTTCTGGAAAATTTCCATTGATGGAACATTCTCATGTTTACATTGCAAATTATGTTTCAACAGAGATTAGAAGGGCCATATCAAATTTAATATATTACTTATAGTTAATGTTTCAAATGATTAATGCTTCACTTGTATACATAGCCATCATGCAGGTATTAAGGTACTAATTTGCGTAGCTTTTGGTAGCTACCTTTGCAGTTTCTCACGTTTTTAATTATCACTTTTCCCTTACAGACTCATTGTATGTGCAGTGTTTTCCCCAGATGTAGTTTAAGAAGCTAACAAACCCTGTCAACATTATTTTATACCTACATCTCCCTGTAAGGGCTATAAAAGCCCAGAGAAGTAGCTAGGAGGCAGAATCACCTCCTGCTGGAGCTGAGAGATTTTAAAGTTCATCTGGCCTCACCCCTCCATTTTATACTTGGGAAAACTAAGGCAAAGGGCAGTTATGTAACTTTATTAAAGTCGGACAGCCTCTTGGAGACAAAAGCCCAAGCCTGATTCAGCGCGGTGTCCTTTGCACGCAGCTTCTCAGAATGAGCAAAACTCCAAAGAAAATCAGGGTTAGGGAACTGGAATTCAGGGTTGTCTCCTTTCAAAATTCTAGGGTATCACTTTTTTCATTAAAAATTTAAAGAAAATGGACCAATAGCCACAGTAGAAACCCAGGTAAAAGAACACTTCTGTTATTTGGAAAGCTAGCCATTAAGCATGGGGCTTCTAATACTGGGGTTTACAGCAATCTAAATACGCAGCCTCCAGGGCCTTGTATTTGTACCTGTGGCTGTTGTAATCACGTCTCATTGTGCTTGAACCAAAATCTCCAGCACAAGGAAGTTCTGTGCCTTGCCTAGGAAGCCTTCACCTGAGGATTTGAACCTAGGCTGTCACAGAAGCATGGGGCTGCTGTGATTCTCTACTCTCCACTCCCCTTTCTCGACATATCCAAAAGCTCCTTAAAAAAATCTATTCATTTGAACTGGGGAGATGGCTCAGTGGGTAAAGCCCTCACCACCCAAATATGAGGACCTGAGTTTGAATCCCAGAGCCGCTGTCAGAGCTGGAGATGGTCATGTGTGTCTGTACTCCTAGGAGTCTTTTGACGATATGTGGGGTGGGGTAGAGACAGGAGAATTCCCAGAAGCTCGTTGGCCAGTTAGATTGACAAATGCAAAGGCAAACAGTAAGAAACCTTTCCTCAAACATGGCGGAAGGTGAGGTTGTCCTCTGCCTTCCACTTGTATACCATGGCACCCCCACACTACCCACACATTGACACATACACACATGCACGCATGCACGCACATATCTAGGTGCAAAGATTTAAAAAAAAACATCTTCCTTAGTTATAATGGAAATTGGGGCAAAAATTTTAGGGATAGCTTTCAGCCCTTCGCCACTCGGGGTGTGTGATTTTTTTTCATCCCTCATCTGTAACATGGATGAGATAATATCTACCTCCAAGGGTGGTTGGAGTTACAAGTATGTAAGATAATGGTGTGGGTTGTCAGCAGAGTGTCGGACACATAGTAAATATTCAGTAACTGTCACCGACGGGCCATTGTCATCGGTAGGGTTATTAATGTCCTCCTGTCCTGTTGCCATTAGTCTTTCCTTTCCTCCATATTGACCTCTTTTCTTAATGCGAAACTCCTGGAAGGGGTGACACATTTCCCAGGGGCCTGGTGAGTCATTGGTTGTTTTTCTCCGGACAATATTAAACAGAAGCCTATTACAAGGGAGAAGTGGGAGATGCAGATGAGGGGTGAGCAGCCCCCAGAGATGATTAGGGACCCCCCAGCTTCCAGACTAGGCAGGGTGAGTTTATAGAATATCTCTTTGGAGTCAGTGTGCCGGTGGATGGGACTTTATTAGGATTCTAGAGGGCTGAGCAGCAAATGAGAGAATGAGAGCAGCCATTATCTGCAGGCTTTGTGTCCTGCCCAAGGACTTCCAGGCCCCGTGGCCACCTGCTTATCCGGACTGCAGTCTTACAAGCGAGCGACAACCTTCCATAGACAGTTCTGTTTACTGTGCCTGGAAACAGGCCTCATGCCATGGAAAAGTACCTCGCTGTACCCGTAAGCTCCGGACACATATTGCGCAACACGAAAGATCTTATTAAAAGGTCTTGTTCCGGCTGGGATGTAGCTCGGTAGTAGAGCATTAACCTAGCAGGTCTCTGGCCATGGGTTCATCCTCTAGCACCAGAAAAAAACTAAAAACAAGTTCTTGTTGACCTGTACACACTCTGCCTAGAGCCTGTGTCTGAGAGCCGTTCCTGACTAGTCCTTTGCTGTGCCCTATGGCAGGCAGTGGTGGCCTCCACTCTCCTCCAGAGTCCTGGCCAGTCACTGGTGTGAAGGTCAGCTTTCCCCTCATTCTAGACGCTCTTCAGCTCCTTTTGTCTCTCACTTTTCATCATCAGAGAGAGGTAGTAAGCATGAGGGCCCATATAGAATGGGACAAAGGGGGGCGCTGGGAGAAAGCAGCATCTCTCTCCCACCGGCCCCCCACAGCCTCTGCTTTCTGTCCATCTACTCAGAAAAGAGCAAGGGCTAGCTCTTCCCTCTCAGCCACCGTGCTAGGTCTTTTGATGCAAAGGCAAAGGACGGTCAGGTGTGTGTCTTCTGGTAGGAGTTGATGGCCACAGATAAGGGGGCCGAGCAGATGGCTGCAGGGAATTCTGGAAAGTGATGAGTACTGCAAACAGGAAGAAGGAAAAGCCAGGGTCACCGGATCACTTTTGAACGAAGGACTGAGGGAAGAACAGGGAAGCGCTGTTGAGGGGCAAAGCATGTTCTAGAGGACAGGAGAGCAAGTTCTCTGTGGAATGGGGACCCGGTTTACATGTTCATCAACCCTTATTTATAGAACACTGAGAAGGTGCTTGTCCTAGTCAGGTACTCATCTGAGAGGATCATACATTTTAACCTGCTCCCCAGCACAATCTTCCCAAGCCCAGACAGTCTTTTTTTGTTGTTTGTTTGTTTTTCGAGACAGGGTTTCTCTGTGTAGCCCTAGTTATCTTGGAACTCACTGCGTAGACCAGGCTGGCCTCGAACTCAGAGATCTGCCTGCCTCTGCCTCCCGAGTAATGAGGTTAAGTCCTTTTTGTAAGAGGAAACTGAGGCACCGAAGAGGGAGAGAAATTACTAGAAGTCACAAAGCTAGACAGCAGTAAAATCCGGACTCTAACCTGTCTACCTGGCTCTAGAGTCTGTGTCCCCACTGCTCGGTAGGAGGACAGTGGGGCATGAAGACAAAGTGGGGCTGATTCCCAGGTATGGAATCACATAGGAGTCTTGAGCAGAGGAACGGCAGGTACCTTTGTTCAGAGATATCTGCCCCATTCCATACATGGCCATCCATGCATCTCTGTGTATCCTGTCATTAGGTTTGTGCCTGCTTGGTGGTAGTTATGCTTGATTCTAAACTTTGAAACAGTTCTCTATTGTGGGAAAGAAGGGCAGGTTCAGTAGAAAGTATGCTGTAGTTCAAGATGGTATCTTATCAAATAATGTTTCGGTCATGAGTAACCACTTCTATTTTTAAAGTCTCACAAATACTTGTCCATTCTAGGGCTCTGGCAAGTATTCTCAAATACTTGAATGTGTGATTCTGCTTCCTGTGAGCAACGAGTCAACCTTTGGGTTGAACGAGTCATTGCTTTTTAGTTTATTCACATTGTAGAGCTACCACTGCTAGGACCTAATTCAAGAACGTTTCTGCCACCAGAAAGAAACCCCTTCTATCTTTTATCTCTATGGGTATGGGTATGTTTATCTCCTGTAAGTGGGGTTCCACAGTCTGACCTCTGTGGCTGGCCTCTCTTACTTAGCATACTTCTCAAGACCCAGTCATGATGTTGCACACATGCATCCTTCATTCCTTTGTATGAATACTGTTCCATGTGTGAGCCTACCACATTTGACTTATACATTCCTTAGCTGATCTGGTTGTTCAATTTCTTGTCTATTAAGAATAATGGTGCTACACACACACACACACACACACACACACACACACACACACACACACACATATATATATATATATATATATATATATATATATATATATATGTATATATTGGTTTTTCAACAGGGTTTCTCTGTGCAGATTTGTGCCTTTTCCTGGAACTCACTTGGTAGCCCAGGGCCTCGAACTCACAGAGATCCACCTGGCTCTGCCTCCCGAGTGCTGGGATTAAAGGCGTGTGCCACCACCGCCCGGCTGTAATGTATTTTACAATTCTTCTGAGTATATACCTAGTGAAATTGCCTGGTGTTGTAATTCTTTGTTTAACTTGTGTTTTTGCTTTTTTTTTAAATGTCTTATGTAGCCCAGGTTGGCCTTGAACTTGATATATAGCCAAAGCTGGCTTTGAACATCTAGTCCTCCTTCCTCTGCCTCCTAAGTACTGAGATTGCAGACATTAGCTTAACATGTCAACTTTGAGCACAGTGTATTACTTTAGCTCCTCATTATTCGGAAAATGGAAAATGCAAGACCAAATGTCCAGGAGCATCCTGTTGTATGGGGTGCAAGATTAGTAGTAGTGCCTCATTCTTAGGGCTTCATGAGTCAATACCCTGAAAGTCATTGCTGTTTGTGGGATATACTCTCCAGATAGATCTTTCCAAGGCCACCTCTTATGTTTTTTTCCTGTATAACAGATGGCTGTAACCATGAGGAAGTTGACTCTAAGGTAAGTGAGGGCTCTAAATTGAACAGCCAGCTTTTCCAGGGATTTCCCAGAGCATCATGGACAGTCTGCAGAATCTCTGAGATTATGGAGCCTCCTGAGACTAATATTAATGCTTGTTTGTGTGTCCATGGTATGCCTAGAACACAGCTTTTCCCTAGACCTACTCTCCATTAGTTATATGTGGTCCTCAAGGGCTTGAAATGTGTTATGAGAACAGGAGAGGCTGTTCGGGGCTGGGATGAGGCTGTTGGTAGCGTGCTTGTCTAGTATGCACAAAGCCTTGGGTTCAGTCCTCAGCACCACATTAAACAGGCATAGTGGCACTGCCTGTGGTCCTAGAGTTTGGAAAGTGGAGGAAGGAGGATCAGGAGTTTGAGGTCATCTTCAAAGACTCAGTATAAAATACCATAATATTTTGTCCATGTTCAGTAAACTATAGGATAAAAATTAAATACACCTATTTGCTTTCTACTTCTCTTAACCCACTACTCAAAAACTTGAAATCCTGTGTGTGGCTCTCATTGTGGCTTATGGTCTATTTGTACTGGACAGCCCTTGTTCTAGATGGTTCCTCCCAGTAATTTGATCAGCTGGACAGTATTATCATTTCTACATTATCGGTGAGGAAATGGAGGCTTAGAGAGCTTAAGTAAATTGCCTGTGATCACACAGCTGTGGCTTATGTGCAACTCTGTCTCCAAGCCTCAATTCTTACCCATTATTCTATGCCCTCTACCCCCAAGTCCAGAAACACAAGCCTGTCCTACAGAAGCAGCACTGATGCTTAGTTATGGCAAACAGCTGTTTTCAGGTCTCTTGGAACGTGGGGGGGGGGGGGAGGTCAGGTTCTGCAGAGGAGAATTGAGGAATTATAGAGGAATGTTTCTTAAATACAAACCATAAAGTCTGGGGTACCACACCCAGGAGAGGAGGGTTACGAAATAACTTCCGAGCTTCCTTTATTGTCCTGTTCCTATCAGGTGCCTCTGCCTGACGGGAATCCTGTGGAGGTGCTCTCGGGGAGATGAATGGAGTAAGTGAAGAGAATCCATGATCCTGCTTCATCCCCCCTCACCCCACCTCTTGCAGGAACGTCGAAGGCTTTCATTTAAATTTATGAACACCTCGATGGGACATTCTTCACAGTGATCCTGCTCTCCTCTCAGTTGCTGTACACATACACAGAGACTGTGAGGGAAGGAACAGCCATTCCTGTCGCGACCCCCCCACCCTGCCATCTTCAGCCAGTCTTTAGAGTACAGGGTCACTGTCAGCCAAACCTTCCTCTTCCTGGGTCACTCGTGAAGTCTCATGTCTGCTTCAGTAATGAGTAGGGGTGTATAAGGAACCAGATGAACAAGCCATGGAGAGCAAACCAGTACCCATCATTCCTCCATGGTCTCTGTCTGCTTCAGTTCCTGCTTCAGGTTCCTGCCTTGAGCTCCCCCTCTGTCTTCTCTTGATGATGAGCTGTGAGCTTTGAACTAAAATAAATCCTTTCTGCTCATGGTTGATTTTGGTCAGTGTTTTATCCCTGCAATAAAAAATAAATAAATAAATAAACCAAGACATGTCCCAAGAGGGACCAGCCTAGAACAGGCTTTCTTTTGGGCCACCAACCAGCTCCCAAATCATGACACGGAGACTTAGTTTTGAATGCTCGGCCTTAGCTTAGCTCTTATTTTAATCTGTATCTAGTTTTTAAATCTACATCTTATTTTATTCTCATTTAACACATACCTGCATAGGACATGCTTTGTGAGTGTAATTTACTTGTTTACTTTCAGACTTCAAAGAGGAAGCCCAACCTAGCACACTCGTCCAGGAGCACACTGGCCCTCTAGCTCTGTTTTCCTAGCTTGGAAGTGCGGGAATGACTACGGTAATTGGGAATGAGACTTGGCCACAGGGCCTCATCCCCAGTCATAGTCTTAGGGACTAGAAGTCTTACTGGGAGCCATTAAGAAAGGAAGGAAAACTCAAAACACACTTTCCCCCCCTCTTTTCTTTATTTCCTTGGCTACAAGTTTATACCAAGAAACATGGCGACTTAATGGCTATAAAGTACAACTCAAAGACGGAACGCTCAAAGCTAAAATGTGTCTCGAGGGCTACTGGCCTTTGTTGCTGTTGTTCACTGTTAACTTTTTAATTCAAATTCTAAGTCAGATGTTCACACTGGCTTAATAGCTACGTGGAAAATAAATTTCAGCCTTTGGTCCATTTCATTTTTCCTTTTTGCCTAGTCATTCCCACTTAAAGTCCCGCAGCTGTTTCAAATGCAGCTCAGCTGAGCTGACAGTGAACCATAGCAAGAAGTCAGAGAGAGGGACGGCTGTTGGGAAGGGTGCGGAGAGCCTGGAATCAGATGATGGGAGGTCAAGCTCTGATAAGACTTAGCAACCAAGCCCTGAGGAATCTGAGTTCCCGGAACATTGACTGGACACCTACTGTGTTCGAGGGACTGGAAATGGGTACTGTCAAAACTGCAAAGATATGCCAACATATCTAAAACAACAACAACAAAAAACCACATAGCTCTTCTAAGGACTTTACTGGAGCGCCGCCCCCCCCCACTCCCACCCCAACCACCACCACATTGGCTATGAGTCTGAACGCCCACTTGCATTAAGAAAAAGCAATACAGGTAAATGGAAAAATGACCTTATGCACAGGTTTGGTTATAGCTGGAAAGACAGGCATTCTCAGGCTGCTTACGGTCTTGCTCACAGCCATGTCACAATTTTTACAAAACACGAAACAAAGGCCAGAATGTCTGCCTGTGGGGAGCAGCTTTCTCCCAGCATCTTCACTTGAAGTGTAGAGATTTTCTCAAGGAATCTTCCTGTTTTAATGTCATCGAGAAGGAAAGGAAGCATTATTCACTGAGCCGTGGCTTAGTGTAGCGCCAGATACGGTGGTGATAAGGGAACTGGGGGAGACAGAAGTCAGCATAATTCTAGCTGGGGAGCCGGAGATGGCGTTGAGAAGGAGCTACTTGGAATGGTCCCAGAAGCACGGGTAGGCTTTGTGAGTGGGACTGGGACAGCTTGAGACAGAAGGTACAAGAAGAGGAGACAATGTCAGCAAAGGTGTACAGTAGGAAAGTGCAGAGCTGGTTTGGGAAACTTGTTAGACCGGAAGGCAGTGTGCTTTTGGATAAGAATGGCTGGCGAGTTTTGACCAGTAGATTAGAATTGTGGTAAGGCTCAGATTTCATTCAGAAGACTCTGGACCTTCCTGGTGTTGGAGAACAGGGAAATGGCAGAGATACGGAACAGCCCTGGTTTTTGTCAACGTGGCACAAGCTAGAGTCCTCTGGGAAGAGGAACCTGAACTGAGAAAATGCCTCCATCAGATTGTCCTGGAGGCAAGTCAGTAGAGGCATTTTCGTGATCAGTGATTGATTTGGGAGGGCCCAGCCCACTGTGGGTGGTGCCACCTCTGGGCAGGTAGTTACAGAGTGTATAAGGAACCAGATGAACAAGCCATGGAGAGCAAACCAGTACCCATCATTCCTCCATGGTCTCTGCTTCAGCTCCTGCTTCAGGTTCCTGCCTTGAGCTCCCCCTCTGTCTTCTCTTGATGATGAGCTGTGAGCTTTGAACTAAAATAAATCCTTTCTGCTCATGGTTGATTTTGGTCAGTGTTTTATCACTGCAATAAAATAAATAAATAAATAAACTAAGACATATCCCAAGAGGGACCAGCCTAGAACAGGCTTTCTTAGTTTTGAATGCTCAGCCTTAGCTTAGCTCTTATTTTAATCTGTTTCTCTTTATTTATGTCTTTGCCTCGGGATTTTTCCTTTTCTTTCTTTCTGTATGTCCTGCTTTCACGGCTTCTTGTGTCTGCTGGCTGGTGTCTCCCTCTCCTTCTCATTCTCTTCATTCTTCTCTCTCATTCTCTTCTCTTTTCCTACTTATTCTCTCTGCCCACCAGCCCCGCCTATCCCTTCCCTGCCTAGCTATTGGCCGTTCAGCTCTTTATTAGGCCAACCAGGTGCCTTAGGCAGGCAAGGTGAAACAAATGCAGCACATCTTTACATAGATAAACAAATGCAGCACAAACAATTTAACACATCTTTACACAGCTGAAGTAGTATTCCACAGCATAAATAAATGTAACACATCTTTACACGGTTAAAGAAATATTGTGCAGCATAAACAAATGTAACACACCTTACATAGTTAAAGTAATTTCCACAACAGTCCCAGGTGGTCTGGTTGGGAGAGGGAAGACTTGTAGATGGCTCAGGCTAGTGTTGAAATAGAGTTGGAGTTGTAGGAATGACAGAGGAAAAGTCCGAAAGAAATGGATAGAGGAAGCCCTATCAGGGTGTTGACAGCCGCTGGTTTGAGGTTCTGAGCACCAGTGAGTCAGAGGATGGAGATGCTGAGAATGTAGGAGGCTTGCCAGGGAAGATGCTGAGTTTGGTTTGAAGTAGTTAGTCTGTTCTGAATATGCTGGCTAACAGAACCATATAAAACATGAGCCAGTTCTGACTTCGCCCTACTTGTCTTGCTCAGCTCAAGGCAATCTTTGCAACGTTTCATCAAGCCTTCCTTGTCCTAGCTGCCCCTTTCCCTCCGTCCTCACACGGGCCTCGGTGACACTGGTCCTACATCATGTCTCTGTTTAGGGCCCCAGTGCTGTTGCTCACCTGAAACCATCTTTCTTCAGTTCTCAGTACCTTACTCTTTCCTTCCCTTGGCTCTCATTCAAATGCCATTTATTATTGTTATTGTGGTAGTTGAATGTAATTGTCCCCCATAAGCTCACTGGGAGTGGCATTATTAGGAGATGTGGCTTGTTGGACTAGGTATGGCTTTGTTGGAGGAAGTGTGTCACTGTGGGGGTGGGCTTTGAGTTCATATATATGTGTTCAAGCCACTCCCAGTGTCTCTGAACACTTCCTGTTGCCTGTGGAATCAAGATATATAGCCTTCTTTACTTGCATCTCCTTCTGCAGCACCATGGCTGCCTGCACGCCACCATGTCCCAACATGATGATAATGGACTAAACCCCTGAAACTGTATACCACCCAATTAAATGCTTTCCTTTATGAGAGTTGCCGTGGTCATGGTGTCTCTTCACAGCAATAGAGACCCTAAGACAGTTATTATTATTATTATAATTATTATAATTATTATTATAATTATTATTATTATTATGCAGTTTGGGAGATTGAACCCAGGGACTATGATAATCACGAATTTTGCCGCTAAGCTATATACCCAATATTTTATTTTTTATTATTTCTATTTATGTTTCTTAATTTTGAGAAAAGGTTTCACTAAATCGCCTCCTGCCTCAGTTTCCCTTATAGCCAGGGTTACAGGTGTGTGCCACAATGCACAACTAAATGCTCCCCTTTGAGAAAGCCCTCCCCAGTCATCTTCATAAAACAGTGACACCAGCTCTCCCTTGCTGCTGTTGCCTCCCTCCCTCGCCTACCATCTGACAGAATGTTTATTCTCATAGTTTGGAAACTGAAGCTGTAAAAACTACATCTAATTAAATAACCCAGTGTTTTCAAGAGTGCAACAGGGGCTTGCTCCTCTCACACACCGGTCTTGGGTCTTGGCATGATAAACCATTTGAAAAGCAACTTGGCAGCAAGGATGAAGAACTGTAAAATGTTCATGGCTTACAACTTTTTATGTTTTGGAAAAAGTCAGTTCTAAGAAGATAGTCTCAGATCTGGGAAAGAAAGCATGAAGTTTATAATGTCATGAGTTGGAGAGGTTCAAGACGTCAAAGAACAGAAGATAGTTAAACAAAATGAATTGCTCCCCCTTTACCTTCTCATATATTATTCCCTTGTTGAAAGGATGGTTGTGAAACCTGGTTAGCAGCTAGGGAAAGGCTTCCCTAACAATTCTATATTTAAAAAGTGGGATCCATAGTTGCATAGCTGTGGTTCAGTTGTCCTTAAATATGCATACAAAAAAGGTGAAGGGTGTAGCATGAATCCTAATTGGTCTTAATCATAAAAACCCAAAGCTAGATAAAAACCCAAAGCTAGATAGCAGGGTAGATGCAGTAAAGGAGCCAGCCAATAGAGAGACTTCTTACCTCTACCGAATCCTCAGCCTGAAAGAGGCCGAGCTCCTGTCTGCTCCTGCCGTATATTCCACTCTCTGCCCAGCCATATCACTTCCTGTCTGCACTTCCTTCCTGCTGGGATTAAAGGTGTGAGGTCCCAAGAGCTGGGATCAAAGGTGTGTGCCACCACTACCTGGCTGTTTTTCTTTTAGACTGGATCAGTCTTGTGTAGCCTTGAACTCACAGTGATCCATTTGCCTCTGCCTCCTGAATGCTGGGTTAAAGGTGTGGGCCACCACTGTCATGCCTTCATGGCTAACTAGTGGCTGGCCTTGCTCTCTGATCTTTAGGCAGGCTTTATTTGTTAGAGTACACACAAAAACATCACCACAGAAGAAAGCAAGAGAGATTGCTTAGCCTGTAAAGCATTTGCCTTTCAAGCATGGGGAATCAAAGTTTCATCCCCAGACTTCACATCAAGTGCCATGTGGTGGTCTGTGTTGGGGACACAGAGAAGGTCACTAGAGCTTGTTGGTCAGCCCGTCAAGCATACTTGGTGACCGACCTCCAAGCCACTGAGAGGCTCTGTCTCAAAAGCAAAATTTGTTGATGCTGAAAGAACTGAACCAGAGATTGTCTTTTGGCGCACGCGCGAGCGCATGCGCGCACACACACACACACACACACACACACACACACACACGTGCGCGCGTGCGCGCGCGCACACACACACACTCACACACGCGCATGCACACACACGCGTGCACGCGTGTGCGCACACACACACGCACACACACACTCACACACACATGCACACACACACACTCTCACACACACACACACACACACGCGCACACACACACACGCGCACACACACACACACACACACACACACACACACACTGTGGTGGTTTAAATGAGAATGGTCCTCTCAGGCTCACATACAGAATGCTTGATAGCCAGTGGGTGAACTATTTAGGAAGGATTAGGAGATACTACCTTTTTGGAGGAAGTGTGGCACTGGCGGTGGGCTTTGAGGTTTACCAGTTAGCTCTCTCTAATTGTTGTGTCAGGATGTGAGTTCTCAACTCCTGCTCCAATGCCATGCCTGCCTGCCTGCTGCTATGTTCTCCACCATGATGGTCATGGACTAAACTAACCTCTGAAACTGTAAATCCCCAAACACTTTCTTTTATGGTATCTTATCATAACAGTAGAAATGTAGCTAAGACGCACGATGAAGAAATTTAACTTAAATGCTGGTAGTAAATGCATGGTTAATTGAATTATGATTTTTTTCTTAAATCTTTTGAATTTTCTGTATTTCAGTTATATCCTAAATACAGAAAGTTATTAGATTTTTTAAGCCAGCCATTTAAAAAGTATTATAATCTAAGGTGCTACCCAATTCACTGACATTGCATGACTGAGTCTCTGTGTCAGGTGAGTTCCCAGGCCTTTTCTGGAACCTGTCTATAGCATCAAGGGTTAGTGGTGTAGCTAGCTGGCTCTACAGCCCATTAGCACCCCCAAGGCTCAGTATCCCTTCATTCCTACCTGCTTCTTCTGCTCTTCCTCATGCTGGTGGCTGTGTCCTTCTTACCCTGAAGGTCAACACCACGGGGCAAGGAAGTAAAAAAGCAAACAGCTTATACTTTGCACCTTGACACTTAGAAACTAAGCCTCCTCTTTAACGACTCTTTAATTTGTTCTCAGTTTAGCAACCCCTACCCCCATTTAGAGGTTCCCACCTGACCGTTTTCCACAGTGCAGGTTATTGGATAACATATTATGTGTTTTAGTATGACTAAAGAACTGCAGTGATTTGATTGGATTTGATTTGATTTTTGGGTTTCCCATGTAATCCAGGCTATCCTTGTACTTGCTTCATAGCTGAGGATGACCTTGAACTTCCGATCTCCCTGCTGTTTCCTCCCAAATGTTTGGACCACAGCATGCACCATCATATGAGATTTACACAGTGCTGGGGATGCCCAGAGCTTTGTGCATGCGAAGCAAGCACTCTACCAACTGAGCACATCCCTAGGCCTGTTTTTATTTTATTAGGAACAAAACAGGTTTATTGAATACACTGCGAGGGCCTTCGAGCTGGCAGTAACAAGGTTGATGCTTCGAGCCTAAGGTGATTTTAAAAAGAAAAAGAAAAAAAAAATTCAGTGGTTACCCACTGAATACTAGGTAAGTTCTTGGCCTATATTATGTCTTTTTATTCTTACTAACCAGAAAAATAAGTGTTACACATTGGGAGGACTAGAGAGGTTAAATAATTTGCCTAAAATCACTTACACAGAAAGTTATCATGGTGAAATTTCAACCCTCATGTTGCTGAGCTCCAGGCCTGTGCCCTTAGATGCTTCATCAACTATTAAAATAGGCTATATTAACTTATTTTACAGGCATTGCCCATGTGAACAAAGATGTAAGTCAACCTAAAACTCACAATCACTTGATGCCAAGGGCAAGTGTCTATGTAGCCCAACTCACTTCTCCTTGCTTCAGATTTTCCTGATGGATAACCACCTTCTCAACAACTAGGGAGACTTTAAAATGAACAGGGTTTTTTCTTCAAAGCACTCTGAAACCTTTTCATTTGTGTGTGTGTGAGAGTATGGGCACACACATCCCATGGTCCATGAATGGAGCCAAGGGGGCAAATTGATTCTTGCCTATTGTAGGAATATAGCAGAATCACTGTGTGGGGTAGCTATTAGAATGATGAACTGTTTTTTACAAGTACTTTGACCTTGAAGAATCCTTGTGGAAAACAGTATTTGTTTTGCTAAAGGGGCTTTGCAGCCATCGCATGACTTTGGCCACAAGACACCTCAGACACACTGAGGCTCTTGTATCATTGTGTATTGTACATGATACATAATAAGGACTAGAGTCATGGAGCCATGGATGCTCTCCTTCAGTAAGACATGTAAATGAAGATTAGGGACCTTGGTATGAGGAAATACTTTGTGTAACTTTCAATAAATACACCTTTGTTGGCTGTTTGGGGTTCAGTGCCTCAGAAGAGGCTGGACCTTCCTGCTGCCACATAGGCCTTAGAATTTCATCTTGGGAGTGCCTTCTTTTTTCAACCACCCTCTACACGGTGCACCCCGAAACTTGCCTTTCACCTTGTTAGTTGTCAACCTGTCTGCTGGCTCTGCACTCCAAGCTGTCTGTCCCTTGAGAGCTTTTGGTGATTTTCTTATCTCTGCCTTCCCCCTCAACAGGAGTGCTGGGACTGTAGTTATGTACTGCCACACCCAGCTTTTTTTTTTTTTTTTTGTAATGTGGGTTTCAGGGATAGGACATGGGTCTCAAGTATGTACACCAAGCACTTTTGCAGGCTGAACCGTTTGGCTGGCTCAATGAAGAACTCTAAGTGGTTTAACCATTTTGGTTATCTGTACTATACCAAGCAATCACTGACCAACTAGAATTAATTTCTTCGGCTTTGATTAATAGTCTCCATTGAGGGATTTAGAAGTACTTATCTGGAACAAAAAGCAACTTTTTTATGAAGTAAAATTCTTCGTTGCTAAATATTAAGTCAGGTCTTTAAAAATGGTTATTTGGACTTTAAGAATTGAGTCTATTAATAGGAGACATGTACGTTATCAAAAGGAATGTTCCCACAAGTTATGACTAATACTCTTTCAGAGGAAATCTCTAACAAAAAAGAGATTTTCCATATAACAAGCCATTTATTTCAAGCAACAAAGTTTAATAAAAATCTGAAATAAATTTGTTGTAACAGGAATTGAATAGAATTTCTCGGAAAACATCACTTATAATGCCCACCGTTCCAATAGCTCACCAGTGTTTTTGTGTGCCTCTTGTGGCTAAAAGGCTAGGTATTTAGGACATTTTAGTTCCTGACCCAGGTGTGAGCAGCCAGAACTGGACCTCCCTCATTAAGAAACATTTTTGGCAGCTTCCTGTGATCCACTGTGCATGCTCAGACACAAGTAAATTACACAGAAAAAACCATAGCTAGACTAAAAGACTGAGGCATTGTGTTAAGGAGATGGACTACTTGATAAAGTTCTTGCTTTGCTCTGAGTTTGATCGCAAGAACCCCCAGGAAAAGGCCAGTTGTGTGGTGCGCGGTTGTAATCCCAGCACTGCGAGGGTGGAGATGAGAAAGGCTAGCCCACTTGGTCTCCTTGGTGAGGTCTGGCCCAGTGAGAGACCCTGTCACAAGTAGGAAAGTGGATGGTGACTGAGGAATGGCAGCTGAGGCTGACCTCTGGCCCCATCCACGTGCACACACAGGAGCATGAACACACATATGCTGATGAAGGGGAAAGAGGCAGACAAACCGATGAAGAAGCTGTTTGAGAAACACTTAAAGAAAACACCAAGTCTGTTTCACTGGCAGTTTCTATCTTCCTGTCATGCTGGGAGAGTGACATTTTGTACAGAAGCTGCAAGTTCTCTGTGTGCAAAAGGAAAGGTGAAGGACAGTTTGAATAGCTGCCCGTGATTAATTCCACTGGAGAACTGGTTCTGTGAGAGGTGAAATGTTGGAAACCTAAAGGGTCTGAAGCAGTGTGTTTTCCTGGATAGTTTGGACTTCCTTCACAGCCGTTCCTTCTCACCTAGCCTGTAAACCTTCCGTTCCAGGGTGGCTTTGGGAGCTCAGCCGGCGGAGCTGTCCTTGGTCTGAGGGGTCAGAGGAAACATGGCATTCAGGGTCTCTGACTTTCACAGGGGTTGGGGTGGGGATGGGGGGGTGCTGCTGGGCTTGTCTGGTCTGTCAGACTCCCCTGCCCATCATGGAGAACACATTCAAGTTTGAGGGTGAGCACATGAAAACCCTCAAGCATTTTACCTCTGTTCATTTGAACTTCTCACATTTGAGCAGAGTTTTCCTGCCTTAGGTCAGGAAACAGGAACCTGAGCTTCAGTTAGTTAGTAAAATCATATCAAATACCTATTTTGTGCATACCACAATTCTAAATACCACAAAGGATCAGGATAACATCTCGGTCCTCAAAGATTTTGTTGCATGCTGGTGAGAAGACGCCCCCACATCAAATAGAAATTAATCAGCCCAAGCACCATACAGAGACAAATCAGAAACCAGCAGAGAGCCATGGATACTGAGAGTTTGAGATAGAAAGTGGTGAGGAGTGAAGGAGGCTTTGGGGCAGAGAGGAAATTTGAGATAGGCCCTGAAGAAAAGGAGGCTGTCCAGAGTACCACATATATACAGTCCTGTCGCCTAAAAACAAAGGAACACTGCCATGTATATGTCTTTATATAATACACTTGTATGACTTTATATAACACATGTATATGCCTTTATAGAATATATTATATATTAGAAAAAAAGAGCTTGAGGACTGCTTAGCTATTTGTGAGGAGGGATGTCTTCATTGCTTATTTGTTACTATAACAGAACACCACAAGCTAGGTAGTTTAAAAAGAAAAGATTCAAACAATACAGAAATCAAAATGGAAAGTTTGACTCACAGTTCTTGGGGTTTGGAAGCCCAAGAGCACAGGGACTTATGGAGCTTCATACCATGGTTGAAAGGGTACGAGGATGTGAACAAGAGAGCCAAGAAAGCCAGATTTGATTTTCGGACAGCCCACTGTGGTGGAAATGAACCCAGTGTCCCGAGAACTCATCGATTCCTGAGAAAAGAATGATGACCCACGCAGAAGGTTAGGACCTAAATCCCTTCCTCTAAGGCTCCCTCCCAATGCTGCTGCCCTAGGTTTAAGATTCAAATCTGTGGGCTTTTGGTGAAAACATCAAAACCACAGCAGGTGTGCACATACATGTATGCGTGGGGGGCGGGGGCACGCACACGTGCAGTTTTGGTATTTGGTGGTGGAGGGGAAGGAAAGGCTAGAATTTCTAGTGACTTTCAGGGTTTCTTGTTTTGTTTTAAATTTATACTGTTACTGTACATAATTTCCTGTGTTGTTTGAATCCTTTTCTAGAGAGGATGCATTCATTCCTAATTTAGTATAATTTTTTAAAAGTTTATTTAAAAAATAGTTAAGACTTGGGTTTGTAGTTGTGAAGGAAGAGGCAGAAGTGGGTAGAACAGCTGGAAAAACTGCCTCCAGGTGGCAGTGCCCAGGGTATGTTTGTGGAGTAGTGAGCAACAGAAACAAGGGGCCAGCAGAGAAGGGACATGGCAGTTTGGTAGCTTGGCGCTGGAGAGGAATTGAGTAGAAGACACGGGATTCTTCTGTTTCTGACCAGGAGCTATGATGGGTTTTGGAAGTTTGTTGGGAGCGATCATCTGGCTGCAACAAGTATTAATTTATAAGCAGGAATACCAAAGTCCCAGCAAATGAGCCAATAAGAAGCAAATGTACTCATCGTGTGCCCGTGGAAGGGCCCAGTATCCCCCACAGAGAACTGCAGAGTGAAACCCATTACTAGACTTACCAGCAAACTAAAAAACAGGAATGCTGTCAGATACGGTGGCAACCAGCCACTTGTACTTGATCCTTATTATTAATTTCACCATAAATCTTTGTGTTATTTGACATCCCTGATGAATGATCAAAGTGTAAGAGAGAGCATTCAATCCTCAGTATATGAGAAAAGACTGAGTTAAGTTTGTAAAGTTGAGTAATGATGACTTGATTTCAAAAATGAGGATCCATCTTGTGCTGCTTGTCCTTGCCTTGGATGGAATGACAAATCAACACTTTCGTAAACTTGTGCTTATGCTTATAGCATGCTACAAATGATAGGTGCACCTACATTGCATTTTTTGGTGGTTTTTCAAGACTGAGTTTCTCTGTAGCCCTGGCTGTCCTCGAACTCAAAGAGATCTACCTGCCTCTGCCTCTGGAGTGCTGGGATTAAAGGCACGTACCACCACGTCCTGCTACATTACATTTTTTTAAAATAAACACAGAGATATTTGTACAACATCACAATGGAGCAAAAATCTGTAGCTCCCTGGAGGTGGGAAGTACTTAGCAGACAAGAGTATCCTATGTGATGGAGCAATATCTGGTTGACCCTTGAATTGAGCATTGTGACTCATTCTCAGTGGCTGGATTCTGGGTGAGGTAGCTTCCTTCTTGACTAATGAGTAAAGAAGGACACATCAGAGAGTTCTGAGGCTGAGTGAGGTTTAGAAAACACATACTTTGAATCCTGAAATGATCTTGTAACCAGAAACGCTACTTGAAGTAGAAACCGACAGTGAGAATTATTTAATTGGGTTTCACTTCCTTCCTTCTTTGTTCGTGTTTGCTTGTTTGTTTTGTTTTGTTTTTCGAGACAGGATTTCTCTGTGTAGCTTTGCACCTTTCCTGGGACTCGCTCTGTAGACCAAGCTAGCCTCGAACTCACAGAGATCTGCCTGGCTCTGCCTCCCAAGTGCTGGGATTAAAGGTGTGCACCACCACTGCCTGGCTCTTTGGTCATCTTAAGGACTTTTAGCCCTCAGTTTTCCCATCAGCCCACACTTCCTGCCACACTGGCCCTAGCTGTCTATACTTTTTTTTTTTTTTTAAAGATTTATTTATTTATTATGTATACAGAAGAGGGTGCCAGATCTCATTACAGATGTTTGCGAGGCACCATGTGGGTGCTGGGAATTGAACTCAGGTCCTCTGGAAAGGCAGTCGGTGCTCTTAACCTCTAAGCCATCTCTCCAGACCCTGTCTGTACCCTTAGAGAGGCAGATGAGAAAAACGTTTTGAGATGAGGGTCTTACTATATTCCTGATTGGCTTGGAACTTTCTATGTAGACCAAGCTGGCATTGAATTCACAGAAATCTGCCTGTCTCTGCCCCTGGAGTGCTGGGATTAAAGGCGTGTGCTGTCATGTTAGACTAGCGGGTGAAACTCTCAGTGTGCAGAGCTGAGTGTCCTTGCTTGGTGACAGGAAGACATGCGGGGACTAGAAAAAAATTGGAGTAATCTTTCAAAAGCACATGGGAAGAGATTCCCGATTCCATAGGTTGCATATTCCCTTTTTTTCCTATTCTTTCCTACCAGTTCAAAGGCCTTCCGTGGCATCTCTTCCCATCACAGGACAAGGACAGCAGGAGGTATGTGGCCCCTGTGTAATGACTCTGTACTACCTGCTTTGACAGGTGCAGGCCTGCCTTCTGAAGACACTCTTCACAACAGACAATGATCCTCAGTTTGTTGTCTAAGAATTTTCATGTAGTTTGGGGGCTGGGGATTAATTGAGAGGTAGAAATTTTGTCTATCAAGAAGCCCTGGTCTAGATTCCCAATATCCCCAAACAAACAAGCAAACCACTAGGTATGGAGCTTGAGAGATGGCTCAACAGGTAAAGCATGTGGCAAGCAAGCATAGAGACTGGAAGTCAGATCCCCTGGCATCTGTGGGAGTGCCAGGTGGGCATAGTAGCCCTCCTCGAATCCCAGATCCCAGGAAGGCAGAGAAAGGGGATTCCCAGAACAAGCTGGCTAGCTAGACAAGACATATGGATGAGCTCTGAGTTCAGTGGAGAGACCCTATCTCAATGAATAAGTGGAACACATACAAGGCTCCCAGGGTCAGTGCCAGCCTTGGGTTTCCACATGTAGGCGTATTTATGTGCCCTCCAAAACCTGTATAAACACACACACACACACACACACACACACACACCAGTAAAACAGGTAGGGTGGTGCACATCTGGAATGCTGGCATTTGAGAGGTAGGGCTGGGAGGATTTAAGGCCAATCTGGGTTCCATAGCATGACCCTGTCTCAAAAACAAAAGTGAGTCTCCGTTTTACATCCTTCTCGGAAAGATCTTGATAAGAGCTGAGAACTCAGTCCGGCAAATACTACTACCAGCCAAGGTAACGACAGTGCTCGTCAGTGAGGCTATTGAAGAGCAGTCTAGGCTTCCGGAATAACTCATTCCAGGCGTGCCTTTTCTCCATCCCTCTCCTCACTCTGTTTATTTTTTCTCTCTCTTCTCCCTCCTGTCCCTCCCTGGTAAGTAGACACTATGTAAATTCTAAAGGGAGTACACTGACATCTGCTGCTGTGCTTGCTAGTGTGTAGGGGGGTGTGCATGCATGCATGGGTATGTGTGTGTGTCCTGCCTGTGTGTGAGGGGACACAAAGCTTTATTCTGACACTCTCCTATTATGTGAACTTTTCCATAAATGACACCAGCTTCACCGAACACTAGGGGGAAATCTCTTTTTCTTTCTTTACCCTCCCTCTTTCCTCTTTCTCTGTCCCCACCCCTTCCCTCCCTCCCTCCCTCTCTTTCTTTTTTTTTTTTGAGACAGAATCTTGCCTGACTGGCCTTGAACTCACAGCAATCCTCTTGCCTCAGCCACCCAACTTCGAGGGTTACAGGTATGACTTGGGGAAAAAAATCTTTATAAGTGCAGAAATTAGTGTGAGAGAACTGAGTTTGCAATCCCATTTTTTAAAAAAAATTAAACAAGATTCCTTAAGATCAGGCCAAAAATTAAGAATGGTTAGATAGGAAACATTTTGGGTCCCCGCCCCACAAAACAAAACAAACAACCCTGTGCCTTTAGCTCGTCTATTTGTGTATCTGCATGTCTGAGACAGAACACACAACTATACGCCAAGCACAGGCTTCCCGTGAGGAGGCCACTCCAGCTCCAGGTCCCCAGAAGCGAGGGAACAAACACCCTATTCATCCCTCGATGACATCAGCCGGTTTCTGCCTGGTCAGTGACCTAAAATGAGTTGGGAAACTTACTGTCTTCAGTTCATTGGTGCTCGCCCTCTGAGTTCTGGAGCAAAACTGAGTTTTTAATATAATTGGTATTTTTATTATATTTCATTTGGTCAAGGAACTAAATACTTATTATAACAAATATATGTCTATAATTTAATGATGTGAAACAAATGGTTGAGAGATAGAGTGACTATATGGGATTCTTAATAAACCCCCATTGTCATAAGAGAGCGGATTCGTTTATGTCACTTACCTTGTCGTCTTTACCCATTGTTGGTGGTGGTTTCTGAGGCAGGCTCTCACTGCATCGCCCAGTCTAACCTGGAATTCCTGGACTCAAGCGACCCTCTTGCCTTAGCCTTCCAGCCAGCTGGGACTGTAGATACATACCAGCACCCCTAGCTGTACTGATCTATTTCGTGTTTTACATACTTCAATATTTACATTTTTGTAGTAAAAATGTCGTATGTTCGTATGTTCTTCTCTTGAAAGAATGTTGTTAGTTTTTCTCCTTCCAACCCACAGCTACACTAAGAAGCCCTGTGCTGTGTCCTAGATGATCGCCGTTGGGATAAACTGTTTCTATTTGTGAAGGCCTGTGAAGCCTTCTTGTCCTTCGGGCCTTCTTCTCAACGTTTTTTTGTCGATTGTTTCCCTCATGTTAGCTTGCCAGCAATAAGCAAAAATATAGCTGGGGCTGTGTCCAAAAAATTCACTGGCCACATTCATCCCTCTTCATCAGGGTTTCTTCAGTAGTGTCCCCATCCAGTGGCTGTGCCAGGCGGCAGAAACAGCTAGCTGTTGTCTACAATGAAGAATAATTGGAAGCATGGTGCCTGTTTCTTTTCCTGTGAGGAACAATCCATCCATTTAACATTCTTTCGGTGCTCTTGAACTCTGTGGTAGAGCCTGTGTTCCCTGCTCAGTTGGGGCCAATCCGAGAAATGCCGACCTTCCTGCCTGCTGCTGGCCCTACCCGTGTGGAGCAGTGTCAGCTATCTGATGACCTGGTAGCTCTTCTGGGTTAGCTCTTCTACCCAGAGCTAGTGGCCCGCCACACCAGCATCAGGCTGGAAAATGCTAGGCTGCGGGGAGTCATAGTGATAAGAGAGAAAGTTAATGGCTATTATATTAATAATTTGTCCTCAATAACTTATGAGCCGAGGCACAGAAAGGCTGGACAGCTCCCCCCTGTATCACAGTAATCATTCATGTTTTCTGGCCAAGTATCTTGATTTTGTAAACGTTCCATAAAAGGTTGCATATTTCCATTTTGTATATTAAAATATGGTTTGTATATTGTTTGCTAATCAGAGACAACTATTCATGTCTCTGTGCAGATAGTGAGCTCGGGAGTCTGCAGGCCCGGCCATCCTTGCGTGTTGTCTGTGCTGTATTCTAGAGAGTTCTGAAAGGAGGTACATCAAAGCCCACCGCTGTGATCGTCTGTGCCATCACATACTCCTCATCTTTTGATTTCCTGTTTAATTTTTGCGCTTTGTTTTTAGTGCAAAGAGCTTACATTTTTTTTAACACCTTTTCATGTCTGTATTTGTTCCACCGGGATTAGGCTCCCATACCTATACAAAATAATCAAAGAGGGGTGGCTTAAGAAATAGCAATGCATTTTTCTCAAACATGAAAGATGTGTGGAGATAGCGAGTCTGGGGCTGCGTTAGTGGCTCCTTGATCATCTGAGGGGCAGTTTTCTGTCTTCCTGCTCTGCCACCTTTAATAGGTACCACTTATTTACCATTGTAAGATGGTACATAGCGCTCCAGCTGTCCCGAATGGATTCCAGACAGGAAGAGAACAAAGAGAACTGTTAATTGGAGAAGTTTCCAGTTCAGTTCTACCTCAGCAGGCCCCACCCACTACAACCCTAACATCAAATTATTGCAGAAGACTGGAGGGCTGGGCTGTTGCTCAGGAGTGGAGTGTTTGCCCAGAGTCCACAAGGCCCTCAGTTCAGGCCTCAGCACTGCAAAGAAAAGCAGGGAAGGGCAGGGGTGGGGGTGAGGAACTATTATTCCAAACACATTGACGCCTCAAATTAAACCAAGGCAAATGTGTTTGGTGTGATATCCATCAGGCTCTGCCTTGAACTTCCAGCATTTGTTCCTATTAAGTGCGTGTGGCCTTGAATTCCATCATTGCCACCGCCTCCACTTTGGAATTGGCTTGGCATATATCTCCCAGACATTTATTTTCTAACTTTTCTTGTCACTTTTTTGAGATAATTTCCTGAATGTTTTAGCTCTGTCTCGCAGATCTTTTGAGAGGGAAACTTATTCCAATGCATATTTATTCATGTTTCTTTCTTCTTAAGTTTATTAGTTTTTAAAATCTCATTGTTTCTCTTTTCCTTCTTTTTTTTCTTTTTTTTTTTTTTTTGGTTTTTCGAGACAGGGTTTCTCTGTGTAGCTTTGTGCCTTTCCTGGATCTCGCTCTGTAGCCCAGGCTGGTCTCGAACTCACAGAGCTCCTCCTGGCTCTGCCTCCTGAGTGCTGGGATTAAAGGCATGTGCCACCACCGCCCGGCTTTCTCTTTTCCTTCTTCATGTTTACTAACGTGATCATTTTCCCAGGTGTTTTCTGTGTTACCTATTAGAGGGTTTTCTTTTCTTTCTTTCTTTCTTTTTTTTTTTTTTTTTTTTTTTGTCTTGAATAAGTAAATCTAGCCATGTACCTTTGTCTCAGATTTGGCATCAATATGCTGAGGAACAAATATAATGTGTTTTTTTGTTGTTGTTGTTGTTTGTTTGTTTGTTTTTTAGCAATGACACCAAAGGTCACTGGAGGCATTTTAATTAAGGAAGTTCGTTGTCCTCATTTCTTTTGACGTCATTCACAGACAGCTACAGATACCCCACCTCACCCATACTCCTGAGCTAGACATCCATCCCTGTCTGACCCAGCTAAGGACTGACCTCAATTCTTAGATTCCTGTTCAGGGCTTCCTAATGGAGGAAGAAGTTAAGTTTTTATCCTAGAATTCCAAAGTCCACGGGGAACCATGTTTATAATCCCAGAACTCTGATAGGAGTTGAAGGCCAGTTTGTGTGAGACCTTGTCTCAAAACAACCCAAAACAAAGCACCCAGCTGGGCGTGAATGGTAAGAAGTATTTTTACCTGTGCTTGGCTTTCTCTGCTGAATGCAGACCAAGGATCAGGAACAGTGGGACTCTGGGTGGGTCATCTTGTGGCTTGCTGTCTGGATTGGCTTTCCAGATTGAGGAGAGCTTTAATGTGGCCGAACATTCCAGTCCATCACCGCAGGGAAAGCATGGAAGGGTTTATGGGTCAGGAGTGGGTGCAAGCTGGCCACATAATGACAGCAGAGAGGTAGAGAGTGGGACCAGCAAGGAGCTGTAGATGGGCTGGAGCCCTCGGAGGCCCATCCCTAGTTGTCTATATCCTCTTACTAGGCTCCACCACTTAAAAAGTCCACAGGCTCCCTAACAACCATGACAAGCTAGGGTACAAGCAAGTGTTAAACACGTGACCTCGTGGGGGATATCTCACATTCAAACCATTCTACCTTTGCTTTTTTTGTTGTTTGTTTTTCTGGTTTTTGTTTGTTTGTTTGTTGTTGTTGTTGTTGTTATTGTTTGGTGTGTGTGTGTGTGTGTGTGTGTGTGTGTGAGAGAGAGAGAGAGAGAGAGAGAGAGAGAGAGAGAGAGAGAGAGAGAGAGAGAGAGAGAGAGAGAGAGAAATAGAGAGAGAGAGATAGAGAGAAGGACTTACTGTGTAGGCTTGACTGTTCTGGAACAC
The DNA here is from genome assembly GCF_903995425.1 of Onychomys torridus. NCBI lineage: Eukaryota > Metazoa > Chordata > Mammalia > Rodentia > Cricetidae > Onychomys > Onychomys torridus. The sequence goes on along the minus strand of NC_050445.1, from coordinate 38,915,327 downwards.
ACTATGTAGCCCAGGCTGGCCTCAAACTAACAGAGATCCTTCTGGCTCTGCCTCCCAAGTGCTGGATTTAAAGGCGTGCGCCGCCACCACCCAGCTTGTTGTTGTTGTTGTTTCAATATTATATTTTTTGTGTGTGAATGTGTGCGCACGCACACTTGCCCAAATGTGTATGGGTGTGTGGGGATCAGAAGACAATCTGTGGGAATCAGGTCTGTTCTTTCCTTTTGCCATGTGAGTCCCAGGGATGGGCATTATGTTTGTCAGCAAGCACCTTGACCTGATGAGTCACTGTGGGCCTTACCCTCGTTCTTTAGGGGTTGGAAACGTCCGGGAGCTTTCAGGAGCTTGCATAGGAACTGTAGCTTCATGTTACCCAGGAAAATCACTTATCTTTTTTCTTTACTTTCTACATTTTGTGAGTGTGATGCTTGTGAAGGAAGCCTTTTGTCTCTTGTCTGGTTCCCAATTACACCTTCTGCTTCCTGCCACAGCAGTACACTTGTTCCCAACAGCAGTCAAGGATCCTAAAATTAACCAAATGCTTCGAGTGTTACCAGTTAGATAGGAAAGCTGCTGATTTTTTTTTTAACTGTGGGAACAGTATAAAGGGAGAAACCCAAGTTGTATTAAAGCCATACAGCTTCTACACAACTTCTCTCTTCTCATTGGTTTTTTCTTAAATTATTTTAGATCTCACATAAGTATGATTTGACTGTAAACTGATATAGACTTTGATACATCTTCAATGCTAATTCTATATGGCAAACTGCACTCTGAGAAAACATTTAGTAATACATATGAAATAAGTCAATAACCTGTAAATACAAGAAGCTCTCCACCTTGAAATGCTTGGGTTCTGATATCTGCCCCCAGTGCGCTCACCCTCTGTTGGATTGCAGAGGCACAGCCCCGCCCCACCCCCAGAGCATCCTCCGCTCCCCACATTCCCTGTGTCTTTGGGACGAGAGGGACTGAGAACCGGTTCTGCTGCCTTCCTAACACCACCCTCTTCTTCAACAATTCAGGCACAGTGACCATGTGTCCATAAGAAGAGAATAATTAATAAATTAGTAAATTTTAAAGCCACCACATTGCCTTGTAGGTATTTTCCTTCTGGTCTGATTGTGAAGGAAACTTGGCTTCCTACCAGTCTCAGGAAAAGGGAGAGCTTTGAGACTAAGAAAGAAAAGTGTCTCCTGAAAATAGGATGATTAGAGAAAAATAAAGATGTATGAGCTTGCTATCAGGTTTGACCATTAAGATATACTTTGATATCATATATAGCTACTACTAATGCCTGCTAAAACTAAAGCTTCAGGAGCTGAGAATGTATGCTTAGCATGCACAAGGTCCTAGCCTCCCTCTTGGGTACTAAACACAAAGGCCAGATGTGGTGGTATATGCCTGGAACCCCATCATTCTAGAGGGATAGAAGGATGAATCAGTGCAAGTTTAGACCAGCCTGGTGTGCGAGAGGAGTTCCAGGCCAGCCAGAGCTACATAGTAAGACGGTCTCAAATGTGATTGGCTTTATGTTTACAGTTGTTGAATGTTCGATGATAAGTTTGGGGTTTTTGTTTGTTTGTTTGTTTGTTTGTTTACTATTCTTTCTATCCTTGGTGTATTTAACACAGACAACTGCTTTAGAGTGATTACTTCCTCTTAAAGGCAGCCCCCTAAAAGGGGCTTCATAAGTAAATTCATCAGTATTGGCCCAGTCCAATAACACATTTCAAACCTGAACACAAAGCCAATGGCTCACACTCTGGTTGAGCGTGGAAGAGACGTAGGCTCATAAAGTTTCATAAGTACCATTTGAAAATAGACATCAGACTATTTCGGTTCAAGATGTTAGTACTTAAGCCGAGTCTGTGGTTCTTTAGCTCTTAGGTTTTTGTCCATTTTATAAAACCTAGATATTTTTACTTGCGTGTTATTTGGTCCCAGAGAACTAGTTGGGAGATCAGGTGTGAACTCATCCCTGGAATGAGCTACTTATTTATTCCCTGTGTCTCTTGGTTTTTTGTTTTTGTTTTTGTTTTTTAGCTAAGGGACAAGACATGTAGAAACTACACTTAATATTTTCTAAAAGCACTTTGAGAAAGATCCATGTTTGAAAGATTTCTAGGGGTTGGGGATTTAGCTCGGTGGTAGAGTGCTTCCCTAGCAAGCGTAAGGCCCTGGGTTCGGTCCCCAGCTCTGGTAACAACAAAACAAACAAAAAACAAAACACGCCTGTAATCCCAGCACGCGGGAGGCAGAGGCAGGAGGATTTCTGTGATTTTGAGGCCAGCCTGGGCTACAGAGCTAGTCCAGGACAGGCTCCAAAGCTACAGAGAAACCCTGTCTCGCAAAACCAAAAAAAAAAAAAAAAAAAAAAGAAAAAGAAAAAGAAAATAGAAGGATTTCTAATGTATCATCTAGAACTCCGTTATAACCAAGAGCGCTGTCTTTGCTAAGAACAAATACAGAACAAAGACTACAAATAAACGACTTGTTCAAAAAGGCTGTGCTATAGTGTCACCTCTGTGAAAGTTCTCACATAGGCATGCCATTTCTCGTTTTCTTGGCTGGCCTGGACTCGGTGATGATGCAGGCTTGGAACTCCTGTGACCTCTGAATGCGCTACAACGCAGCGATATGCACAACCTTCCTTAGGGTACAATTTTCATGGTCTGAAAGTAGTACAAGAAAGGTTCTGAAATCGAAGTGGTGTCTGAATGTATTTGTTCCCATGAATCCTGGGTGATTGACATGACAGTAGCGTGCTTTGTGACTTTTTTGGGTTGGTTTGCTTAGATTACAATCAAATTTTAAGGTGACTAAGGGGGAGGGCAGGAGGGGGGTATGCACTATCAGGAAGATGTGAAGTGGCTTTACTACTCAAATAAAATTAAATTCTAGGAAATAAAATCCTTAAAGGGGCTGATTGTAGAGAAGAGGGAAGACAATACCTTATCATTAAAAATCAATCAGATATTTACTAAGTGCCTCTCTGAGGATTCCTTACATTTTAGTCCTTGGCGGATCTTGGATTACACAATACTTTCACATGCATTATCTCATTTGATCTTCCCAACTGGCAGGGAGGCCAGAGAGGGATCTAAAGTCGAGGAAATTGCATCTCAGACTTAAGTGCTCCTGGAGACCTCCACAGAGCCGGAGCAGGGTGTGCAAGCATGGGCCGGGTGGTGGGTATCTCCAAACACTCTGTCCTCTGTCCCGCTGACCTCCACTAAGTACTGTGACATATTGTCTGTACGAAGGAGTCCAAAGGAGTAAGATTACGATCTGGACCCTCAAGGAGTTTATGGTCAGTTTGCCAATGAAACAAGCAGAAGACTTTTGTTAACCAGGATAACACAGGTTGTAAACACAACAGGTGGGTTATTTTAGTTGGAACATAAAGTAGATCAATTATACTCTGTACCCTGAAAATGAAAACGAACCAAGTGGATATTTCTAACATTTTCCAGCCAGACCATCAGTGTCTTTGGGAGAAGTTCCTCACTGGGAGGAAAGCCAGCAGGCACAGTCTTGTCCAGGTACATGAGGACATATGGATATTTGGAGTCCTGAAGTTCTTACTCTCCTCTTCCATGCTTTGTACCAAGGACTAGGAGCCTGTGGGAGGCCATCCTGGCCACTGTTCAGCCCTTTAAACCATTAGAGAGGGTCTAGTTTAAGGGAGAGGATGCCCTGCAGGGATATCCAACCTCTTGATACTGCAACACGATGGTGTCATCTACAAATGTTGTAGGCTACAACCTTAGCTCTCTCGGATGCATACAGCCTATAGAACACAGGTTGGACCCGTCCCAGAAGCAGAGCATGGCTTTGTTTGTGTTGAAAGGGACTGTGGATGTGAAGGGTCTGCAGAAACTGGTCATTTTCCTTTTCTCATGTCCCAGTGCTCAGACCTAACATTTTCCAAGCTCGTATCTGTCTCAGAAGCAGAATTCCATTCCAAGTATCTGTTCTTTGTCTTTTCAGCAGAGCAGGCCTGGTCTGAGACTGCTGTTGTCCAGTCACCGTGTGTCCCTGCCTTTGTGTGTCTCACTGGGAGGCCCCATGGGGACTGCCAGAGCTTCAGCCAGCAGCCGACGATTGTCTTTTCACAAAAAGTGCCGTGCCTACCCAGGTTCGGCAGCCTTATAGACATGGCAAGTAATTGTCTTCCAGATGCTCATTGGTAACGTGTCCTTTGGCCAGCATAGGGCTTATACTGCAAGGTTCTGCCTGCTGTCAGGGAGGTCTTAAGCAGCCTATGTGGGCTGGGAGGCGCCATGCTGAGTAAACATGACAACAGAAAAACTTTTGGAGGTACCATCTGTACCACCGCCTCTCCACACTGAGCACACTGAGAGCCCACACGAGTGCAAGCCTATTGATGATCAAGAGCGAGCATCCAGCCACACCCACTGAATCCCAAGACCAAGCACCCAGCCACACCCATTGGATCACAAGTCCAAGCACCCAGCCATGCCCACTAGATCACAAGCCCAAGCACCCAGCCACACCCACTAGATCACAAGACCAAGCACCCAGCCACGCCCACTGGATCACTCAGGTCCTCAGTTTCATCCCTTGTCTTCTTCCTTGAGGACTGAAATGGACTTGTGCTGAGTCACTTCAGCTTTCCTCTCCTCCTGTAACGCAGCCTCTGGAACCAGCTCTCTCACACACTAGCTGTGCAACCTTGGGAAAGTTACCAGAGCATTCTTGACACTTCCAATCCTGAGATGTGGCACCATGATAATACATACCAGCTCTATACATTATAACAGCTACCTCAAAAAGTTCCTGAACATGTTTGTCCAGATGGAGAGCTGAGGTGACTGCCTAGATGTGTTCTGTGGTGTTTGTTTGTTCTTTCCATGTGTTCATCTGCTGCCCTTTGGAAGTCTTGCTCTGGATACTGCCCGAGTGAGGAGATGCACGAGGTGCCCTCAGTGGGTGTGCAGTGTATAGGGCAAATCACTGAATAACTTGTTTGTTCAACAGGTGGGAAGGACTCAGAACGTACTTCGGAACGTGTGCCTGCCTTGAAGAGAGACTCGAGGATGTGGAAAATTTCACTCAAATGATGCTGTAGAACATTGCTGGTGGCAGCGGCGGCACACAGTAAGTGCCTAGTGCCATAGAAGTGTTTTCGGCTTTAATTGTTAGGCTGGCAGAGTGAATGCTGAGACCGAGCGTGTGGCCGGAGGTTGAGGGCGAGGAGGTGGAGGTGCTCCTGGGGAAGTCTTCCAAGAGGCAGTATCCTTGAGCTCTAGTCTGATCAGTGAGTAGGCGTTTGCCAGTAAGAGAAGAGGGTTAAGAGTGTTCCAGGCAGAAGGAACATTGTGTGCAGAGTTAGGGAGGCGTGAAACAGCACAATACACTCGGGGAACTCCGAGCAGGCAAGGAACAAGTGGCGCCCCGTCCTTACTGAGACATACAGCGTGCGTTTGTTAAATGAGTATGAGAGGTTAGAGGCTGGGAAATGAAACATTGCCTGATCATTCTGGCCTGAAGCATTGACCAAACACCCATCGAGGCTGAAGTGGCTAAGGGGCTTTTAATCTTTTAATTGTTCCATGTAGTACTCGTCCAGTGCAATCTCTGTACTGTGTCAACTCTCTCCCTTTTTTCTTTCTTTCCTTTTTAAAACAATATATATATAATTGAGACAGGGGTTTCATGTATCCCAGACTCAAATTCCCTCTGTAACCAAAAATAACCTTGACTTCTTGTCTTCCTGCCTCTACCTCTCAAGTGCTGAGATTATAGGCATGTGCTAGCCATGCCCAGTTTTATGTCGTGATGAGGCTCCAAGCTTGGGCTTTGTGCGTGCTAGGCAAGCATTCTGTCTACTGAGCCACATCCCAGCCCCTTCTTGTCTTCTGCTATGAGTAACTAGTTGTCTCCCTTTACCCCCAAAGTGATGGAGATGGATTACAATGAAGCTGCCAGGATCCCAGAACGAATACTAATGCTTTTGTGGGTAACACGTTTCTTTAGATAAAAGGTCAGCAAAACCTGGTCTAAGGACCAGACCCAGTGCACTGCCTGGGGCTGGGTGACCCAGGATACTATCAGTTGGGACATCCCATCCCTGCTGTACACAATCACTCACCCTCCCACGGGTTGGCCTACGCTCAGCCAGCAGTGGCAGGTTCAAGGGAGAAAGTGGAAGAACACACTTGAGGCTCAGCTTGGATTCAGCACAGTTACTTCTGTTACATTCTGGTAGCCGGCGAGAGGCAAAAGGCCAACCTGGGTTGGAAGGGTCTGGAAATCACCCCCAGTTCTTGATTAGAGCTGCTGCAAGGTGACACTGCAAACAGCAGGGAGACTGAGGGACAGAGTCAGGGCCGTGTTTGGAATCATAAGCAATCACAATCTAAAGCAGCATGCGTTCCAACCACAGATTTTTTTTTTTTTAAAGTCATCTCTGTGGTCTCAAGTGGAAAGATGTATTCATCATGCATGTCTGTTCAGTCCCACCCACAGCCATGAATCATCAGTGTCGTCTACTGAGTCGACCATCATCCTCTAGCACATGACAGGCACAAAGGAGGAGTAAAATGAGACCCAGACCCACATTCAAATACCACCTGATGGATTTCACCAGGGAACCGGGCTCAGTTTTAACCCCTTAAAGGTATAAAGCAAACCATTATCACAGATGCAGCCAGTGACTGACTGAACAGCCTTTGGGAGTAACTTCTAGACAGACCTACACTAAATACTCTTGCTTCATCATTCCATGCCCCACTGCTGTTACAGGCGCTATTAAAACTAGCCGCTGATGCATCTGTATATAAATGTGACTGAGCCGGCAGACATAAGACAGCTGCTTTACCCATCAGCTGATTGATGGTTCCCCCACTAAGCGCTCTCTCCTCTCCTCTCCTCTCCCCTCCCCTCCCCTCCCCTCCCCTTCCCCTCCCCTCCTCGCCCCGCCCCTCCTCTCTCTCTCTCTCTCTCTCTCTCTCTCTCTCTCTCTCTCTCTCGGCGGGATATTACACGTTTGTGGGGTACTTGTGCATGAATGGGGAGGTCAGAGGTAGACATCAAATATCTTTCACAACCCCCCCCCCTTATTGTTTGAGACAAAGTGTCTCAGAACTTGAAATTTACCAGTTTGGCTAGATGGGCCAGCCAGGGAGCTCCAGGGACCCACCACTGGGATTACAGATGCATGCCATTATGCCAAACTTTAAAAGGGTACTGGGCATCCAATCTCAGGTCGTGATACTCACCACAGCAAGCATCTTACCAACTAAGCTACCTCCCTAACCCACTTCCCTCTCCACTTTTTCAAGATGGGGTATCATCACGTAGGCCCGGTTAGCTTCAAACAGGAGCTGCCATGAGTTTTTGTTTTTGTTTTTAAGTTTATTGCCAGAAAATTTTCACTGTTACCAAACTTGTCTCAGTAAATAATGCTTAGTATAAACAACAACAAGGATATCCAAAACCTCCCATAGCAGCCCTTCCCTGGTACCGGGAGATGTCAGGAGACAGAACTCATAGGTGGTACCTGTTTCCTAAGACTATCCTGAAAACTGAAAAACAAAAACACATCTTCCAAACAATCCAGACAAAAACCATATGGCTTAGGTTTGAAAATGTTCTTTCTGTTCCGGCACCACTCGGGGTCCTTGGGCGTCTGCAGGATGCTGACATCTTGACACCAACTTCCATGGAGTTGCTGCTGTTAGGGATCTGTAGGAGCAGTATCCGTGGGTGGAAGGAACATGCCAGATCTCAGGGAACTATTAGATGCCTGTTGACTCAGGCGGCAGGACCAGCTGTGAATGGGAATGTATTTTTACGTAGCTTCAGTGGAAAGGAACAGGGCTGTTGATATTAGTGCCAAGGTGGGGACGGAACCTGCTGAGTTATTTGTGGATGATTTGGTTTATGGAGGATGGGAAGATAGGGCTGTCTTGGGAGGTACAGCTGAAGACTCTAAGCTCAGAAGTTAACTCTGGACATAATGGCACATGCCTGTAATCCCAGCACTTGAGAGGTGGAGGAGGAGGATCAGGAGTTCAAGGCCAGCCTGGGCAGCGTGAGACACTGTCTCAAAAAAAAAAAAAAAAAAAAAAAAAAAAAAAAGATGTTTATTTGGGCAGGTCATATAAAGATGGAATGGTAAATCTACCAGGTAGTGTTTTCAAAATTAGACCCCAACAAATGTGTATTTCCTTCATGTTTCTGTGTCTCCTACCCACCTTAAGAATGTCAAGAGAAAAAAAAAGTCCTGCCAGCCAGCTGCCCCTGGAAAGAAGTCAATTAGGATAAACTTCCTGTTGAGGGTGAAGGCGCGGGGGCTTTCGCTTCTGCAGCCCTCCCCACTCCCAGATCCCAGGCTTCGCTAAGATACTCCTTCCTGCCTTCCGAGGAAGCCTGTGTGCTCTCTCAGAGCTACCTTGGCATTCCTTGATGTCTTAGAGCAGCAGATGACCCCGGCTGAGCGGGACAGTCAGCAGAACAGCAGCTCTTGATGCTGCCTTTGGAAATTTCCATTCTTGCTTGCAGCTCTGAAAAAAAAAAATCTAAAGAGCCCAGTAGCTGGGAAATTTCCACAATGGAAAATTTTAACATATTCTTTAGCTCTAAACTATGCAGGTTTATAGACATTATTTTTTTCCCTTCTGGTGATTTCCTTCTTTAACAACAATTTGTGAACATGGTACCACTAGAGCTGTGGGAACAGGAGGGCAAGGTGACCCAGGGGGTGGGCATAGCTTGCTTAGCAGGAGGCTGTGCTGTATAAACGTGTGACCACTCACTGCACAGAAGCATAGATCACCGTGAGGCCCACTGGGTGGGAACTCCTCCAAAGCAGAGCTAGCTTGCCCGGGAGCACTGCAGGGAAATCTGTGTTAGAACCTTGAAGTGGAAAGTGCACGGATACAACTTGGGAACCTGACGTGGTGAGTCATGTTGCCAGCCAAAGTAAATCCTTTGGACCACTGCTCCCTGAACCTCAATGGGAGCTGTAGGCTCTGATGCAGTAGGTGGAGGGTGGGATCTAGCCTGCATTGCCAACTGATGCTGATCTTCAGGTGATGCTGATGCTGCCCTTCTGAGGACCACAGTGTGAGGCACAGCAAGACCTTTGTCAGCATGCAGCCAGTGCCCTGGTGGCTGAACACTGCCAGAGGGTGGCTGGAGGTGAGCTCAAGTTACACAGCGGAGGTCTCAGAACAGAACTCAAAGTCCTCTGGAGAGATGTTCCACATCAGCCTGGATAAAGGGGCTCTGTTAGAATGTAGGGGTGCACAGAGTTGCCAGAAGCCTTGGCTTGGAGAATTCTAGAAATCAGGACCTTTCCAGAGAAACCCATGTTAAGCTGGTGATGATTCCTAAGCTGGGCTAGGAGTATGGGTGAGTGGCCATTGAGTCAGTCCCTAACACCAAGGGAAGACTGTTAACCAGCATCCTGTGAAGAGAAGCAGTTACTGCCGTTGTAGTTCACTATTACTGAGATAAAAGTTAAAAGGGAATTGGAGATTTTCTTAGCATCTATCTCACCATTAGAAGGAAGGGAGGAAGGGGAGGGAGAGGGAGGGGGAGGGAGGTAGCACTATTAATCTAGGATGTTCCTGCCTCATGATCTGTGATGTGTCTGCTCTGTGCATTTTTTTTTTTTTTTAAAGCAACACTTGTCCTATTTTTTACTTTCTGTTCAATTGCGTTTAGGGTAGTTTATTAGTCCTTACTTTCCAAACTTTTCCGGTGAAACGTACACAGAGGACTGTGTGAAAGGAAAGGTGGAGGTCTGCGGTGACAGGCATGCAAATGTGACTGAAGTCAGAGAGTAGAATTGTTAGACAGATTTGATGACATGTCTCGCCCACTGTGCTCACACTATGACTTCGGGGATGGCTTAGAGATCTGAACATCTGCAGATTGGTTGATGACTTCTTCTAGGGATGCTTTTACCCTGAAGCAAGGTATGACTCAGCATTGAAAGGACATCCTGATGGCTTTGGTAGAGGAGACAGATTGGTTTCCTTAGCGCCAGGTTTGATGAGTCATTATTCACCTAAGAACCCTCTTAGGACCCGCAGTCAATCAATTGGCTTGATCCCTTTAAAGTCACATTTTTTTTTAAAAATTTATTTAAGGGAGTGCTTTTGTTTTATGCTTAGGTGAGATTCACAGGACAACACTCACCATTTTAAAGGCAGCAATACACAGGCCTTTAGTGTCTTTGTGACATTGTACAACTTCCCCTTATATCTAGTTCCCAAACACTTTTATCACCCCTCTTCTCATATCCATTAGGTTGATACTGCCTGGTGCTCACTCCCTCCTTCCGGAACATGGCCACCACCAATTTACTTTCTGTCTCTGTGGTTCCCAGGCTGGACAGTTCACCTAAGTGAATTCCAGCCATACATGGCCCTTTCATTAACTCGAGTCTCCTTAAGAATAAACATTATGGTTATAAGGAAATCTACTGCTATTGAGTGCTTATAGCATGAGGCGTGGAACCATTACAACAAGTAGACACCGTATTATACAGATGAGAAAACTGAGATTCAGAGGGTTGCCTGAGGCCCATTCTTCCTTTTGGCCAAGCAACGGAGAAGCTTCCCTGGCCAGGCCCACTTTCACTACCCCTCAGCTCCTTTCTCTTCTCGCAGACAGATGGGTAGATACTGCTTCTCAAGTGTAACAACTTCACAGAGCCTTCACTCACATTCTGAATGCAGCGTTAGTTGCTTACAGCTGCTTTTTCTCCAGCAGTGCAGTGAGCCTAGGCCAACTCTTCTGAAGAGCTCATTAAAACTGCTAAAATAAAGTCTTAGAAGCAGGTGCATTCATTAGCAGAAAATGCAGACGATTATGTTAATATCACATTCAGGTGACAAATTTAAAGGCATCAAAATCATGGAGGATAAAAGGCTTCTTTCGAGGCTAGGGGTTCCTTCTTTCTTTGTGGGGCTCTTTGCTCGGAGAAGCATGTGATGGACTACAGCTGTCCAAAGTGGGGAACCTTCAGCGTTAGTTCGCAAAAATAAAGCTGTGATATCATGTTTCTGTGATATCATGTTTCTTTGTATGATTTCTTGGGTCTCTAGTTATGAGAAGAAAGATGAGGAATTGCCTACACACCTACTGCTGGGTCTAGCCCTCCATTGATAACGTACTATCCACTGGGCCCAAAGAAGAGAGGCAGCTGAAGAAATGATTCAGCTATCCACAGGCTGGGAGGTAGCACAGTAGCATGTTCCATACACAAGGTCCCGGTTCCCTGGACTTGAAGAGTAAATCGTTGTAGGCAATGATTTTCAGTTTGGACCAAAAATGATTTTTACTTTGCTCTTTTTTTTCATTAAAAAAAAAGGGGGGGGGGGGGGGATTTAGCTCAGTGGTAGAGCTCTTGCCTAGCAAGTGCAAGGCCCTGGGTTCAGTCCTCAGCTCTGGAAAAAAACAAAAACAAAAACAAAAACAAACACAGTGAGCAGTGAGCAGCGAGCATGAAATAAGACTGTCTAATATTTTTATTTTGAAGTGTGCATATTTTCTTATTTGCCAAATTTTTTTCATTCTGTCTTTTTTTTTTTTTTGGTTTTTTGAGACAGGGTTTCTCTGTGTAGTTATGATGCCTTGTCCTGGAACTCTCTCTGTAAACCAGGCTGGCCTCGAACTCACAGAAATCCACCTGGCTCTGCCTCCCAAGTGCTGGGATTAAAGTCATGCACCACCACTGTATTTCCCAAATTTTCTATAATGAATTTTCAATTTTAAAATAAAAAATATTTATTAACTTATAGTTTTTAAGTATTTAAAAATTACAAAGGGATACTTTGCCTTTCTCCCATTGATTGAATGTCCCTAGAAAATTGGAATCATACTTAAGTGCCTGAGATATGAAAGCTGGACAAGAAGTGTTCCCAGTCCCTCCCTCTTCCCAACTCTAGGATATTGATGGTTGTGTTGGTTTTCCCTTTGGAAAGGAAGGAGAAACAAATATGACTGGATATCGAGTTACTAAATAAAAAGATAATTGTGCAATAGATGATTGGATTTTATCAGGTAAGTGGGCATACTCTGAAAGGGATGCACCTGCCACTTGGAAAGGGGAAAACGCTAAGAGACTTTTATAGGACACATGGACTTTATTTTTAAAATTTTAAGTTGTACATTCACTCTGGGAAGGAAGTCTTTGACTAGCTACCCCCCCCCACATACACAAAATGCTTAAAGTGACTATTTCTGATTGCAGAACATAAATACTGAAGCCGCAACACACAGGGCATGTTCACAGCCTCTTTCTCTCTCTCTCTCTCTCTCTCTCTCTCTCTCTCTGTGTGTGTGTGTGTGTGTGTGTGTGTGTGTGTGTGTGCATGCCCGCACATGATCAATAGTAACAAGCTGAGAGACTGCTCGTGTGTATGGTAATCCTGTCTTTTCCTTCCTTCCTCTTCCCGTCTCCTTTTTCATCCCTGGCACATTCCTGCCCCTCCCTTTCTTCACCACCCCCATGGGTAGGTGAATATATACAGTATGTCGGGTACAGTAGTCCCTTCTCAGACACACGATGGACTCTGATGGTCAGTAGATGCCTGAAACTGTAGGACCAAGACCCATAATTTAATTCACTTTCTGTCCTGACTAAGCACTTACTGTATGGGACAGCCATAACCGTCACAGTGTAGGATTGATAACAAAGCTAGCACATACAGATTTCCTTTTGTTTTCTACCATTTTGTAGATAGATTTGTTTTTCTTGGAGGTCTCCAAAACCTCGACATCTACTTTTTTCTTTCTTTAGCAAGTTCAAAAAGTCCACCTCTTCACTTAGAGGAAATCCTTTATGGTTCCTTTGTCATCAGCACCATTATGCCTTCAAGCCATTAGTAAGTCAACTAAGGGTCACTTCGAAGAATCACTTTGATCCAGCGACAGTTAACGTGCTGGCCAAGGTGGCTGCTAAGTGTCTCACATGCCACATACAGTGTGGACGCACTGGGCAAAGGGATAATGCACTTCTCAGGAGGGCGTGGCGTGAACTCTCATCCTACTTCTTAGAATGGCATCCAATTGAAATTTTATAATTTTTTCCTCTCTAGAACTGTCCATTTCATATTTTAAGACCAAGGATTCTGTGGATAGCTAAAACCTAAAGAAAAGAAAACAGTTGTATACATGCAGGCATACACACATTCTTTCTGGTTAGGAATGTTCTAGATGAGTCCCCACTCCAGCTGCCACAACTTCGCTGATGAGCTCCTTCACTGCTGGACAGCTCCGCATCGCATCGCCTAGGAGTGCCTTCCCGCCCACCTCTCCTCCTCTGTTTAATTCTTAGAGCTGGCACCACAGAAGCCTCTGATTCCACACAGAATGAGGATGGTGGCCAGTAGAGACTCGTGCCCTTCCAGTATGATGCAGCGTAAGAAGGGCAGTCAGAGTTCAGAACACAGAGTCTGAAGATGAAGATGGAAGACAACTCAAGTCCCTTTCTGTGGATGTATGTCCTCCAGAGACATGCCTGCTAGTCATGCAGCCTGGCTTTGAAACTTTGCCCATGACAAAAAGTCATCCTATTTTTTTTTAACCTTGCTTTGTTTAGGTGGGCCACTAAAGCACACATACCGTTATAAGTACAGTGAGAAAAGAAGGAGGAAGAGGAGGAGGAGGACCCTGATACTACCCAGTCTCCAGGAAGTATACCCCCTTAGGGTCCCTGAGGAAAGTGAGGATGCTGAGTCCTTTATTTGACTAAAGGAGACTTAGATCCCATTGGTCCAAGTCACCCACCTCCAAGCCTGAGTATCTGAGCCCCATCCAGATGTCTTCCGGATCCATCCTTTTACCCCTCTAACTCACCTGTGCAACAAAAGAAATTCTGAGATTAGTTCATGCAGGGACTGCCTTAAAGTCCAAGGCGTTTAAGAACTATTTAAGTTGAGCACCATGTCCCCACGTTTCCTAAATACTGCTCACTGTGTTCCTCCTTTGAGAAGACCGTGGAAAGTTAAGCAGTATTTTGAAACAACTGGTAACGACAACACCAAGAATGCAGATAGCTGCAGAGGAAAAGGTGCAGAAGGTCCGTGCCCTGAGCAAACAGCCAGACACCCTATCCTTTCCCTTTGGCTACACAGGGGGCTCTTATAAAATGAACCACAGCAGTGGAAGTGGCTGTGAGGTTTTGAGAAGCAAATTTGGGTGATGAGTTAGGAGAGGAGAAAAGACTGAACTGAGATGTTGGCTAAGTGAGTAGACTGAGAGAATTTTAGATCATTCTTATTTAATGTCTTGTGAAGACATCCATACACTGAAGAGCACAAAGAAAATAGGAAACTGTGATATGCTCCGTCACCTAAAGATGGCGGATGCTAGGAGGACATCATGTCACATGGAGAAATAAAAGCTTATTTATTTGTCTTTTTTTAGTGTGTGTGTGTGTGTGTGTGTGTGTGTGTGTCTGTGTGTCTGTGTGTGTGTATGTATACATGCGTGTGTGTGCGCATACCTGCAGGAGATAATGCAACAATGCTAGAGTGGAGGTCAGAGTTCAGCCTTTGGGAATCAGTTCTTTCCTTCTACCTTGCTGGGTCGAGGAATTGAACTGAGGTCATCAGGCTGGTGCAGCAAACACTTTTACTTGCTACACCATTGTGTCAGCCCGTTTATTTATTAGTTAATTAGTTTGTTGACACAGGGTCTTGTCATGTAGCCAAAGCTACCCTAGAATTCACTAAGTTAACCAGATTGGCCTTGAATGTGAAATTCTCAGTCTCCTGAGTGCTAGGGTAGTTTAGGATTTTTTAAAGTGGCGTGCATTTGGGCTGTTATGTTTCGCTTTACTAGCAGTCCAATAAGGAAACCCAAAACCTGACTTTTAAAAACCTCACCTGATAGGAAGGCAATTAATTAGAATTCTCAGTTGATAAGCAATTATAAAACTGAATTCAATAAACCCTGGGAATATTTGAATTTTCTTCTATAGATACATTTTCTAGTCCTTTTTTCAGCTCGTCTGTTCTGAATCATATCAAAGTAAGGGAGGGATGTTTCCTACTGTCTTCAGTTCAGAAAGCAGCTGTAACCTGGGGCTTCTGACCATGTTAAATACTGCAAGCCGCTGTCTAGCTTGTGCATATAGTCGGGTCGCTCTGGTTACATGGACATCTCTTTTGATCAGTCAGTTACATCAGTTATTAAACACTCCAGACTTATCCTTGGAATAGAAAATAGAAGGAAATCCAGAACTTTGTCTTTCCTATTGTAAATAAAAGGAAGATACAATGATGGCCCATTTTTACAAGCTACAACACTTTTTCGTGTGTGAAGGGTTTACACCCATGTGTGTGCGCATGTACAAGTGCACACGCATGTGGTTAAGTTGGAGGCTTCCAGTGGGTGTCTTCCTCAGTTCCTCTCTGCTTTAGGTTTTGGAACATGCTCTCTCACTGAACCTGGAACTCATAGATCCAGTTACAGACACTGGCTGGCCAGTAAGCCTCAGGGGGCCTCCTGCCTCCATCTCCCCACTCCTGGGGTTACAGGCACTCACTCCACACCCAGCTTTTTGTGGTGGCTGGGGATCTGAACTCCACCAGTGAAACTGTCTCCCCTGCCCCCAGTCCCACCCTTTTTCCAAAAATACTACATGTCTTCCCAAGTCAGGGTCTACTGAGTGTCACAGTTTTGCTGCTCTGAACCCAGAATCTCCTCAATGATAGACAAGCTCTCCCAGTGAGCTGCCCCAGGCCAAATGTTGTTCTTTTAAATTTTGAATTTTGGGTATTTAAAATGTGCATCATTTTTAAATCCTGCTTATTTACTAAGGGCCGCCATCCTCTGTAAGACTGCTTTTGTTATGTAGCGCTGAAATGATTTTCTTCACTTACTCCTGTATGAGAAGACTCATCTCTGCTCCTAAGCATGCTTTACTAAATTCGCATTAGGCAAAAATTGGAGTGGAAAATTCCCAAGCTTTGCTTCTTAGTGTTGCAAATAGCAAGAACCCTGTGGTCTCTGTGCTGCGTGTTATATTCAGAGAACATTAATGCTAATCCAAATGGTTGATTATTCCAGGTATTTTTTTGTGTTTGAGATTTGTGTGATAGTTCTGCCATCCCATTTGTATTTGATGAGTACTAATACACAATTACAGGCCATTTCCTGACTTACTCATCAACTTACATACAGGTCAAATAGGCCGAAGAAGAAAGCCACTGTCTCCTGGGTAACCCACAGAGCACAGTGAAGGTAATTGCTTCATCAAAATTACAGATACCCCAGTGACAATGGATGTTTATTTCACTGACATTAGAATATTAGACTACCTCACCATTTTTTTTTTCTGAAAAAAGATGTGTTAAATAATTTTAGTAAAGTAAACTGTGGGGTTTTTTTTCACTAACATGTTTAGCATTAACAATATGGTTTCATTTTTAATTTATCCCAAACTAAAAGTGATTATATAACTAATCTCTTATTAGTGGTACTTGGGCCATAGTTTGAATCTGAACCTGCCCCCAGGACCCCCCACAGGCTCATGTTCTGACTGCTTGTCTCTCAGCTGGTGGTACCGTTAAGGCAAGTTGGAGAACTTGCAGGAAGTGAGACTGAAGTAGGCCTCTGGGGGTGGGCCTTGGAGAGTGATAGCCTGGCCCCTGGTTGTAGCTTGTTCTTCACTCCTAGGCCTACAGATGTGAAGGATCTCTCTCCTCGCCATGCTCCTGCTGCCACTGTCCCAACTCCTCCACTACCTCCACAATAGGCTGAAGCCCTCCAAAACCATGAGCCAAAATAAAGACCCCTGTGCCAGACATGTCAGACACAAGTCTGTGATCTGGTTTGGGAGGCTGAGGTGGGAGGGTTGCCATGTTTTCTGCCAACCTGGGCTACGTAGTTCCAGACAAAACTGGGCTACCATGTGAGTCTCTCTCTCTCTCTCTCTCTCTCTCTCTCTCTCTCTCTCTCTCTCTTTCAAACCACAGAATAATTTAGCTTATTTTCAGAAGGAGAGGCTGGGAAGATGACTCAGCAGTTAAGAACCCTGCCTACTTTTCCAAAGGACCTAGGTTTGATTCTCAGAACGAATGTGGTGGCTCCCAACAACCTGTTTTCTATTCCCAGGCCATCTGACCCCTTCTGGCTTCTAAGGGAGACAAGGCATGCATGTGATGTATTGACATACATTCAGGCAAATACCCATACATGTAAAATAAACAAACAAATAAATACACAAAATTGGGAAAAAATAATTTGAAAAGGAAAGGAAGGAGAGAGGGGAAGGGAGAGGGGAGGACAAGAGGGAGGGAGGGAGGGAGGGAGAGAGGGAGGGAGGGAGCCGGGAAGGAATCCATGCTCTTTAGGTTGTCTCTGTCAGAGTCTGGTGAAGCCATGCAAACATAACGAATGCACATGGTACATACTAAGCAACCAATGCTTGGCTTAACCTGTTACTGTATATAAGGAGCAGGAGCTACATCATGTATAAAATGTTAAGGCTCTGCTTTAAAATTCTGTTCCCTTATTCTAAATTTGTCAGGTGATAAACTCAGTTTTTTAATGGTTGAAGTTTCAAACTTTGTTCAAAATCACTAATTTGATGCTTTAAGGAACAGACTAATTTGAATAAATTCAAAGTGACTAGGGTCTTAGGGTGAAAGTCATTTACCATGTGGACCACCACCAATTAATCAATTCATTGATCAGGCAGTCAATAAGTCCTCTATTCCAGCTAGTACAGCTAGTCCAAGGCTTCTTGGCCCTGCACTATTGACTTTGGGAAGTCTGCGTTTTGCATTATCGGGTGGCTAACTGCATCCTTTAGGTACCAAGGGCACTTCCCCTCCAGTTCTGATAATGAAAAATGTCTCCAGCTGTTACCAGAGTTCTCCAAGGGAAGGAGTGGATTGGCACCTCCCCCAACCCGAGAGCTGGGGTGTATGTCTTGCCTTTTTACTAGGTTGGGAAGATTGGAGGGGCACAGACCCAGTCTGATTCATCACTCTATCACCCCTTCTCCACCAACTAATTTTAGTCTCTGGCACAGAAATGCTTCTTGAATGTTCTGAAAAGAACAAAATATCTCCAGGGTTCCTCTGCTGTCGTCAGCCCAGCACCAGCAGCTCAGAACAGGAATAAGGCAACCTGGATGACTCATCTAACATTTGGAGTGTTTGTGTGTGCACAAGTAACACGTGCACACGCATGCAGAGGTCTGAGAACAACCTCGGGTGTTATTCCTCAAGCTCTGCCCACCTTATTTATTTCCTTAATTATTTATCTCTCTTAAAAATTGTTTGTTTTGAGATGGAGTGTCTTACTGGCCTGAAATTCACCAAGTACACTAGGCAGGCTGGCCAGTGAGCTCCTGGGAGTCACAGGCCATCACACCCAGCTTCCCAGCCTTTTAAAACTTGAGTTTTGTGGCTCATAGTGCTTCCAAGGCTGGTATTTTATCACATGAGCTATCTCCCCACCTCCTTTCTAAGATTTTTGCTATTTGACTAATCTGGGGTTCGTAAGAGGCTCACCTATGTTTGAGTCATGTTTTGTGTAATGCTACTTTACCTAGAGGTGACATCAATCACTCTGGCCACCACTATTTATAATTGAAGCACTCGAGGCCTAGAAACATATTCTTGGGCAGGAGTGGGAGGCATTTTAATTTCAGTCAGATTGCCCTCCTTGATTAAAAGAAACTCATAGACATAGTTTATTAATGTGAAATCTGAAGTTCATATTCCTTCTTGTCATGTGAGATGTAGGATGTCTCAACAGCTCTTTGGTGATCTAAGTTGGTAATGATGCCTTACTTTGTATTCCTGGAAATTGCCAGAAGGCTTTAAAGGAAGAGGGAGAAGAAAAGAGTGAGGAAATTTTCCCTGTGGGCAGTTAGGGAAAACAAAAATATTTTTGTGCTGTGGAGGTTTCTCAGGAAGGAGGGTTGGCCAGCAAGTGGCTGCATCTGAGCAAGGGGAATTTCCACATTTGGGAAAACATGGTCGTAATTAATGACTTAGGGGAGCCAAGAAAGTGGACCTTGTTGGCAAAATATCATCTTCAATGGCCAAGTCATTGTCAACTGATAAGGCCAGAAAATAGGATGGTTTTAGAATGAAATCTTTATTTGTGGATGGTTGCCTGTAAGCCCTTCCTTCTTGTGGGTCTAGTAAATACTCCTGTCCTTGCTGTGGGCTTCTAGGATGGCTAATGGCTTCTTATCTTTAGTTTTGAACATGATGTTTGGATATAGCCAGTAGGATTGTATATGTTTTTTGTTTTGTTTTCCCGAGACAGGGTTTCTCTTTAGCTTTGCACCTTTCCTGGATCTTGCTCTGTAGACCGGATTGGCCTCAAACTCACAGAGATCCCCCTGCCTCTGCCTCCCGAGTGCTGGGATTACAGGCGTGCGCCACCACCGCCTGGCAGATTGTATATGTTTGGATAGAGATGATTATAGAAACTCCGGGGCAAGCGTAGGGAATAAGATCGCCTGCTCACAGGGCAGCCATTGTTAACTAAGTGGTCCGTGTCTTAGACCTTGTGCTGAGAACACTGAAAAGTTACCTTGATGTGGCTTGAGTAAACCACAACTTGGGGAATTTGTGTCACTTGCCTAGAACCATGCTGTTTTCATCCCCACGCTTGCAGCTAGCTCTTCCTGCATGGAAAGCCAACCCCTGCACTGGAGTGCTCTCTCCCTGGGTACAGCCCTTGCTCTTTCACCGCCAACCCGTTCTCTTCCCCACATAGCTTTGTTTAAACTACATCTGCTCTTGAATTGTGCTCAGCAGAGTGTCCATGGTTACCTCTCATTTCCTGGAGGAGAAATCAGCTGGCAGGTTCAGTGGCACACCCTTCTCCGTCTACTTAGAGAGGAATATATGTGCTCAGAATGTCTGTGACCTGTTTTGAGTCTTTCCTTCGTCTCAGTGATCAGTCTTATTAAAATGTGTATGATCCCCCTTGCCTCTTCTCTCATGAATTTTTTTTTTCAAGATCAGAAATAGCTTGCCAGATTTCAACAGAATTTTCCAAGGAGAAGGTCATTTTTCAGGAAGGGAAATAAAGCTTAAAAAGAAAAAAAAAATCTCTGAATTCGAAATGTAGATGCAAGATCTAGTACAACACCAATAAATTCTGCAGACCTTTTTGTGAATTGGAAAGGCTGCAGGTTAAATTACATCCTCCCCGAAGTAACAGTTCCATGCTTTTGACCCGTATGACGCGGCTTCTAGAGTTAGCTCTGCCTGCGACAGTTAGAAGTGGACTGAAGCAGACGTAACTAGGGTTAAAGTGTCTAGTTGTTCTTGACTGAGCTTCAGTGGGCATTGTAGTTAATAGGAACGTCGCGGTCTTCAGCAGTAACTTACTACATTTCTTTTCGGTCAAACTCGCAATGTACCCATGAGAGCTTAACATTGGCTTTGGGATGGTTCTTAGGAACGGCCAGGTAGTGTTGACTTCATTTCAAACTGGGGGAAGCTGAGGGGATGTATTTGTTTTCTACTGCTGTGGGACAAATTACCACAGATTTGAGAGATTAGAACAACACCCCAGGTATTCAGTGGGCTTCACTATTCCATAGGTCCTGGAATCAAGGTGGCGTTGGCTGGATTTTCTGCTTAAGGATCCAAAGGTAGAAAGCAAGATATCACTTAGGTTTGGCTTTCATCTGGATGCCCTGGGGAAGACTAACTGCTTGTACTGTCAGCTGCTCCTAGAGACCCCAGTATTCCTTGTCCTTGATTTCTCCATCTTCACAGCCAGCAAGCACCCTCACATCTTTCCCTCAGGTGGACTCTCAGCTTCCTTTTCTACCAGCTGAGGAAAATGGTTCCTTTAAAGGACTTATTATTAGCCCTGGCCTACCTGGATAATCTCCATTGGTTCAAGTAAATTCCTTTGAGACTAAAATCCCTCAACAAAAATCCTTAGATTTGAGTTTCTTTCATGGGCTAACCAGTCTGGGGCAGCCATCTTTACAGTTTTGCCTACTGTAGTAAAATGGTCATCCAGTAAACCTGAGATACAGTCTAAAAACAGGCTCTTTGTAGAGCTGAATCAAAGAGTTTATTTTATTTTATTCCCTTCATTACTTAGTTTTTAAACATACACATAAGTCTTATTTTTAAATGCGTATGTATTTGGGAGTCTGCACCCTGATACTTTTCTACAATACTCCATTAAAAAAAAACCTTTTGATAAGCACACTGTGCTTCAAGGACTTGTGGGTTTCTAAGAGTTAGAGACGAGGGTTAGGGTTGAAGCAGGGTGTCTTGTATGGAGAGGGGAACATTGTGCTGAAGAAGTACAGTTGTGTGTAAAGAAGGAGCAGAGGCTAAGATTTTGATGAACCCAGAGCAGTAGTTCATTCCTGATTCTTAATATATTCACTGAAGGTTTTTGAAGATGGTAATTTGCTAACTCTAACTACAGTAATTCTTTTGTTATCATGTTTTTGTTTGTCTTTTACAGTATTAGGAATTGAACCTAGAGCCTTGAACATACTTGGCAAGTACCCTATCACTGGACTCCAGCTCCAACCCATTTGTAACATCCTATGAACAATCTTAGAAGTTCAAACATAAAGTGATTTTGTGTGTACAAGCATGTGTGCACATGTGTGTGATTTTTGAGTGATACTTGACTTTTCTTTTCTAAATATAGGTGTGTTTTGGATATGTTGAATAAGCTTTACTGGGATGTTATGTCCCTACAGTGGGTATGAACGTCCCCCATTTTAATTTCCACATGCTGTTATCTGTAAGTATACTAGAGGTCTACAGTGCAGGGTAGGTGTGTGGGCCCCACTAACTACTGATCTAAAAATCTGAGCTCACAGTAGGCCATCTAAGAAATGAGAAGGCCAGGAAAACACTAAGAAGATCATAGAAAGGGAGAAGGGAAAAGATGCCATATTCATTTTGTTGGTCTTTTCATTATTTTTGCTGGGAGAACTATTCAATGAACCTTTTCTATTTTGGTTAAGGAAGAAGAGATAGCTTTGGCCTTTGGAAAGAACAAGTGTAAAAATATGAAAAATATAAGGAAAAGGGAAAGCATTTCAGAGGCTAGAGATTCCTATCTTCTCTCAAGAACATTTAGGTTTTCTTCTTGCTGAAATTATGGCCAAAAATGCAGGGAGGGAGGACATTTCCCAGATGTTTCTTTCAAATTCTCCCAGACATTCAGAAAATGGCGAGACAAGGCAGTCAGCTATCGCAGAGAAAGTTCAGCTGCTGTCGAAGACATTTAATAATGGCATTGAGTAACAGAACTTAGAGCGCACGTGATGTGTTCAGCTTTGGAAGAGAGGGCATGGGGAAAGATGCAGGGTTGGAGATACCAGTGTTGCAGTCAGTGATATTCATCGAGATATCCTAAAGCAACACACATTGTGGGTCTTTTAATTAAGTCATTTTTCTCCATAATGGATCATTCCAAAGATGCTGATAATGTTACAGATGTTAAGTTTACTCCCAAAGTTTGCACTTTAAAATCTCACCCTTCGTGCATTCATTCATTCATTCATTCATTCATTCATTCATAAACATCTGTGAGACCTTGGCATCATTTAAGTACCAGGAACACAGCAGTGAAAACGACAGATGAAGCCCCTGCTCATGTACTAAGATGAGGGGTCAGAAAACAAAGGCATCCTTACTTTTCAGTACAGGCTCCACGAGGAGGCGTGTTCTACGTTCATTTCTGCCGCTGTGGCTTGACCTGGTAGAAAGCAGCACACAGGAGGAAAGGGTTTATTTGACAACTCCAAATCCGTCATTCTGGGACAGTCAAGACCGAAACTCAAGTGGTGAGTCACATTGACAGTCAAGAGCTAAGTGAGAACAAACACATCCTTGGGCATTGAGAGATGGCTCAGCACTTGCTGAGCTTCCAGAGGACCTCAGTTTTGTTCCCAGTACCCACACCTGACTGCTCACAATGGCCTGTAACTCTAGCTCCAGGGATTCTGAAGCCTTCTCCCAGGAGGATGGAGCAGAGCCTGTTATTTCCTTCCCAGTAGCCGCCCCTCTCTGCCTCCTGACTAGCAGAGCCCTGGCTTGCTTCAAATGACAGTACATCTAGCACCAAGTGATGAATCACAATGGTATGATTCAGTCATAAAAATCCCAAAATTCCCTTTTGATAGATACTCAATTTCCCCATCTTCTTTGCAGCTAAGGGAGTCTTATTCCTAACTAACGAGATCTGAGGGAAAGCCTTTGGGGCTACATGGAGCTGTCTGGAGTTCCATTACAACCGTTGGAACCGTAGTACCCTTCCTGATTTTAAGACTAAAGGCATGAAAATTAAAGATCAACACATTAAGGATGGCAAGATAGAAAGAATCCTGTGTCCTAAATAGTATGGTTGAGTGGTTGAAGCAATACCATTAATCATCCATTGATCTGCAGTCTTACAGAACTCCAGGCGAGCCTTGAACTTGCTATCTACTTGAAGACTGAAGATGAGTGAGTGCCTTTCCCTCTCTAGTGTTGGGGTTATGCACTGTCACTGTCCTGGTCATATGCAATGCTGGGGATCGAATTCAGGGCTTTGTGCATGCTAGACAAGCACTCTGTCCACTAAGCTACATTCCAGCCAAACATCTTGTTTATTAAAAATAATTAAAAAGTTAACCTCCCTTTTAGCCCATTATTTTATCTGATACAAGAAGTTTAAGAAAACAAACAAGAATTATCATTTGACCATGCCAGTTTTGAGATGCCCTGTAGATATTTATGTGGAAGTAACTGTCCCATGATTTACCTCGCACAATGGAACAAAAGTTCTAGCCCCTTTAAATCTACACATAGAGACATGTAGCATATTATTATACTAGAATTATACTAGAATGAACATGCAAATGTCAAGGTGAGCAGATTGCAGTGGCCATAAAATCCCCAAGTTAGAAGCTGGACATTAGTGTGTACAACTGACTCTTGGGAGATGGAAAGATGGCTCAGTGGTTAAGCACACAAACTGCTCTTGCAGAAAGACCCAAGTTCAGTTCCAAACTGAATGAGTCAGCTCACAACCACTTGTAACTCCAGCTCAAAAGAATCTAATACCTCTGTTTTACTTGGGTGCCTGTATTCACCTGTACATACCCCAACACACACACACACACACACACACACACACACACACACACACACACACACACACGCAGGCATGCACACACACATAATTAAAAAATAAAAATACTTTTAAACAACTGAATCCCCTAGAAACCAACTCCTCTAGTATACTTAGGTTAGCAAGGTTGAAATTAAAGCAGGAAACACAGTCAAGCTGCAATGGTAGAGAAAGCTCAATCTGAGGACCAGGAAGGTCCCTGCATTTCCAGTGACCTTCACCTTGCTGGTACAACAACACTGTCCCAGAGAACTCATTTCTGTTAGGATACTTCCTTACCTATGCAGCCCAGCACTCATGAACTGCTGCATCTCCTCCATTACATAACAAACAGCCTTGTGAAAATTCCTCACTAACTTATAAGGAACATAAAGTACGCCAAATGGAGCTTTTAGCACAGTCTCTTCTTGCTGATAAAAATCACCATCCACAACCCAATTGCACCTGTCTCCATTAGAGCTCTTACCTAGGGCTGCGTTCTCAGTTTTGGTCATTACGTCTGCTGACACTGGAGCTTTTCCCCCTAAACAATTTCTCCGTACACCAGATGGTTTTGACTCCATCTGGGAAAATAACAAGTGGGGGGCTGCTGAGGGGTTTTGTTTAGTGGGGAGTGATTTTTTTTTTGCCCCTGGCTTCTTAGAAATAGCTATTGGGGTGTGTGTGTGTGTGTGTGTGTGTGTGTGTGTGTGTGTGTGTGTGTACACAAGTAACCAAGTCTAAAACATTGGCTTTTCAGGGTAAATATCCTCGTACTCTGCCCAACCTGTGAGTCTATGTTCTCCTCGGGTCCATTGGCTTGACATTTTCTGCTTTCTCATTCTCCCAGCTTTTCACTGGGGTGTGGGGTGGGGCCCTATGCCTTTCACTTTGCCTTTCCCTGTTTATTCCAACCAGCTCTTGTATTTGTTAAGCACTGTTTTGGATCTGCATTAATTTTAAGTCCCTGAGGAGCACTGTGTTCCCAAACATTGTATTCTGCACTCTCATGCTCAGATCACTTTGTGTGATGCCAGACACCTCCTGGGATCCCAGGAAATGTTTCTTTTTTAAAAAAGATGGGCAATTACTCTCAGATGCCCATAAAATATCTTTCCTGGTTGAGTTCCTCATGCCTTTCTTTTAGCTTCACTGACATAGGACAAAATATTGGCTCATAGACCCTGAGCCTGTGAGAGGACTTGCTAGTATATGTATTTCTGTATAAGCAAGAGTGAATATTGGCTAGTCTTCTGGGAAGGAAGCAGTGAAAAAAAGCGTTGGAACAGGAAAGCTCGTGGCTGTGAATGTGAGTTACTGAGGATATGGCAGCCCTGTCTCACCAAGTAGGCCTCAGCGCCTCACTGTGGGAAGCTGTTCTTTAACCAGAGAATGGCCTTCCAGACAGATCCATTTCTGCTAGCAGCATCTGCTGCAGGTAGGAGGAGCTTCTGTCCGAATACCCAGCCAGCTGTGTCCACATTTCCCTTCACTCTGCTTCCCAGCTCTATCTACAACACTTGTGCATCTTCCTGCAAAGCAGAGTTGAGCTTGCCTCTGAATTCCGCTGGGGCAGAATAGGACCATGGACAGTGGTCCGGCTGCTAAGCCCCGTCAGCAGGAAAGCCAGTTTTTCCCAAGCCAAGAAGCTCTGGCCGAGGGTCTTTGCACAGGCATGATCTGTTTCCAGAGACGCCACTTATCTCACTCTCTACTTCTGAGTCAGTCTCTCTCTCTCTCCCTCTCTCTCTCTCTCTCTCTCTCTCTCTCTCTCTCTCTCTCTCTCTCACACACACACACACACCTCATTTTTGCAAATGTAACTCCTAAAATGTTTAAATATATCTTTATTATGAAACATCTCAAACAAGCATTAAACTCTTTATCAGACATCTGCACTTAAAACATCCCCCCTACAGATCTTAGTATTTGAATTATTTGTGGGTCTGTTGTAAGAAGTCTTTAAGTATTGTTGAAGTTCCTTCCTATCTCAATCTCTTTCCTCCTCTCTTCCCCAAAAGTAACTGTTATCTTGAAGTTGTTATAAATCATAAGTCCTTCCCATGTATGCGTTTATACTGTCATTATTTGGATGTATTAATAAACAGTATATATATATATATATATATATATATATATATATATATATATATTACTGCTTTGTTTATAGAGTATAAAATATTTAATCACCATGTATTTTTAATTCATCATCAGTTTTTAGATTCCATATTGCAGCCCAAAGAATAAACTCCTTTCTTACAACTGCTGTAAATCCGTGCCTCATTTGACTTTCTGCAAGTTACTCTGTTCTCTCACTTCAAGAGCTTGCGGGTTACTTTTTAGTCTACAGTTTGCCCTAGCAGACAATATTGCAGTTAACATTTGTTGAGGAGCCAATCAATTTGCTCCCTCCCTCCCTCCCCCGAGATCCCTGCAGCACCGCTGCTTCCCGTGAGTCACAACAAAAGTTGTCTCCAAGACTGGTAGGTGTTTCCTCAGGAGCAGAACCACTTTGGCTGAGATTCACTAATACAGACAGTGGACCCAAGAGTTGGGGCTACTGGGTCTCAGCATTGACTGTCATGGAAGTCTTGATTTTGGTTTCCCAAGAGTTCTGTTTATCTATGTCTTTTAAATATCAGATACATTCAGAACTAAAGATTTTGTTGCCAATTTATAGATATGAATGGTGACATTTGAAGTTTTGTTTTACTGGAGTTTCTATTGAGAGTGAGCATTGCCTTGTGTGTTGGGCCTTTAGGCTTCTCCTTCTTCTGGGATTTGTCTATCCAAATCTTTTGACAATTTTCTTTCTAAATTGCTCTTTTTAAAAAAAGTTGCTCTCTAAGACCATTATAATTTTCAATACTAGCACTTTGATAATTTTACATCTGGGAAAATACCTAAGTTTGTCTTATGTACTTTGGTAATGACATCCTTTTATTTTGACTTGCTGAAATACATACAGTACTACTGTCTTTCATGTTTTATACTTTTGTGCTTTATTTGATTTCTTTCCCATACTAAGTGTGTAAAGATAATATATAGTTTTCCAAGGACTACATAACTTTACTGTCCACATTGAAGTCTTTCCATCAAGTTAAGCTGTTATGGGGTAAAAGTGTCTACAATACAGTTATTCCAGTAGTGATTATTGCAGTCACATGATGGCATCATAAGGGCTTGGAGCCTCCTCTTTATTTATTCATTTATTTGTTTTATTTATTTATTTATTTATTTAGTTAGTTAGTTATTATTTTTCGAGACAGGGCTTCTCTGTGTAGCTTTGCGCCTTTCCTGGAACTAGCTTTGTAGACCAGGCCTCGAACTCATAGAGATCCACCTGCCTCTGCCTCCCGAGTACTGGGATTAAAGGCGTGTGCCATCATTGCCTGGCTTTGTTTTATTTATTTATTTATTTATTTATTTATTTATTCATTCATTCATTCATTCATTCATTCATTCAATAGTTTATTTTTTAAAAATATGACTTCTTATGCCATCTCTGATTTTAAAATTTGATATTTGGTAGAATAATATCCAGACTTATTATTTTTCTTCCATTTCTTGGCTATCATGGTAGACTATCTGACCAACAGATGGCATCTCTTTTGACTTTCTAACTGGGAATCCCCATTGTTCTCAGGCATCTATGGACCCCGAACCCATGCTGTGTAGTCTAAATCCATCCCATGGGGTGAGTTCAATATCTTTCCAATGAGAACTAGATGCAATTATATTAAAGTAAAAGTGGAGGGGGTTGGGAAGGGTCATCTTATTTTAAAAAGTACATAAGAAAGAGACTTACCCTTCCTACCTTTGTGTAAAATTGAAGGGAAATACCAAGCCTGACACTGTGGCAACATCTTCCCACTGAAGGAGATGCACTAGAAGCTGGCTCACTAAGACTGCCTGAATAAAAAGGTCCCAGGCCCTTATGATGTCACCATGTGACTGCAGTAACCAATATTGGGTCTCTTGTGAGCTGAAATAATAAATTTCTTACTGCTGAAGTCACTTTATTTTGTATATTCTGTTATTTGCAGATACTGTTTGAACTTTTATTTTTAAATTATATTTCTTGTGTGTGTGTGTGTGTGTGTGTGTGTGTGTAGGTCAGAGGACTATTTTCAGGAGATGTTTTTCTTCTCCTATGTGGCTCCCAGCGATTGCACTCAATTTGTCAGGTTTTGTGACGAATGCCTTACCATACTGAGCCATCTTGCTCACCCTGAACTTTTATTCTTGATGTGGATTTTGTGATCATTGACATGTTTCCAGTCAGACTGAATTTTTTTTCAGTATACATTGAAAGTAAATGTTGCCTTGAGGAGACCTCACTACTCATGGTATTGAATGTTCTAACTCATGAATTCTGTAATATTTAGTTTTTCTGTAGAACCTTTTGCATTTGGGTAGAGAGGGTGACACTGAGATTGGATCTTGTTATGTCTCCTCTTCCCCCTCAGCCTCCTGCGTGCTAGGATTGCAGGTGTTCCGAGCCCTGCTTGGCTTTCTTCATAGCCAGTTAGAATACCCAAATGAGGAGAATTAATATTTCCGTTGCCGTTCTGGGACAGCAGATAGATGCAGTCACAGGGAAGTGTTGATTGTAATTTTCTGTCTTGTGTATCCCTAGTGGGAGGCTCACCAGCAGATGTCAGGCCACCTTCCGGGTTCTTTAACAAGCCTGTGTGGGTGGGGCTCTCAGTCTAGCTCATATTGTCAATCACGGGACCTGGCTTACCACCCATTCTCCTCCAATATCCTCCACCAGCTTTCAGACCCGCAGGCCACTCAGGACCCTGTCTTCAGCCTCCTTCTTCACTTTGCATTTCTGGCCCATAGAAAAATTTTATATAATGGACCGATTTTTTCCTTAGTATTTTAATAACAGTTATGATGTTGATATAGTTGGTATGTGTCCTCCGGGGGCTTGAACATTTGGTCTCCAGTTGGTAGCACTGTTGGGGGACTATGGCTTTGCTGGAGGAAGTACATCACTGTGGATGGGCTTTGAGAATTCATAGTCTCCCCTGTTTCCAGTTTGTGTGTGTGTGTGTGTGTGTGTGTGTGTGTGTGTGTGTGTGTACATGTACGTGTCCTCCCTCTCCTTCCTTCCCTCTCTGTCTCTCTCTCTCTGTCTCTGTCTCTCTCTCTCTCTCTCTCTCTCTCTCTCTCTCTCTCTCTCTCCTCTTCCCCCTCCCTCTCTCCCTGTCTGTCTGTCTGTCTCTCCCCTTCATGTTTGTGGTTAAAGAGTGATCCTTCAGCTTCTAGCTTCTGCATGCCTGCTGGCCATGATGAGTGGATTCTTACCGCTCTGGAACTGTAAGCTCAAATAAACTCTTCCTTAAGTTGCTTATAGCCATGGTACTTGATCACAGCAACAGAATAGTAACTAATGTAGCTTCTCAGAATTTTCCCAGTGCCCTTCAGGTCCCGGGGCTTTCTGAACACTGATTGTATTGCATTTGTCATCTGGCTAATTGGGAACAGTGGGAAATGCTATGTTCTACACCTGAGACAATGGAGGCCTCTTGCCTAATTTTAGTGGAGAATGACCATAGAGCTATGGTTCTGTGAGTTCTCCCAGACCTGAGGCTTGGCCTTGTTCATCCTGTGCTTTGAAGAAAGCAATGCTCTGTGAAAGTTTTTAAGCTGAGCCAACCACATTTCAAGTCCATATCTGGCTTCCTTCAGACAAGGTCCCATGGACAAGGAGATTCCTGGTGAGTGTCCTCCAGATCTATTCAGTATCATAACCTAAGGAACAGAAAGGGGTAAGAGTGACAGGTGCCAATTTTTGACAAAGTGGGTGGGAAGGAATTGTCAGTGGTAGTTCAACTAGTAAGTGAATTTTGATTGAGGTCTAGATATTTTTTGTACTCCTCTCTTTATATAAACTTAGTATGTAAATATAATCAAAATAGCAGTCATTAACATTGCAAAACTTATTTATTAAAATATGTAAATCAGACAGCTGCAACAGTAGTGACTAACAAGTATAAAAATATTTTGTTTAACAGATTTTTTTTGAACTCCTACTATGTGCTCACACTGTACAGGAAGTAAACTTAAAAGGGTAGATAACACAGATCTCTGTACAATTGAAAATTGAGTTGGTAGGCTGGAAAGATGGCTGAGCAATTAGAGCACTGGCTGCTCTTTCAAAGGACCCAGGTTTGATTCCCAGCACCCACATGGCAGCTCACAACCTCCTATAACTCTAGTTCCAGGGGATCTGATGTCTACACTAGACACATATGTGGTACACAAACATACATGCAGGCTAAATGCCCACACTCATGAAATAATAATAATAAAGTTGATTTGGGCCTATGGGTAGTATAAAATTTAAAGGAGTATTAGTTTAGGGGCTAGAAGGGCGGTACAGTTGCTCAGAGCAGGCTCCACTCTTACAGCGGTTCTGAATTCACTTCCCAGAACCCAGATCAGGCTTCTCACAACTGCTGAAAATTCCAGCTCTCGGCTGAGTGGTAGTGGCACAAGCCTTTAATCCCAGAACTCAAAAGCTGAGGCAGGTGGATCTCTGTGAGTTTGAGGCCAGCCTGGTCTACAAAAGTGAGTTCCAAGACAGCTAGTAATATTAAAAAGAGAAACCTTTTCTCACAAAACAAACAAACAAACAAAAAAAAACAAACAAAAAATCCACTTCTCTTCTGACTGACTCAGGTACTGCACACACAACATGCACATATCCCCCATGTGTGTACTCACACACACTCACACAATCAAAAAATCAAATAAAATCTTTTTCAGAATTGCTGTTCCCTTAGCTGGCCATAGTGCTTTGAGATGGGGCCTTTTGGCAGGTGGTCAAGAATAGGCTTACCACCATGGAACCCTGGTGACTGAACAGGGTGGGCTGGCTTTCTAAGAAGAGAAAACACACACATACCTTGTCTCTTGTTATGTGATATTCTGTGCCACTTTGCAACTGTGGCAGCAAGAAGGTTATCATCGGATGCAGGCTCTTTGACTCCCAGAACTATAAGCCAAATGAATCTCCTTTCTTCATAAAGGTACCCAGCCTTGTGTATTTCAATAAAGCAATGCAAAACAGGCTCATACAACAGCCATTGCTTTGAGTTTAGAATGTGTTTCTAGGACATAGGACAATACCTTGATCAGAAATATGAATTCATGTTGAAGCTGGAAGATTATGAGTCCAAGGCCAGGCTAGGCTACATAGTAAGAGCTGATCAGGAGTAAGAGGAAACAGAGGTAAGAAGAAAATGAAGGTAAATTTCAAGAGATGTTGTATGCTCGTGTTCTTAGCAGCATTATGCACTGTAGCCAAGGGATGGAAGCTCCCTGTGTCCACCAGTAGAAGAACGGAGAAGTAAACAAGGTGTATATAGGATGTGATATCATTCAGCTTTAATAAAGAAGGGGAATTCTGACAATTAGAATGTGGATGGACCTTGAGAACACTGTGCTGAGTGAAACAAGCTAATCATAGGAAAGAGAAGTTACTCTACACGTTCACGTATATGAGTGCCTAAAATAAATTCATAGAGCTGGAAAGTGAACCTTAGCTGTCAAAACCTTGCAGATGGGTGAAATGGGAGTGATTTAATGGGTGTATAGAGTTTCAGTTTTGCAAGAAGGAAAAGTCATAGAGATTGGCTATGTAACA
This sequence comes from Onychomys torridus, assembly GCF_903995425.1. NCBI lineage: Eukaryota > Metazoa > Chordata > Mammalia > Rodentia > Cricetidae > Onychomys > Onychomys torridus. The sequence goes on along the minus strand of NC_050445.1, from coordinate 38,883,562 downwards.
GTGATGAATAATGTTTGATCACAGATTTCAGTTTAAAAAATATAGAGTGTAGGCTTCCTGCAGGCTGGGGTCTGTGGTGTTCACAGTCATTTTTCTAGCATCTAACAGAGAGACGGCTTGATACATAGTAGGTACTTGACTAATATTTTGCCTGCCTTTGGCTTCTCCTCCCCCACATCCCTTGCAGCAGGACAAGGGCCAAATGGTTCTGGGAGCCAGTTCAGCAAACAAAGGCTCCTCTCTCAGGGCACAGAGGGGAAGAATTTCAAATATTTGTGATTTGATATTTGTCCTGGTCAGAGCAACTCTTCTTTACTCCTCGGAGCTCAGTTGGCATTTCAGCGTCCTAAAGATAGATCCCGTCTCTACTTCCTAAAGCAAAATAGAACTGCAATGGACTTTGTAAGAAAATTTTAAAAAAAAGTGGAAGGAAGGCTGCGAGATGAAATCATGATTAGGCTGCTGGGCGCTGCCTGCAGCCCCACACAGGAGGAGGGTGAGGTAATTAGCGTGTATCTGCAGTGTGGTGCTTGTCTTTGTCCCTTCACAGGCTCTGTCTCCTTCTCTTGTGCTTATTTTTTCCCCCACTTGGCCAAAAATAGAGAGACACAAAAAAGTTTTCTTGTACTGTCTTTGGCTTTTCTATTTTTCCCCTTGATGTGTTTGGTTTCCTCTTGCATTGGACCTTCCTTTTTTTTTTTTTTAACCACCTGCTGGCATCATGGCTCCCCTATCCCTGCCCCCTTTCTCAACATGGCTGTGCTCCACTTGGAACCCTGGTTTGGTGCAAGGTGTCCGGGAGGGGCAGTATTGAGGGATGTATCGGTGGCATTCCAGTGGGAGGGTTACTGTTTCCAGTGCAGGCATAGAGTGGGTCTTCTTGTCAGCCTCTGCTTGTTCTGGTTCCTGCATGTCTATGTCATTAGAATTCAGAATGGAACCTCTCTGGGGGCAAAAAGTATCAGAGGTCTTTGTCTCTTCATACTCCTTTGGGAACCAACTGAAGACCCTGGCCACCATAGAACCAACCACACTCTTCAAGGCCTGGCAACTCGGTCATGTTACTTTCTAGATCTCACACTCCCCATTCCTTTCTAGTTTCATTCTGGTTGCTGTGATAAATAACCTGACAGAAAGCAATTTAGGGGAGAAAGGGTTTGTTTCTGCTCACAGTGCCAGGTTATAATCCATCACAGCAAGGAAGTCAGGCTAGCAGGAACTTAAAACATCTGGTCGTGCCACACCCACAGTCGAAAGCAGAGAGATGAATGCATACACCATTACTTGCTTGTGATCAGCTCAGCTTCTCCACTCTTACACAGCTCAAGACCTCCTGCCTAGGGATTGGTGCTGCCCACAGTGGGCTGGTGTCTCCCACATCAGTTAACTTCAAAGACCATCCCCATAGATGTGCTCATAGGACAACCCCACATAAGCAACCCTTCATTGAGACCCTCTTCCAGATGATTCTAGTTTTCATCAAGGTGACAAAGTCAACCATCATATCATCTAAACCTATATAGCAGGCACTGCCCTAAGCATTTTTAAGTATTACTAACACGTTTGATTCTTGTGTAACTCAGGCCTGGGGAAGGGGATTCAGTTCCACAGTTAGTGTCACACAGCCTGGTTCCTGAGTCCACAGTTTTAACCACCTTTTGACTAGTGCCTGCCTCTGCTTTGGATATAGTTCCCTAGATTTCCTTTGGTGATTTCTTGCCTGTTTTATATTTTAATGTATCAGTGCTCTGTCTGCATATATGCCTGCATGCCAGAAGAGGGCCCCAGATTTCATTACAGATGGTTGTGAACTGCCATGTGATTGTTGGGAATTGGACTTAGGACCTTTGGAAGGGCAGCCAGTGCTCTTAATTGCTCAGCCATCTTTCTAGGCCCCCTCATGCCTGGTTTTATGAAATGTCTCCACTAATGTATAATATCTCATGTTGGGCAACGAGAATATCTCTCAGCTTTTCAGGCAGCTCTTGGCACATTCATTAGCAGTTATATCCACAAGGCTCCACCCTGCAGAAGACATAGAATCTGACCTTTCTTTCCAGGAGCCAGAGAAGAGGAGACAGTTTTTAACATACAAACTTGAAGAACCAAAATTTCGGCCATGGTGTTATCATCCTTGTGTGAAGTGCCCTGCCCCCATGTAAACAGAGACATTCCCCTGAGGTCTGTCACCAGCCAGGATGAGTTTGCAAGGAGCCATCCAGGCTCTTGGGAACAGGGTCATGAATTTTTTAGATGATTGGCTGGAGTCAAGAGAGTGGTTCAGAGCTGCAGGACAGACCTTCCGGTGATGGTAGCACACTGGTCTGGAAAGAAGCCCATGACCTTGGCCTGTTTACCCTGGAAGACCATAACCAGGGCCTTGGATATCACGAGGTGCTAGCTAATCCTCTGACTCTACCTGTGTTCCTCTGGCTGGGCCCCAGATGGCTTTCCCTGACAAGAAGAGGGAGGCGAGAAGGGACTTCCAGAAAGTCAGGAAGACCTTGGCTGCTGCTCCCTGTACTTATTCTGGTATCTCATTGTCACACAAAGATTTTAACTCCTCACCTCCGTCTGTTTCCTACTAGCAGTTCCCAGGGCCTCCGCCCACCTAGACCTTCTTCCCACAGGGCTCTGGTGTCAGACTGGCTAGCACGAGCAGAAAGTGAATCCTGCTAAGAAATCAGCTGATAACATCTGAGTTAAGGCTTGTCTTCTGCATGATGCATAAGCATCTTCACAGAGTCAGCAAAACCAAGAGGCTTAAAAACCAGAGGAATGGCGTCTAGGAGTAGAGTTGGGCTCCTTGATGTAGAGGAATTTGACTAGTGCCTTGGTGGTTTGGGGCTGCTCTGACGAAACACTGAAGTCTGGGTGACTTAGAATCTACAAAACCTATTTCTCATGGTTCTGGAGGCTGGAGTTCCTCTGACAGGTTCCATATCTGGTGAGGGCCGGCTCTCTGGTTCACAGGCAGCTGGGGACAGCCAGTGGGGGGAGAAGGCAGCACTCTGGGCCTATTTTACTAAAGGCACTAACCCCTTTCATGAGAGCTCTGGCCTCCTAATGTGATAATATTACCACCTAAAGGCCCTTCTACAAACGCCTCTACTTTGGTAGTAAGATTTTCCAACACATGAATTGGGGAGGCAGGGTTGCATTTTCTCCATAGCAGCTGGTGTCCCATAACCCTCTTCACATTCTTTCCATTTTGTTTTGGTTTTCTGGGACAAGATCTTGCTGTGTACCCTTGGCTGGCCTAGAACTCAAGATGTGAACCAGTTTGGCTTCAAACTCTAGAGATCTACCTGTCTCTGCCTCCCAAGTGCTGGGATTAAAGGTGTGGGCCACCGTGCCTTGCTCCTCAAGTTCTTGCATCTAAAATTGGGCCTGACTGGCCAGGCACACCAGAGACCTGGAATTCAGAGTAAAACTTCAACTTTAAGGCTGTTGTAGCTTTGCATCTCTGCCCTGGCTGGTATGATTCACCCAGATCAAGCATGCAGGTGAGTTCTCTTTAGACACTAGTCAGCTTGAGTATACCCTAGACCACTAGGCTGCTCATCGAGGCTCTCAGAAGGCCTTCACCAGGTATCGCTGGCTGGCCCTTTGGGGAGGAGAGTCTCTCCTATAGACTCTTCAGGCTAATGCACTCTTGACCCAGGAAGGAAACAAAGGTATGTGATAGGTCTTGAGGCCAGAGCCCTCAGGAATGAGATTAGAGCCTTTACTCAAAAAGGCCCTAAGAGTTGCCACACACCCCTCTCACCAAATCAGAGTTCAGTAAGAAAATGGCTGCCTGTGAACCAGAGAAAAACCCAGAGCACCTTGGGATTTGGGTAGATGGAACGGGAATGATTCTCCAGAATCAGGAGAAAGGGGTTGTTCTTAGCCTAGGCAAAAGGAAAATGGCAGGCTGAGAGCTGTGGCTGTGAGCAGGCTTTGGGAACCCTGGAAAGGTGACAAGGTTTCAGAAAGCACCGTCACCAGCCTGCCCCCTTGCCCTACCCCAGTCTTCTCTGTGCCGCTTCTGGAGACCAGCCACCAAGGGACACCTTTTACTCTCAGACCTCTGTGGTTCTTCCTCGACCCCTTTCTCAAAATACTCCTCTCTTCCCTCCCTCAGGCCCAGACTGCTGGCATCTGACTCGCGTCCTGTGCAGGCTGCCATGTCTGGCTTTCCTGGGTTTATAATTGCCTCTGGTTAAAGTTTAAATAGATGGGTTTCAGCCCAAGAGAAAAATGTAAACAAGCCGTTTGTGCCGGTTCGGGCAGCTGGCTTTCAGGGCTCCTGAATTCTGCACTATGGGAAATTCGCTTTGCTTTTCCCTAGCCCGGGGACTGAGCCTCCGTCACCGCCGCGGGTTTTGCAGAACCCTGAGTGCCTCTCCGAAGCCATTGAAGCCGGGAGAGGCTTTTAGAGGACCCGCACTTTTCCCTTTTAACTCAATTAAGCCATCAGGATCTTGTTCCCGCTCCAGCCAGTGGGGCTGGTACGCTGAGGTGAGAACAGGGCAGCAATCTGCCCTGGGCTGCCCGCCCGACAGGAAGGAAGGGAAGGGACTGTCATTTCCCAGCTGGGATTTTTTTCTCTGAGGGGAGGAGGGGTTGAATTTGCTGCCTTGGGGTTTTTGGTGGATGGGAATGACCTCCAGTCAGGAAAATGGGGCCATTCTTGGCTGAGGGAGATGTCTGGATTTGGCTGTCTTTCCTCAGAAGTAAGCAGGTCTTTTGTGTTTTTGTCAAGGTTTTGTTGGTCCTGGTGGTTTTTGTCTTAAGACTACCTATGTCTTATATCTCTCTGCTTTGTGAGTCTGTGTACTGGAGTCAGAATGGATCCAGCAATACTTCGGGGTACTTTAATCAACGCTTCAATTGGATGATTGCGTTCTCTAGTCAAAAACCTTCAAAAAGTCCCATCTCTAGTTCCAAGGCTTCTGCGGAGGCTGCTGTGGTCTGGCTCCGCCCCCACCCCACCCCCTTCACCTTCAACTCTCCCAGCCCCAAGCTGAACTGGGCTGAACTGGCTTGAACCCTTCCGCCCTACAGGTCACCCATTCCCTTCTCTGCCGTGCCGCCCGCCCGCAGGACTGAGCTGGCCCCCAGCGCGGCTGCCCCCCCCCAGCGCGGCTGCCCCCCTGTTCTGTAGAGCGTCCCGCACTCCCCGAGATGGGAGTGGACCCTTCCTCCGGTCCTCCTGCAGCCTTGTTGGATTGTATCAGTCAGCCGGCCTCTGTGTGTCAACTTCTCAGCCTTCATGATGCTTGGTCCTCGGAGTGGAGGATCGCTTTTCCATTCCTCCCACACGGTGCAGTGTCAGATGTGACCCAAAGTGTCCAGTAAATATTCTTTGGGGGACTGGAGTCCCAACTCAGGCCCTTACACGTGCTGAATAAGCACAGTGTCACGGAGCTGCAGGCCAGCCCAACATTCGGCTTTGTTTTCCAGCTCCTCTGAAGAGCTGTCTAAAAAAAAAAAAAAAAAAAAAAAAGGCTCTTGGAGTTGAGCTTGGTTACACATGCTTGTAACAAACAAACAAAAATCCAAACCTCCAGACACACAAGCCAACAGAAACTAGCTCTTGGGAGTGACCAAAGTGACAGGATGCAAGTCTTCGTTCCTGAGTGAGGGACTGCTTCCTATTCTGGTCCTTGCAACTGTTCCTTTCTCTGTACGGAAAAAGAAGACAATAAAACCGTTTACGGTTTGGGAGCAAATTAAACTGAGATCTTTCAAGCAAAGAATTGAGCCCTTTTCAGCGGCACGGCCTCACAGTGAGGAGCTGGCATCCAGGCGTGCGCGCCTGTTGCCTGAGGGGCCACTGCAAAAGACGGCTCCCCACAATAATGCGCTGCCCACAGGGAAGTGGCCTGGCCGAAGCGAGCAGGCCCAGGTCCTGTAGAGCTGCAAACACTGTGAGCAGTCTGCTGGCCTGGACATCCCAGCCTGTGTGAAGGGTGGAGGTCATCTGACCCAGATTTATGCTGTCACACAGTCCCTCTCCAAAGCCCTGGTGGCCTAGTACCAGAAATAGGTGGACAAGGTTTGGAAGAAGAAGATCAAAGACATCCTCATCCAGCATGACAGGACCTGGCTGGAGCTGACCTTGGTCAGTGTGAACCCAGTTTTCAGGCCCTGGTGCCTGTGTTCACTACCAGAAATCCTACCTATAAGCCTGCCATGAGGATCAGGGTGTACCTTTATAATAAGCATGCTGGGGTTTTAACGTGATAGGAGGAAGAGGAGGAGGAGGAGGAGGAGGAGGAGGAGGAGGAGGAGGAGGAGGAGGAGGACACAGTTCCCTCCCATCTTTACCTTCTCTTTATCCTCAGACCTCTTAAATATTGAAACATTTTCCTCTGAGATATGGATCTTGTCCATTAATTTAAAGGATACGTGGTGCATTTTCCCACTTGCCAGCATGATCTCCCTCTGTATAAGTGCTCTTGCAAGGTTTTGAGAGACTCTATTTATTTTTATTATTTATTGGTTTGTTTGCTTATTTTTGAGATAGGACCTCACTGTGTAGCCTCAGCTGGTTGGAGCCTGCCATGTAGTCCAGGTTGACCTTGAACTCACAGTGAACTCACACAGCCTGCCTCTGATTCCAGAGTGCTGGGATTAAAGGTGTGCGCCATCCTTCCCGACTCCTCTGGTGAGTAGTCTTGGCCCTGCTTATTCGTCACTAGAAGACACGTGGGTGAGAATGCGAGGCACCAGGCAGCACTCTCTACTACCTTCAGCTCCTGAAATGAGGTCAGCTCTTCTCTGCCAGTCTTAGAAGGGATGCCAATGAGGATACCCTTGTCTTTCTCCCTCCACCGAAGTCAGTCACTTTTTCCCATGAGAGGGGAACATGGGCTCCCCTTACTCTTTGAGGACAGGTTAATACTCATGTGGAGCAGTTACTAAGATTAAAGCTGCAGCAGCCAATGTCTGTGCTTCTGAAAGCTTCAATCTAATGACTTGTTGCCAGAAGGAAGAGAAACTATCTAAACCTGGATTGCAGGAGGCAAAGGCAGAGACTGTCTTGGGTAAAGCTCCAGAGAGTGGTGACCTGTGCTGAGCCTCCAGGAACCAGTGCATGGCTGTCAGTAGTCAGATCTCTCCAGGTAAAGGAGCCCAACTGCTCTTTCTTCTGCTCTTACATGACAGACAGCTTGAAGCCTTTGCCTGGGTCATCTTCAACCTGTGTGGCTAGCTTCTCCTCAGGCCAAGATCCCTAAGGGTCCCCAGCTTCCTTCACATCCGTTCTGATCACAGAACCGACCTTAGGGGCCACGGCTTTCATCCACAGAGCCAGCAGACAGCTGGAGTAGTGTGAGCTCCCAGTGGGAGAGTGGAAGAGTCAAGCAAGGTGTGTGTGTGTGTGTGTGTGTGTGTGTGTGTGTGTGTGTGTGTGACAGACAGACAAACAGACTCTGATTGAGAGCCTCTGGGTGAGCGTCCCTTTGGATGGGGCAGGAGATGTTCGTGTGTAGGCATTACCACAGGAGGCAGACGTGGAGCTACAGAGAAGGAAGCACAGCTAAGTGCCTCACAGGCGAACTGCAGACAAGGCGGGCCTGACACAGTCCCAGGCCCAAACGAAACCAGAGCAGGAAGTTGCATCATGAGAGGAAGGCTGCCAGTGTCACGTTGAAGGGACACAAATGTCACACAATAAAATGTGAGAGTCTTACTTTGCCCGGACACACACTGTTGCAATAGTTTCTTCTTTACAGCAATGTGAGGTTATTGAAGTCATATCTGGCAAAGCGAAGATGAAGAACACAGAAAAGCAAAGATGGGAGATTGCCATTAATTTAACAGTTACACACACTGTATTTTGTTAATTTGTATCAGCAACTCATTGCAACTTAGCCTTGTCCCTTCATGTAAATGTTTTATTCTCCAGAACTTAGAAATATTAAAAACAGGTTGGGAAATTATGTCACTGAAAAACATTTAAAAGGACAAATTATTAGCATACACTGAGGAATTCTAACAAATATATTTTAACGATAATTGTGTGACTGAAGACAGAGCAAGGAAGAGAGATCCCACGGGTGTTATTACATTTTTTCATTTTGGTTCAAGTAGAAATGTTAGTCTCTTTACTAAAAAGAAGTAAATAGTTCATTTTCCCTTTGATTAGATCAGTGGCTCTCAACCTTCCCGAAGCTTCAACCCTTTAATACAGTTCCTCATGTTAATGATGACCCCCAACCATGAAATTATTTTTGTTGCTACTTCATAACTGTAATTTTGCTACCTTTCGTAATCATAATGTAATTATCTGATATGTAGGATATCTAATATTCGACCCCTGTGAAATTGTCATTTAACCCCCCCCAAGGGGTTGGGACTCACAGTTTGAGATGGATTAGATTCTTGTAATTACACACACGAAAAGATTATAGGATTGTCTTTTAGGTGAGACAGTTTTATAAAAGGTTGATGTAGTGTTTGAATGTACTTGGCATCTAGACCTCAGAGAAGTCTTTTGAAAGATGTTGCTTTATAAATGTAGTCAAACCTATTGGCATTCTGTCACCTTCCTAGACTTGGAATGCCTTCAGATGATTAGCCCATTTACCAGTGTCGCAAAGAGTTAAACGTATGTTGAGATTTTGACAGTGGATGAGGCAAGTTGTGTGTACTTTGGCTACAGTGCAAACAGTGTTTCTCAGTTGGATCCATTTTCAGCAAGAGTAACTGGGGAAGAACTTGGGTGGACAGTGGAGAGGAATCAGCCAGGCATGGAAGAGCAGTCGGTGAGGAAGAAGGGGAACACTAAGGGACTCTTGCTTTCTCTGCATGTGCTGGGTATTCCATTGATAATTACTGAAGGAAGAAATGAATGGATTGGGTAAAGGAGAAAGTATGAATGAATCCCCAACTCAGAGCTTAGGTCTGGCTTCACAAGAGGGTTATGTCATTTTCACTATGACACTGCATTGGCAGTCTATAAAGATGTACAGTTTTCAGAAGTGTTAACTGTGAAATGTATTTATTTTTATTTTATATATGTATAAGCACTTTGCCAGTGTGTGTGTGTGTGTGTGTGTGTGTGTGTGTGTGTGTGTGTGTGTGCGCGTGCGTGCCTGGTGCCCTCAGAAACCAGAAGAGGGTGTTGGATCTCTGGAATTGGAGTTACAGACTATTGTAAGCCAATAGGTAGGTTCTGGGAACAGAACCTGTGTCCTCTAAGGAGCAGGAAACAACAACAACAACAACAACAACAACCAGGCTAGAGAAATGGCATTGCTTTATTATGAGACTCACGCACTGCCTACTGTGCTAAGGAGGCAGGTGGCATTGCTTTATTAATAGTTACTAGCAAGCTCTGCTCTTGCAAGGGGACGCTCCCCAGCACTCACATGATACCTCTCAACTGCCTGCAACTCCAGCGCCAGGAGACGTAGCACCTCTGGCCTCCTTGGGCACTTATACTCAAGAGCACAGTGCTCTTGCCTGCATGTATATGTAACTTAAAGTAAAATAATAATAATAAAAAAAAGTTGCTAAAGATTTGGTTTGGATTTTGTTTGTTTCTTAGATTTGTTTTTCAAGCTTTTTTTTTTTTCATAAGTGTCAATTTGGTCTTACTTTAGGAACACAAAATTATGCATTAGGAAGAAATTGGTTTGCTCAAAATTATTAATTATTCAGAATTATAATTTATTCAAATGAATAAATCTAATATCTTTTTCATTTTAAAATCACAACTGATGAGTAGCTGCTGATCAAATTTGACTTTTGTGTGTGGAAAAGAAACCAGCAAAGACTTAGAGAAGGTACTGGAAACATGGCACAAACAGCGTAACTAGAATGTTGTCTTTTTTCCTAGATCTGTGACCCTCCATACACCATTTCCTTTCAGAACACATGTACAAAGAAGCAACCCTTTCCAGAAAATAATCCCAGGGAGAAAGGTACATAGGAAAAGGAGGAAGAAAACCCCAAACATTTATTGACTTTTTTTTCCCCTTAAGTACTTACATTTTGGGGAATGCATAAATGTCACATTTGCCCATTTCTCTCCTTTCTGGACTTACGTATCTCCAGAGGCCTTCCATCTGGATGTCTAGCTGGCCCTCTGTGTCCATGGATCCTGCATCCTCGGAGCCAACCAACAGTGTTGAAGATACTGGGGTGGGGTGGGGTGCATATATCCTGAACATGCATAGATTTTTTTTTTCTTATTGTTCCTGGACGGGACAGTCTAGCATCACAGCAGTTTCAAACATTTATATGGTGTGAGGTATTACAAAGTATCAAAAGAGGGTTTAAACTATGAGGAAAGACATGCTTAGGAGGTGTGCACACAGCTTGCCATTCTGTAGAAGGGACTTGAGCACCATTATGTTTTGGTCTCCCAAGGAGATCCCGTAACTAACCCGCTGTGGATACTGGGGGCCATTGCTATAGATCTGAAGCCTTGCTCTGAGAAGCTACAGGAGCTCTCTGACCTAGCTCATGGTCCAGGAAGCTCATCTTTTTCTGGAAGAGATTCTCAGGTCCATTTTACATTGTAAATCTATAACTCTTTCCTTCAATGACTAGCTGGCCATTCTTAAATTGTGCTCTTCTTGGCTGAAGAATGTAGCATCCCTGTCCCTGGAGTTAAAAAGGAACTTTGCTCTTTGCCCAAAATACCTCTCTTTCCCAGAGCAATTTTCCCTCCTCTGAGAAATGCTGTCGTGTGTCAGGATGCACTGCCCTTGAACCAGACAGCTTTCTCTACTTCTTTATCTGTCTAAATAAAGCTAACCTACATTTGCTGTCTAATTCATTCGGAGGCTTGCTGCTGCTATTTCAAGTACCCCTCAAGGCCCCTGAGAAAAACAAGATGTTTTATCTCCTGTAAGGAACTTAAGTTTGGCTGGTCATTTTTAAGGAATTCAAGAATCTTAAGAATCCATTCAGTCTTCTCTGATTCGGACATGAAGAACAAAGGAACTCTTTGGGTTTTTGGTTCCGAGCAGCTATCATTAACTTATACAGGTCTGGGATGAGTGGACAGAAAAAAGAGGGAGTTGAAAAGTGTGTGTGTGTGTGTGTGTGTGTGTGTGTGTGTGTGTGTGTGTGTGTGTGTTTGTCCTTGTCTCCAAGTTTCATGAAATCTAGCTTTTCTGAAGATTAATCGGTCATTTTTCATTGTGGCCTCTGATGACTGATTGGGTCACTGTGAGTTTATTTACCCCCTCTGGGAACAACTGGGAAACTTGAAAGACAGTTGCCATCTCAGTAAACTGAATTTGAGTATTTGGTCTGTGGCTACCTCTCCATTCAGACTGCATGGTACGTTTCCTTGGAGAACCCTGTATCCTTCATGTCCCAGAAAAGCAGACTGTGCGGAGATGGCTGCCGAACAGGACCCCACTGTGCATTCACAAAGGACTGGGTTCTGAGGCTCTGGATTTGCTGTTTGTTTCTTCACATCCAGATTTATGGGGTCTGTTGGCTTGCCTCGTGGGAGGGTGAGCCGGTACAACTTGATTGTCTTAGCCATTAGTGTCCCGCTGCTGCCTTCAGCACAAGCTTATTATCAGCATCCACTTATCCAGCCAGGATGCTGTGACGTCCATTGCAGAGAGTGAGTCAGAAGCCGCAAGCTAACAGGTCTATTCCTTCCCTCTGTCACCTAGGAAACCAACTCATCATCCACAGGAAATGCAGGCCCCGATGGGGAGTGTGCCCAGATCAGGTTAGAAAACTGGCAAGGAGGTTTTCAAAAGAGGTCAAATAATAATGTGCAGAATTTTGGTCTGAGGTGGGAAGTGAATCCAGCCTCAGAAGCGTAGATTGGGGGGGGGGGGGGAGACGAACTGTCCAGCAGAAACAGCAAGAGAAATTAATCAGCTAAAAGCAATCAAGATGTCTACATTATAAGAACTTGAACAAGGGCAAGAGATATACAGACATGATCTCATGCCCCAGCAAACAGCACTTTTGGCCCAGTAGCTGAGGGTCTTTGGAGGTGGGTATGCTTATACTGTATGTGAAACAAGGAGGGGGAATTGGCAATGCACCTGATTAGATATTCTGTAGTTTAAAATCCCACAATGTGGTCATTATTCCTTGAGTTTAAAAACTGCGGGCAATATATTCCCCAGTTCTACCTTTCCAGGAACCACACACTAATGTCTCCTGTGCTTTGTCACTGTTAGCTGGTGCTGTGTTTTTCTTGACTTTATACGAGTGACCCATTGTCTCTAGTATATCCTTCAGGTTGATCACACTATCCAGGCACCAGTGGGGATCAGTTTAACATGGCTGAGAAAACCGACCTGTACAGCTTCATGTTCTTTGATAAGCTTGTTTCTAGGCAGATTTACACTCTCATTGCTCTGTAGGTGAGAGATCCTATGTCAGGTTCATGCAATCTCCCGTAATTTCCTGTTCTACACACAAAGGATTTCTGAGTAGGAGGCAAACCTCAATAATCATATGGCCCAGCCACCTCATTTTTCCTACGAGAGAGGTGAAGTGACTTGTCTAGGATAGCATAGTGATGTGGGGTGTAGGCTGGTGGCAGGGGACTTCTTCCTGAGGTAGAGAGAAGAGATAGCAAGGTAGATGGAAGGCCCAGATGGATCTCCAGGCGACATAGCTGTCTCTGAGACTGTTAAAATTAGTGAGCTACTTTGACTAATGTATAAAGTTCTAATGAGGAGGGACAGGTGGTCTGCCATGGGCTGGGTGGTGCATGCCAAGAGTATGATGCTATATCCTGAGTACTAGCTGAACAGGGAACAGTGACAGCCCCCAGTGTGTCTAGTGGAGGGCAAATCAGTGTTAAGAGTTTCAGTCGCTGCAGTCTTGGAAGAGTTGACGGACGTGAGACTGTTTAGCCTGGAGCCTGGGGGATTTGTTATGGGAGAGGTGGGAGGAGGCATCGTCAAGCAGTTGAAGGGCGGTCTTGAAGACAGCTTGGATTTAGTCTGTGCACCGAGAAAGATGGTAAGAAAGTGGTATGAGTTAGAAGGTGGTAGCCAGGCAGTGGTGGCGCATGCCTTTAATTCCAGCACTCAGGAGGCAGAGCCGGGCAGATCTCTGTGAGTTCGAGGCCAGCCTGGTCTACAGAGCGAGTTCTAGGGCAGCTCTGATTGTTACACAGAGAAAACAAACAAACAAGAAGTTTGAGGGTGGTAGAGTTTAGGAGTTTGTTCCGTATTAATAATTCTCTCATATTTCAAGCTGACGAAGTATGCTTGATCAAAGGAAAAAGCTATGGGGTAAGGATTTGGAGGATTGGCTGTATACCCTCTGTATGTCAGTTGTTCTGAGCACTAAGGGTATGAATATGAGTGATAGCCACTTCTCGCAAGGGATTCGTAGTCCAATGGAAGTTTGCTGGGGATCCTGGGAATCTAGAATTCTCGGAAGAAACTCACACAGACAGAAGGTGCTTTGCGTTTGCTGTGAGCATGAACACAATACTCACTCCAGCAGTATACCTCAATAACAAAAACAAACGACCTCATGGTTCAAATCCATGGGAAGGTTCTTTTGCTATGTAACATGCAAGATGTGCAGCACTGTTTCTAGGAATAGTTCAGAGACCCAGGGCCTCTGTCTTGTGATTTTGCCATCCTAATGCACAGCTTGCAGTCACTCTAGGCATTACCTCCTGCTGGCAAGTAGGGAGAACATGGAGTATTGGGGCTCTGGGTTTGGCCTAGACCTAGAAGTGATGCTCCTGTACTCTGCTCATAGTTATCTGCTGGAATTCGGTCCTGTGTCCACACCTAGCCAAAAGGAAAATTACAATACAGCCTTGGGTGTGTGTGTAGCTTAGTAGTCAAGAGTGTGCTCTACATGTTCAAGGCTCTGTGATCTGTCCCCAGTAGCAACAGCAGCAGCAGCAACAATACACACACAGGGCAGGGGTGGGCACACAATATATTCCCCAGCAAAAAGGGAAGCGGGTTTTGATGCCTGAGTGGCAGATCCTTTATGGTAGCCAGTTCTGAGATTCTCTGACTATGGTGACAGAGCCAAGGTAAGACTGGGGGAGGGGGCTGGGTTCTTCATTTTATCTGTTTGTTTATTTTTCTTTATATTATATTCAGTTAATTCCTTGGTTGACTAATTCAAGTCATAAGAGTTTATGGTAGATACTAAATTTTGATATATGTATACATTGTAGAAAGGCTAAATCAGGCTAGTTAACATATATTCCCTCACATAATTGTATTTTTTTCAGCGGTGAGACAACATTTTAAAAATGTTCAGATTTAGGAGCAATGTCTCATGCTTACAGTGTGTCTTCCCATGGGAGGTCTTCTACTCAAGATGTATTCAGGGATGTGCATTTTACTTTGCTTTGTGGTGGTGTGGATTGAATAGAGGGTCTGGCACATGCTACCAACGTGCTCTATCATGGAGTGTCAGCCTCAGCCTTCAAGATATATTATTAGGTTGAAAAAAGTGAGGTAGAAATGAAGCCGACTTCACGTGTGAACAGGGAAGTGCTGTCTGTTTGGATTTGTTTGCATATACAAAACACAGGAAAGATATGCAAGAAACCATGGCGACCGGGCTGAGGGAGGGTGGCGGCATCGCTGGGAATGAAGGCTCGTGTATTCATTTAAATATTTTCTTCTTTCTATTTATAAAAAGGCATAATTAAAAATATCTCATCCTGTTGCAGAAGAGTGTTCCACGGACTGACCTCTTTTTGTTTTCAAATGAAGAGGAGCCAAGAATAGGACCGCTTGGGAAGATGAGCTGCACATAACGCATAAGGCTGAGGTAAAAATCATGTTGGCTGTAGAGGCTTTCTTGTTACAACACGTCTGTCCTTGGCTAATTAGAGCTTTCGACAAAAAGCAAAAGACCATTCGAGCACTGACCTGGCTGTATGTGGGATCGTCTACAAGTTTTCGAGTGCTTTTATATTGAACCTCTTTGTTGAATTTCATGACATTCCTGTCCTAGCTTTCCTCCACTGTAACAAAATACCTCAGATAATTGACTTACGAAGAGAGAAGGTTGATTTTGGCTCATCATTGTAGAGGTTCTAGCTGGCCCCCTGTCTTTGGGCCTTTGGGTGAGACAGACTCTGTGGTAGGAGTGAGTAACAGAGCAAAACTGTCTACCTCATGTCCTGGAAGCAAATAGAAAGAGGGGTGAGACTCCCATAATCCCTTCTGAGGTCATGCCCTTAGTGATCCAAGGATCTCCCCCGAAACCCTGTCTGACAAGGATTTTACCAACTAGAACTAGCACTATGTTAGGACCAACCTTACCATTTAGACATTTGGGAGTCAGTCAGTGTGGGAACTATAGGGCTGGAGAGATGGCTCAGAGGTTAACAACACTGACTGCTCTTCCAGAGGTCCTGAGTTCAATTCCCAGCAACCACATGGTGCTGCTTCACAACCATCTGTAATGAGATCTGACACCCTCTTCTGTATACATAATAAATAAATAAAGAAATCTTTTTAAAAGATGTGGGAACTATAGCAATCCCTAGTAACTATTAAAACTGAAATGAATTTCTTGTTTGGTAAGGCATTTTTAAGACCAGGATATGAGCTTTTCTACAAATTCATGCTTGGTGTATCAGCCAATCCTTTTTATTTCAGGGTAGTCTCATCATTGGAAGAATGGGATAAAAATGCTTGGTGTATCGTAGTATTTCCCCAAATATTTTCTCAGTAAATCTTCCCATCAGCCATGCACATTAATTAGGATTAGTGTTATCTCTGCTTTAGTGACAAAACATAATGGTGACCACTATAAATAAGGAAACAACATCCATGGAAACTGGGAAAGTAGGACTTTTGATATAGAATGCACTGTTATCCATCCCTAGTTGAAAGACAGATACTTCAACAGAAAAATGGCCAAGAGTATATAAGTGGGGGCGGGAACATTCAAAGAGAGCACAGTGACAATCCAATAAACTTTTAGAAGCATTTTTTTTCTCCTCAAAACGGAGATAAAGAAAAAAACATCCTTAGTTAATTGACATAAGTTCATGGGCCATTTGAATGGAGCATTGATGTTTCTGGGAGAGATATTAGTCAGCATAATCTCAAGGTTAATAAGAAACATTAAAATGTTAAACATAATCTGTACTTCTGCTAATCTGATAAAAAATATATATATAGTGATTTATCACAATTGACATTATTTTTCTGAGTCCAGCAAAAGATGGGTCAGATGATATAGTAAGGAAATAGAATGCCAAACTATTGCTTAAAAAAAGGAAGCCAGGTGGTAGTGGTGTAATGGTGCATGTCTTTAATTCCAGCACTTGGGAAGCAGGCAGATCCCTGAGTTCAAGGCCAGCCTGGTCTACAGAGTGAGTCCAGAACAGCCAGGGATCCACAGAGAAACCCTGTCTTGAAAAACAATACAAAAAAATGAGGAGCTGGGGAGATGGCTTAGTTTATACAGCACTTCCTATCTAGACTTGAGGATCCTCTCCTGTTTAACTCCCATGTGGAAAGGCAGTTATGGAGGTATGTATTTGTAAACCCTGTGATGGGGAGGCAGAGACTGGAGGTCCCTGGGGCTTGCTGGCTAGCCGTCTTAGCCTAATTGGCAAGCCCTAGGTCCCAGTGAGAGACCTTGTCTCAAAAATCAGGGTGGACAACTCCTGACATGCCCACAAAACCATGTCAAAGAACTGTGCAAAGAGAAAGAAAGGCATGACTTAGTAAAATATCCAGGGATGTGTATGTGCCTTACAAATCAGCAAGCTCTGAGAGATTGTTAGTAAGTCAGCTTCCAGGAGTGATTTAAGTTCGGGAATTCATGTTGGTTCCTTTAGAGCTTTACGTCTGGGCTACAGGAGAACTTCAAGGCTGTGGATCTAAGTGGCCTTGACCCTACAGAGCCACCCTGGTGTTCAGCAAATGTTTTAGAAGAATCTTTAAACACATCCTATAGCTAGAGTTTTTCTGGTCCTGCCTGGCCCATGGTCGGAACAAATCTCTCTCACCCGCCAGTCCCGCAGCCGCTCAGACCTAACCAAGTAAACACACAGAGACTTATATTGCTTACAAACTGTATGGCTGTGGCAGGCTTCTTGTTATCTAGTTCTTATATCTTAAATTAACCCATTTCTATTAATCTATACCTTGCCACATGGCTTGTGACTTACCGGTATCTTACATGTTGCTTCTCATGGTGGCGGCTGGCGGTATCTTCTCTGCCTCAGCCTTCCACTTCCCAGAATTCTCCACTCTCCTTGTCCCACCTATACTTCCTGCCTGGCTACTGGCCAATCAGTATTTTATTTATTAACCAATCAGAGCAACACATTTAACATACAGAACATCCCACAGCAACATCTGGCTTCCAAATGCTTGCATGGAATTTCAGTCCTCACCTGAATTCATATTTAGATTTTATTCAGTGTGGTTACTCATTTCTTAGTGAGACATTCAAATGTGTTTCCATTTCTTAGGTGGCTTTTCCTCATTTTTGCAGACTACGGGTCATCACATAAGCCCACCAGCATTTTCCACATGTCTTCAGTCTCTCTGTCTTTTAGGATGAACCCAATACTCCATGGTAGAGCCCTGGGTTCGATCATCAGTGGAGATAAGTGAACCGTTTCCTCCTTACCCACATGCAGCTTTGACGGCTTTTCTCACTAGTTCAGTCTTGTATTTTCACCAGAATAAGACTCTTCTTATCAGCACGTCCAATACTCTCCAGCACTTCCCCAATTATCAGACAGATGGGGTTAGAATGTTACAAAACTCCCAGCACTAAATACAGGCAACACGTTGGTGACGAAAAAGTAGTTAGCCAGGGCTGAAATTAACAACAGCCGAACCTCCGATGTCTGCTGGAGGCCGGGGAAGCTGAAATTCTACAGCTTTTTTTTTTTTTTTCATTTTTGTGAAAGGTGACAGGTTGCCAAGCTGCCAAAAATTTCTCCTGCCTTTGCTCATAATGCTCTGCTGAAGTACATTTGAGACATCAACCATCAAATTACATATAAATATGTAATCAACTAAAGTTATTTTTAGTCAGCTCAGTGAGTTTACATTGACTGAACGGGCTGAGGCTGTGGGCTTGAACCTATGTGGCTTATTTAACACATGAAGAAAATTCAGCACCTAGGTAGTCTGTCCCTACAATCGAGCACGTCACGAACGTGTGATCTTCAGGAGCCCTAGCTATCTACCGTGTAGAAGGCAGCCATATCATTTTAGGTACAACCTTCCTAGGGCAATGCAAGTATTAACCTTCATAACAACGACCTTGGGCTCTTCCATCTCAGTACATCAATTAGCCATTCACGGAAGAGAAGATGCCTTAGTCATATGTTTAGAACATTTTTTTTTAATGTATTTATAAGCACAGGTTGGATCACAATGTTCTCAAATGTAAAATACTTTAAAAAAAAACAAAAAAAACATCAAAAGAGGCCTTTTCCTCCCCCCAATGGAGACTATTAGAAAACTAGAGGGTGGTATCTGATTCAGCTCACTGCCTGGGAACCTGATGACAATTAATTCCTATCGAGTTTATGCCCTGAGATTTGCCCCAGCTCAGGTCAGCATAGCTGGAGGATGCTCCACAGCTTTCCAAGCACCAAATGCTATCGATTCACAACCTAGCTTCCGGGGAAGAAAAGCAGCTCCCTATGTCCCTCTGTTTGAGGATCTGCTCCCTCATCTAGAACCCCAAGCAGTTCCGTAAAACAAACAAAACAACAATAGCAACAACAAAAACCCACCATGTCCCTGGCCTCCTCGCTCTGGTTTGCAGGGCTCCCTTGAGGTCTGCCTCCACTGCTTCCCTCTCCCAGGCGTCTGAGTCAGCCTGTGAGTCACCTCACTCATTAGCCCAACTCAGAACGCCTCTCCATCCCCAGATCTCTTTTGTTTCCTTGCATCTAACAGCTTTCCTGGCAGCCCCCAAACTCCAGAGACAGCCTTGAAGCTGGAGGGTGGGTCTCTACCGAGACGGTCTGCTTCGTGAAGAGAGACCCGCAGTCGCAGAGTAGAATTAAGATGGAGAGGTGGTGTGCACACCGTGGCTTCAGAGGGACATCAGTGACCAGATTGAGCATCTGAGCCTCTGTCCGTTTTATAGGATGGCACAAAGGTCACTGAACCTTGGTGCCACCCTCAACCTTGCCTTCTTTTTTTTTTTTTTTTTTTTTTTTTTTTTTGAGATGGCGTCATTATGTAGCCCTGGCTGCTCTGGAACTTGCTATATAGACCAGGCTGGTCTCAAACTCACAGAGATTTGCCTGTCTCTGCCTCCCAAGTGCTGGGTCAGAGGGAGAGCCAGCCACACCCAGCTGCCCTTCCTTTCTCTCTAGTCTTTGCTTCTTCTCTTCCTACCCTTCCTTCCGGACACAAGCCCTCGGATGGTACCAGAGACAGACAGGAAGGGGACAATCAGTGTCCTTAGGCCATGAGTACCCTTTTATCCAGTTCTTTCAGGTCTGTCTGTCCATCCCAATTCTCTCGGTTTTACATCCCCCAATGCTTTCCCTCTTGTGGGAGGCAGACAGGCAAGGCTGGATGAGAGATGGAGTCATCCCTGGTGATGCCGCCTGGGTCTATCAAGACGCCCAGTGGAAGGATGTTAATAAGAACTCTAAATTCACTTGTAGGAACAGCAGCACTGTGGCACCGTTATTAATTCATTAATCATAAAGCCCTTTGTAAAGTGGGGACATTCGACTTCGCTGAGTGTGACACTTTTCATTAGATTCAACGATTTAGTTTTGAAAGGCTCCTCAGAGAGAGACCACCTGCACTTCCCATCCTATGGTGATTACCAAGCACCTGTGAGGAACGAGCCCGTGTGGCTGCCCTGTGACTCCGCCACTGTGAGGTCTGTGTGTCAGTCATCTCAGAGGCTGGCTATGATGCAGATTCCAGTTCAAGAGGCCAGGTGCAAGGCTGTCTTCTGCACATCTGTAAGTTCCTCGGAGATCCCACTAGCCCAGGGATCACATAGGGCATGACAAGACTCCAGGGGCTCTAAAGAAAAGGGGCAAGACTTACTGTCCCCCAGGAATCAACCTGCAGCTTAGGGACACTGCCCTCCACTTTCCTCATCCTCAGCTGATGACATTTGTCTGCCCGGACGTTCTTCCAGATCTCTTTCCTAGCATCATTCCCAGTGGAGGGTGTTAACAATGCAAGATTTAGGGTTGGTATTAGTACAAGAAATAGGCCTCATAGATTTTCAGCCTTGACTGTGAGGTCTCATCTAGCTCAAATTACCAGGAAGCTTAGAATTCACATTTAGGCAGAACCTCAAGTGAATAAACTGCTTGTTTGATTGTAACAGGCATCCACACTTACTAGTTAATAGGTCAATCTTTTGCTAATTTTTCTACTGGGTCTTTTGCCTTTTAATTATTGACTTAGGATAACTCTTTATTATAATAATAAAGAGAATAAAGTCTCATATATATATGTGTGTGTGTGTGTGTGTGTGTGTGTGTGTGTGTGTGTGTGTGTGTCTTTATTAAATTTGGAGTTTGGAAACTTAGCCTGTAGGCAAACATTAATTTTCTTGCTAATTTAGTCAGGCATCACGACACACACTCATAGCTGCAATATTCATGAAGCTGAGGCAGGAGAATGATGTGTAATTTGAGGCTAGCTTTGACTATACAGTGAATTCTTGGCCTACCTGGACTACAGAGTGAGCCCCTGTCCCAGGAACAATGTCTTCTTCTTGCTAACCTGAGCAAGCCTCTATTGCAATACAGCTCCGTCTCTGTGAATGGAGTATTAAGGATGACTGCACGTCGTGGGGAACTGCTAAGCAGGAAGAGAAAGTGCAAGTGCTGAACAAACACACGCCATGCTTAGTTTGTTGTCGGAGCTTATATTAATCCAATAGCTTTATCGAGCCTCGTGCCAGGCTCAGGTGACGGATGTTGACAAATTCCAGTTTTGTTTTGTTCTGCGCTTAGTTTGTTTTTGGTTAAGCAAATGTTTGTCAGGCAATTGTAAGGGCTCTCTGTAGTGTCCTCGGTCCTGGTTGTTCTGAGAATCACAGGGGAAAGTTTGAGGCTGTGAATGAAGAGCTTTCTCTGTGTAGACGAGCCCATGATGGGCGCCAGCCTTGGGCCTCCTCCACCGTCTCTCTCTCTCAGCCTTCAGCAGATGTACTCATCTCCCATTCTCCCACTCCTAACCATCTAAACATGAAACCCCGGTAGCACCGAGGCAAGATGGCTGGGTGTCTCCTTATCCTCTTCATGTGCTCCCATCTCTCTTGGGAAGCTAGGCTTGTTAAAGTTCACACATACAAAACCTCCTTTTTCAGTGTTGGAGATTGAACCTGGGACCTCATGCCTGTTAGGTAAACTCTCTACCACTGACCACATCCGTCCCTCTTTTTTACTTTTTGTTTTCTTTTCTGTGTACGTCTACGTATGTGCACATGTATATGTAGGTGTGGGTGCATGTGTGAGCATGAGAAGGGCAGAGGTCATGACAGGTATCTTCTATCACTCCCCACCTAATTCTTTCTCTGAATCTGGAGCTCACCAATTTGGCTAGCCTGGCTGACCAGCAAAACCCAGGGATCCCCCTGTCTCAGCACCCCCAGTATTGGGGTTATAGGCACGCATCACTGAACCTGGCTTTTTATGTGAGTGTTAGGGATCCAAACTCAGAGTCTTACATTAACAAGGCAGCACTATCCATGGCGCCGTCTTAACTCATTTACTCTTTACCTTGAAGCAATCTCATTAAGTTGCCAGAGTTGGATTTCAGCCCACTTTATAGCTGAGGCTGACTTTGAACTTGGCATCATCATGCTTCAGCCTCCTGAGTAGCTGAGACTGTAGGCTTGTCGTCAGGCATGGCTCGGTTTTATGGTACAAGCTCTACGCCTGCTTGTGTTACCATTTAGACTGACCGGTTCTCACTTCAACCTCACTAAAAATTTTGTACCACTCTCCCATCTATGGTTTTTAATGCACTTATGTTACCTCTACCACTGTCAGGGAATATTGGAAGATAATTTTTTTTTGCCTCTGATGGATTTGGGGGTTTTGATAGAGTCAAAGGAAGGAAAATCTAACGGCAAAATTGATCAACTCTCCAGGTAGAGAATGTCCCCACCCCTTACTGCTACCCTGTTATCCTTTCTACACACAAATCTGCCTTACAGCTCCCGCCTCCGAGTGAACGTAAAATGAACAAGTCGATATCATTGAATCCCATGCATTTGCCAAACACCGTGCTAAGTGCCTTCACATACATTTTCTCGGTTAATGGCTCCTTTGCTTACTTACCGAAGTGGACAAAGTGGACCTGGCCTTTGCTTGCTCCTCCCCCTCTGTCTGAGCTAGCCTTCCGCTCACACTGAAACAAAATCCATTCTTTCTGCATCTCATCCAGGTCTACGGCCAAAAGTTGGCCTCTCATTTCTAGAAGATGAAAGCTGCTGCGATGATTTAGGAGAAAGTGAGTAGATGGGGGCTGAAGGCTACCTGCTGCCTCACGCCACATCGTGTGCCCATGTGGGTGGGCTCCTGCCTCTGGCTTCTTTCCTAGATCAACTGTCGTACTCTGTGGGACAAGGGTCGTCATCCATTCACCCCTCCCTTTGATTGCTCTCTGAACATGTGTTACTTACCACTACCACTAACTGTAGTAGGAATCTTAAAAGGTCTTATTAATGAAATCAAACCTGAGGCCAGTTATTGGGGTGAATGCTGGAAGATCAGAGATACAGAACAAGCCACAGCTATCTCACCTTGCTAGTTCCTCAGGTGATCCTTTTTCCTCAGGCTGGAAGCTTCTGAGTCCTCCTCCACATGAATCTCAGCTGAACTGTTGCTCCAAAGCCTGAACGCTTAACCAACCAAATGCTTAACTAACTGCATGCTTTACTCTAATTGCTCTAGTTTCTGGTCTTCACGCCTTATATATCTTTCTCTTTCTGCTGTCACTGCCTGGGATTAAAGGCTGGGTTTCTGGGATTAAAGGCATGGGTCACCATGCTTAGCTGTTTCTAAAGTGGCCTTGAACTCAGAGATCTGGCTAGCTCTGCCTCCCAAGTGCTGGGATTAAAGGCGTGCACCACCACCGCTCAACTTCTGCTATGGCTTACTCTTCCCATTTTCTAGCCACCATTTCTGGCTCTGTTCTAGTTGCTGTCTGTTCTCTGACCCCAGATATGTTTTTTTTCGGGGAACACACAATATTTCAGGGAACACAATACCCACCACAACTAACCCCAAGCCCCCCTGACCAAACAAAATAAAACAAGACAAACAATCCTGTCTCCTGGAGACACCGGACAGGTCTTATCCGTCTCTGAGATGGCTAGCTGTTGTCTCCTCTCACCATAATTCAGACCTTGGATTCCCCTAGGAAAGCGTGGCCCGGGTGAAGTTGTCCCACCAGCAAGAAAGGTATCTTCCGGGACTCCAGGAGAAAGCGTCCTCCTTATCTCAGCTCTTAGGAATGGCTCTCTAGCTGCTGACACAGCCATATGGGCCCAGCCCCAAGGCTGCTACAGACCTCCCAGGGATCTTAGAAAGAAGGAGGCAACCAGTGGTATAGCCAGAGCTGAGCAGAGGCAGTGACTCATTTACAGAAGTATCCCAAAACACAATGGCCAGCAGCCTGTGCTGCAGTGCCTTGGCATGAGGCTAAGTTGCAGCTGGCCTAGGCTGGTGGACTATATAGCTACTGAGCCAAAGGAGACCCTGAAACAGGACCCGTGTGCCGTCAGCGTGGAGTAACATTGTTATTCCAGAGGCTCCTGCCATTCTCTCCTTTGTGCAGCAGGTGTCTGAGTAACTGGTGGGCACTGGGCTGGAGGTGGGCACACACTTGCTCTCCACAGCAGAAAGGCAAGTAGGAAACTGTGGGAGAGACACTTAAAACTTAAAGAAACTCATGCTGGGCAGTGGTGGTGCTTGCCTTTAATCCCAGCACTTGGGAGGCAAAACCAGGTAGATCTCTGTGAGTTTGAGGCCAGCCTGGTCTACAGAGTGAGATTTGGGACAGGCACCAAAACTACACAGAGAAACCCTGTCTCAAAAACAACAACAACAAAAATTCTTAAACTCAAAACTGTAGAATTGAGAGCATAGTCCTCCAAAATGTGTGAGAGATTGTACAAAAGGGTGGTACTAATGGTTTCTGTTTACAACTTGACACAATGTACAACCATCTGGGAGGGAGTCTCAATGAGGGATTGCCCAGATCTGTGCAGTGGTTTGAACGAGGATATCCCACCCAGGCTCAGATGTTTGAATAGTTGGTCCCCAGTTGGTGGTGCTGTTTGGGAGGCTTAGAAGGGGTGGATCCTATGTC
This sequence comes from Onychomys torridus, assembly GCF_903995425.1. NCBI lineage: Eukaryota > Metazoa > Chordata > Mammalia > Rodentia > Cricetidae > Onychomys > Onychomys torridus. The sequence goes on along the minus strand of NC_050445.1, from coordinate 38,859,293 downwards.
CTGGAGGTCGGCTTTGAGAGCATAATTTACTCATGTCGTTTACAATTCATTCTCTCTGCTTGCTGCATGCTGTTTGAGATGGGAGCTCTTCCTGCCGCCATACCTGCCGCCCACCGCCAAGACGCCTGCCACCCACCGCCAAGACGCCTGCCATGAGGGACTCTTACGCCTCTGGAGTCATATGATCAAGTGAATTCTTCTCTAACTTGCCTTGATCATGGCGGGTTTTTTTTTTTTTTAACTTAAGAAAATATTTTGTCTCTATTTTATGTGCATTGATGTTTTGCCTGCATGTATGTCTGTGTGAGGGTGTCAGATCCCCTGGAATTAGAGTTACAGACAATTGTGAGATGCCATGTGGATGCTGGGAACTGAACCCCGGTCATGTAGAAGAGCAGCCAGTGCTCTTAACCACTGAGCCATCCCTCCAGCCCCCATCATGGCGTTTTAATTACGGCAGCAGAAAAGTAACTAACACAATCAGGTTGGCCAGTGGGCATGTCTGTGGCAGGCTTTTCCTTAGTGCGTTCATAATGGGGAGACCCATCCTGAATGTGGGCAATGCAGTTCCTTGGGTTTGGGTCCTGGACAGAATAAACAGGGAGGGAACTGAGCACAAGTAAGCAAGCATGGTTCAATTCTTTCTCTGCTCTTGACTGTGGATGTAATGAGTTGACTGCTTCGAGTTCCTGCCTCGAATCTCCTGCAAAGATAGACTATAACCTGGACCTGAGAGCCAAAATGAACCTCTTCTCCTTACGTTGCTTTCCGGTCAAGGTAGTTCATCCCAGCAACAGAAATGGAATCAGGACACGCAAGAAGAGGACACAGCATGGAACCAGGATCAGGAAGCAGTGCCAAAGGGTGAAGGCCAGGGAGAGGCATAGAAAATGAGCAGCTGCCGTCAGAGAGGATGAGAGAGGGTGTGTCTGGGAGGTGAGCCAGGTCAGTCAAAAACGGTGTGCTCTTACTTGCCTTTTACAGGGTCTGAAGTCTATCTGAGGGAAGTGGGAGCCACTAACTGTCCTAGGATGAGGGAAGGACTTTAACAGATGTTTGTTCTCTTAGCCCATGAGAGGGGTGGAGTGTGTGTGTGTGTGTGTGTGTGTGTGTGTGTGTGTGTGTGCGCGCGCGCGCGCGCATTTCCCCATACTCTAGGGTCACATACCACACAGCTTCATTCTCAGCTCTATATCTGGCTTTAAATCAAACAAACTTCATACAGATGTGTATGGGAAAAGTATGAGTTACTCTTACTCTGTTTATTTCCCATTAATAATATTTTGGGGTTTTTTAATTTAATAAATTTTAAAAAGAAATGAATGCTTCAAAAAAAATTAGGCTTCATCCTGACTCTGACTTTCCCAGCAGACATAATTGGAATCTTAAAGGAAGTCACAAGTTAATTATAATTAATAATAAATTATAATTATAATTAAATTATAGTTAATAATAAAGTTGGGACTCTGTTCATAGTCAATCTTATTTCTATAATATCTAACATACAGTTAGTTAGTCCCATCGTTTGTGGAGTACTCAAGCAGTCTCCCTTTTGCATAGAATTATATAGGAATTAACATACACAGGAGAAAAAAAATCCATGATAGGTATAATCAAATTCTGACATTTTAATTCTAATATCTTATTTTTACCTGATTTTAATTGGCATGTAATAATTGCTCATATTTATGGGGTAGAGTGCGATGATTCAATCCATATATACAATGTGCATTGATCAAATCAGCAGGATCGGCCTTTCCACCTCATTGGACATCTGTCACGACCTGTGTTCAGAGCCTGCAAATGCCTCTCTTCTTGCTCTTTATAAAGTATGGAGTAACTTGCTGTAAACTGTATTCAGCCTGTTGTGCTATCATTCCTTTCTAACTGGCATGCATTAGTCAGTCTCCCTCTATCCTGCCTCTCCTACCCTCCAAAGCCTCTTTCTATGACATGTTACTATGTTCGTTTGTAGAAAGTGATTGTAAGATGGAGACTGAATGCACGACAGTATTAGGACCAGTGTGGAGAATTTTGCAGTCCTAAGACAAGGAAATGATGCTGGCCCAGGCAACACCAGAAGCAATAGGGATGCAGACAGGAGGGTCTGAGAGGCACAAAGCTGTTGCTCCAGGCGGGGGCGGCAGGCATTCTGATGACTCAAGGTTTGATATGTGGAGGCAACAGCAAGAAAGGAAGACTTGTTGGGAGGAGCCTGGGGCAGAAACCCTTCCATTCCCTTGAGGACCACCTGGATGCCAGTGGAGCTGGGGACTTTCCTGGTGCAATGCAGAAGAGGCTTGATGAGGTCCTGGACCCTGGCGGCTAGAAAAGATGAGGCTCCTAACACCTGCCTGGTTGCTAAGACTGAGTCTGTGTGGAACCCAGGCTGCAAATGAGAGGTCTTTGGTACCTGCAGCCAAGCAGGGCCCGACAAGCTGTTTCCATGGAGACACAGAGCTGTGTGCAGACGTAGGCGGGTTGATCCATTCCAGAGCCTTGGGTCACAAGGCTGTAGCAGGCTAACAGGAAAAAGGCATGATTGATCAGGAAAGGATGTTCAAAACTATTGGCAGCTAATTGAGGTTGTGTTGACATAATTCTAGATTAAGTCTAACAAATCAGGATTCTGCTAGCTACCACTTAGCAGGAGCACAAGGAAGCAGACACCAATTCAGGCTAACTCCAAATGTGCAGACACCCATCCCAGGCCATTCTGCATCCTTGAGCTCTTAAGCAGCTACATCTCTCTTCCAACTGTCTGAGACACAGGCAGCGATTGGGGGAAGTTAATCTCCTTTTCATTTGTCACAGGAATGGCAAAAATATGCCGGAAGCCTAAGCCTGGCTCTTGAAAAACTCAGATGCTGGCAAAGCCCCAAGCTGGATGTTGGGAAGCATTTTGAGAACTACTGTTCACTGAGATCCAGCAGCTTCTAGCACTCAGGAGATGGAGGCCAGGTGATTAGTGATTCAAAGACTGCTGCAGCTACATGAAACCTTATCTCGAAACAAAAGCTAACAAAAGAAAGCCAGCAGCAGTGAAGCCCCAAATGTGTGGTGTGTATATGTGCATGCCTTAAAATAGATGTAGCATGGAGTTTACCACTGGACACTTTTAAGTGTACAAATTGATGACATAAATTACATGCCTGATCTTGGACTGGAGATGTAGGTCATTGGTACAGCATATGCTTAGAATACTCCTGCCATGGGTTCCAAGTAGTACTTAAAAAAAAAAAAAAAAGTATGCTTACAATCTTATGCATTCATTATCACTATCTACTTCCAAAATTTTATTTTGGTTAAGCAACAACTCCCCATTAGATTTTGCTTTCGTTAATTTTGTGTTGTTATAACAAAATACTAGAGGCAGGTTATGGTATAAAGGAGAAAGGATTATTTATCAGGAGTCTAGGGATTCAAGAGCATGATTCTGCCATCTGCCTGGTCTGTTGAGGACCTCATGGTAGATGGCTTCACAATGGTGGATGTGCATGTTGAAGAGGTCACATGGCAAGGTGGGATTCATTAACCCAGCATCAATCTGCATATAGGGGCAGAGCCTCCACATCCTGATTATTGTTCACCAGGCTCTACTACCTCATCACCACCACACTGGGGACCTATATGAATGACCCTCTGGGGGACTTCAAGATGTTAGACAATGCGATTGTGCCCCAGAGTTTCTGCCAGCAGAGTTCATCTTAATTGTCAGCTTGGTGGAATTTAAAATCACCATGGCACATCTGTGAGACATTATCTAGACCAGCTCTACTGAGAGGGGGAGATCCACCCCAAAGGTGAGTGATACCATTCCGTGGGCTGGGATCATCTCAGACTGAACAGTAAAGAGTAAGCAAACTAGACACGAGCATCCATCTCCCTCTGCATCCTGACTGTGGCTGCAATGCGACCAGCCACCGCAAGCACCTGCTGCCGTGCCTTGCCATCATCAAGGACCGTACTTTGGAACTATGAGCAAAAGTAAGCCCCTCCTTCCTTCAGCTGCTTTTGGCGGGTGTTTTGTCAGGGTACTGAGACAACTAATGCAGTTAGCCTGTTGCCGGTGAGGAAACTGGGTGGAGCTTGGTTTGGTCAGTTGAGGTCGTGGTAGACATGCGGGATGGTGGCATGAAGGTCCTCATGTGTTTGTTAGACCTTCTCTCTGGGAGGAGGTCGATGTGAACTCCTTGAGCGGACGGAACTGACTCCTCCTGCCCTTCGGGTGTTCCAATGGCCAAGAGCAGTGCTAAGAAGTCACCGTGAATTACATCAGGGCCAGGAGGTCTTCACAGAGATCCTATTAGAGGAAAGCCTTCTTCCCAAATTAGTGGGACATAATCGTGGGAAGAACTATTCAGGAACCAGCTTCTACTTAAGTGAGAAAAAAACATTCGAGTTTGAGAGAGATGAGACATTATTTTTATAATATTTTAAAATTTATTCTTTGAGAATTCCATACAGGTATGCGGTGTGTTTTGAGCATATCCATCCCAGTACCCTCCTCCAAATCCCCTTAGGACTCCCCAGCAATGACTACACATTCTTTCCTTTTTTCTTAATAACCCACTGAGTCCAATTACTGTTGTCCCTATACATACATTTCTGAGGATCAAAAAGAGAGCAGATTGTACATCTTTTCACCATGGAAAAATTGACAGTTGTACTAAGTAATTCATGTTTGCCAGTTCAATTTGGCTACTTTGTGATGTGTATATATTACAAAAATTATGTTCTACATAATAAATATTTGTAATTGTTCATTTAGGTACTAACTATATTTTTACCTTAAATTTTTTAATGATTTCATAGATGAGTGATGAATCCACATCATTTCCACCTTCCCTCTCTCACCTCTGATGCACAGCACAATACACAAACATGCATATATGAAACTTACTGAGTCCATTTGGTGTTGCTCATATATACATGTGTTTAAGACCGACCACTTGGGATTAGATGATGTATCAGGTGATAAGACATTATTTTGATGGAGAACAGTAGGTACTACTAGATAATCAGAACTTAGAATCTGAAATTTCCCAATCTCCTTTCATAATTAAAACCTCCCAGCTTTGTGACTTTGCTTATTTGTCCAACCACAAGGTCAGTGTGTTTAGAATATTGTCTTATTTTCTATTCTTGTTGCTGTGATGAAATACCCTGTCAAAAGCAACCTTAGGGAGCAGGGCTTCTTCTGGCTCTCTGTTCAAGGGTACAGTCCATCATGGCGGGGAAGTCAAAGCAGCAGGGAGCTTGGCACAGCTGGTTGTATCCTATTAATAATTAGAAGCAGATGTTGAGGAATGCTTGTGCTCAGTTCCATTTCCTCATTTCACTCATTCCAGGACCCAGCCCAGGGAACAGTACCATCCACAGTGGTCATGTCTTCCCACCTCAACTAATCTAATCAACAGTGTCTCCCACCGGCATGCCTGGAAGCCCACGTTCCAGGTGATTCTAGAGCTCAGCAAGCTGACAGTTAGTATGAACCCCCACAGTCATCTAGGCCAAGGCTCAGTCTGTAGTTCGTAGCTCCTCTGTATAGTAACCCCTAAAGTTGGAGCAGACACCTCAAGGATACCTGCTCATCACAAAGGCGAAGGCGAGAGAAGGAACAGGGTTGATGTGGTGAAATTTTTTCTGCTGTAAATCCGATCTAACTCTCAGATCATGTTTTGGGAACTTAGTAAGAAATACTTTAATAAACCATCCCTGGGAACTCAACTCAGAGGAGACCGACTGCTTTATGTACCATCACTCCAAAAACCAGGGAGAAGTCTAGAGATTAGTAGGTCTTCTGGTTTGTTTTGGTCACTATCTGTGGTAGTCTGCGCAGTTCTCATGTCCATAAAGTTTTCACTTGGTCTGGAATGATCAAGCAGTACAGTACTTTATCTCCAAATTCGCCTCCATTTATCAGAGTTTGAACCTTGGAGGGAAGCTCAGGAAAACATTATTAGCAGTCAAGACAATGTTTATAGCTATTAGGATCCTATTAAAAGGCGATTTCCAGAATGATGCTGGGAGGGGCCCTCCAGTGCCCTGTCAACAAAACATTCATATTGTAAAAACAATCATTCAAAGTCTCTGGAAAGCTTCCTAAGGGTCTATAGCAAATGCTCATTTATTTAATGAAATCTACTAAGTTTCAGTAAGAGAGGGAACTTATGGCATCTAAACCCCAAGCTGCTCCCTCCCTCCCACCCCTCTCCAACCTGGGTTGTTGTGCCTGGAGCGACCACCTGCCCAGGAAGGCGGGGTTCTTGACAGTCAAGGCCTACAGTATCCCCATCTTGCCATGTTGATGTTGTAGATGCTAAATTCCACCGCACCCCCTAAAAAAGTGCAGTCAAAAGGTGGGGGGACTTCATTTCTGTCCAAGCCTCCACGTAGATATGGTAGACTCATAAAACTGGGGACCAAGAGCATCCACACTATTTCAGATGCCTCCACATGGAGGTCACGGCTCCCACTCAGTGCTCTTTTTGTGAAGCAGACACATTGGTCCAAGAGAAGTGGGGAACTGACAGTGCCCCATGTCCAAGAGGGGAGCCCTAAAGACTCTGTGTAAGGAAAGGGGCCAGTTCTAAGAACAGAGAGCACTGATGAAAAGATGCTGTGTTTTGGAAGAGGGCATGGAGTTCACACTGAAAGTCAGTCCTTGTGAACAATGGAGACTTGGGTAATAAGCAGTGAAGAGGAAGCAGGTGGCTCCATGAGAGAAACAGATAAGCTTTAGGTTGGACGGTTTACTAGAGAACACCTGGGAAAGAAAGAACCAAGAGGAGCCTTCTGGGCTCAGGACAGATCTTGAAGACTGACCTCAAAAACCTCTGCGAAGATGCTTCCTGGAACTGGATCAGTGTGGAGCAATTTATGCCCAGAGCCCTGTGGAGAATAGTGCAATTAGATAGGAAGGAGAGAGCCTAACAGGAAGGGGTCATATCACCAGAGGCAGAAAACTTGAAAGAAAGGAGCAGTGAAAGAGGGAGGGATGGACAGACACACAGTCAGGTTTCCTGGAAGCACCACCATCCCAGAGTGACTGTGCAGGTGACCGAATGTGTATGTACTGAACCTTCTTAGAGTGATACCAGCTGCTCCACTTGACATGAACATATGAGCAACAGCAAATGGGAGAAAGGACTCTCACCGAGCACAAGGATGGTTATAAGCCTGCCATCCAGAGAATCAGCAATCAGCATTGTTACAGAAGACTGTTGGAAACACCCTGTTGGCAGTAAGAAAAACCCAGTAGACTATAGGTCTCATATACAGGGAGGTAAACAGGAGTCAGGGGCAACTGCTTAGGAGGTGGCCTGGATGTCAGACTTAAAGACTTCAAAGCAGATATTGTCTGTTCAAAGAGCAGAGGAAAGCATGCTTACAGAAGAAAGGGGGTGCACGAAGGCAGGTCTCACCAGCTAGGGATTGTCAGTCTAAATGGAGAGACAGAAATGACTTGAAACAATGGGAAGTCTAGAGTTGAAAGTACAGTAACTGAAGTAAAAAAGTTCACTAGAAGTGCTCAGCGGTAGATTTGTATTAGAAGAAGAATCAGCAGATTTTTGTTTATTTATTTATTTTCAAACTGGGTCTCACTATGTAGCTACCAGGCCGGTCTTGAACTCACAGACATCCGTCTGTGTCTGCCTCGTGCGTGCTAGGATTAAAGGGGAATGTGCCACAGTAGCCAGCAACTCTGAGGATTTGAAGGCAGAGATGATTTGATCTCAAGATCAGACAGAATGGAGAAATATGAAAAAGAGCCTCAGACAAATGTGGAATTGCTTAAGAAACAGGATGCCTGAACGGAGTATGTGAACTTGTTCTAACTTAATAGAATCACAAGAATGTTGAATAGGAAGGGAAAAACAGGAACTCCTCCTCATGGGTCAAGTTATTGTCTGGAAATCATGGCGATGGTTGCACAATGTTGTCAGTGTGCTTCATGCCACTGAAGTGTAAGATTAAATGAGAAACTGCATTATGTGCAATTTTTAAATAATTGTAGTGAATGTATCAACATATGCATACTGGAGCAATAACTTAGTGACGTAACGGGCACCAGACGCCTGAAATTGTTTGAAATACATCGGTCTACTTATCTAAGAACAACTTCTACACCTAGATACGCAAAAACAAAAGTGTTGACAGAGAATGAGAAAAATGGTGATAGCAACAAGATAAAGCAATAACAAACGCAAACAAAACATGTCACAGTGAAAGAGCATTTACTGAGGCCCTGGGTTCAATCCCCCAGACCAAAAACAAACAACAACAAACACAAGCAACAACAAGAAAAACACAGGCAAAAACATTGTGTTCAAGAGAACCCAAATAAGATAAACAACGGACTTCTCCACGTAAGCAGTGGATGCCAGGAGACAGTGGGAGATATATTCAAAATGCTGGAAGAGACAAAGAGGGCGCTTGTGTCCATAGAACCACCACTCAGAACAGAAGCACAGGAGGAAGGTCTCAGGCAGATCTGTGAAGATGGAGGTAGAGGCAAAGTTCAAACGGCCTTCCAGATGCTTTGAGTAAGAATGCTGCAGGTTCTTTGCCAACCGCTGATCCAACCTTTTGACACTGTGACATGACATTGTCATCTATAAATGTGCTGGACTGCTTTCATAGCTATCCAGGGACACATGAGGACAGTGTTAGAGGAATCTGCACATTTCAAGTTTTCAAATAGGATTTTTAACTCAGAAAGAAATTGTGTAATTATTAAAGTGAGTTGTGCTCTATATCAAAGTTATAGCTGTTTGTGTAAATGAAATGCTTTGCAGATTTTATCAGTGTGGGATAGAAAAAGCCATCAGTTACAATTCCCAGAGACTTCTTCTAATGGCAATATGTGTGGTGAGTTTTTCCTTTCCTTCTCTTCTGTTCTGAGATCACAGATAGACATGAAAAAGCATTAGGATGGAAGTAAGCTGCGTGGCCACCTGGAAGAGACATGGCCTAGTGACTTGCTTGCAGTATATTGGTTCTTAAAAGGAAAATGATCTGCAGTGTGCCTTGGGTGAAACAGTCCTGATCCCTCTCTGTTAGTTCCCAGGAATGCAGCTGTCTGATCTTTCATGATGAGCTTGCTCAACCCTTGAAGGAAGTTGGGGATAGGTAAGGAGCTAGTTCCAGCTAAGGGCAACAACTCTACTTACAGACTCCTTACACAGGCTACCACTGGGCTGAAACTTTCTACTCTTTAACTTCCCTCTTTGATTTTTAAATTCTCATCTTATGCAGACTTACATTGTGATGCCCACCACTATCTACAACTGGATTGTCAAGAGTGGGCTCTGTCCTCTGCTGCTTCCCCCTGCACAATCCTAGTGTAGTTAGAAAGAGGCAGAATCATGACACAAACATACAGTATCTATCATGGAAATCGAATGATTGCAAACTTTTGCAACATAGTCTCCTTTTCCCTCTTTTCTGAATGAAGATAAGATTATTCATTGTTTAAATAAAATTTATAGGTAGTCTGAATATTTCAACATTTACTTCTGAAAAATAAGCACATTTTTGTGAGGCAAACACAGTTCCACTATCATGCCTAACAAGAACCACATAATTTTTAACATTATTAACTATTTATCCACATTTTGAATTTCTTCATTTGTTCCCTAAAATGTTTTAAAACTGTGGTAAGTTGTACATAGTGTAAGACATTCTATTTTAACCATACAATTCAGTGGCATTAAGCACACTGACAATGTTGTACAACCATTGCCACGATTTCCAGATAATAACTCGACCATCAAGAGTCATCCCTGTCTTCCCCTCCCCGCCAAATGTCTTGTGATTCTGTTTAATTCAAACAAGATCTCATACTTCATTCAGGCATTCTGTTTATTAAGACTTTTTCTCCCTAGCATTGTCTCCTCGATCTATGGTCACATGTTTTGCGTTCTCATGACATCAGCTTTTTGTTGAGTCCCACCTGATGATTCCATGGAATATCCTGTGTTCTATATTATCCAGTTGCTTCTTTATGCTATTATTGAACTTGTTCTTCTCTGTGTTTCTTGTAAACTGGAAATTAGATCCAAAGGCTTGGCAAGATTCACGTACACACTTGGGTAAAGTTCTCATGGATAATTCTGCATGTTTCCTACTGCATCATTTGAAGCCAGACATAATGTCTGATTGTCTCACAATTGGTGATGCTAATATGGAGTCAGGGGTTAAGGAGACAGTCTCCTATTAAATAAGTTTTAAAATATGAGAATTGACTATTGAACTTTTAGAAAGAACTACCCCTGCCTTAAATACTCATGTCATGTTGCCCAGCATATAGGGCATAGTCTTCATCTTATTAGAGAGTGTAGGTGGGGAAGCTGGATGTGGTGATATGGACCTGAACTCTCAGCATTTGAGATGTGGAAGTAGGAGGATCAGGAGTCTAAGAAAACAGCCCCAGCTATGAGAGAACTTGTCTAAAAAACAAACAAACAACCACAGAAGGCAGAGGAGGAGGAGATCAAAGGATGGAGACAAAGATAGAGACAGAAATATATATATACATGGAGAGAGATAAACCAGTCTCTTTATGGAGTGGATGCCGTGCTGAAGTTCTAGTTTATCCCAATGGGTAGCTGGCTAATCAGTACAGAATGAAATATGAGCTCTGGAAGAGACTATGTGTTCTTTGGGCCCCAGAAGGTTCTCCCAGCCTGGTCATTAACCAGAATTTCACCATATTTTTTTCCTGACTCTTAACTAATGACAGAACACTTTGGAAATTCAGATATTGGAGAATTGTTTTTACAATGTTCTGAAATGTGTGTGTGTGTGTGTGTGTGTGTGTGTGTGTTGACAAATAACTTTATGTTCCAAAATTTAAAAAGTGAGGAAGAACATATATTTGGACAGCAGTAAATAGATTACAGTTGTTTGCTGTGCAGCCCAAATTTTAGAATAGGGGAAGTTGACCCCTTCTTCTGGACTTTTAGCTGCTATGAACTGAAGAGCCAACTCACTGAAGACTCACAAAATTAAGTTCAAGAATTTCATTGTTATTTTTAAACTAAGAATTTGAACCTCTCTGAAAAAAAAATAAGTTAATTTTAATCTCCAAATAAATACTTTGTTCTAGAGCAGTTAAATCCTGTGTCGGCCAGCCTCTGCCCAAGGTTGCCCTGGATTTCTGGGTCCCCAGAAGGCTTTTTGGTTCCTATTGTCTATTTGTTTTCATGTTCATTTTTGTTTTGGTTATGTTGTTTTTCATCGAGGTGGTTGTTGTGAATTCTTTGCTCAGAGAACCAGAGTTTAACCTCAGGATGCTGTTAGATTTGTCTTTTTGATTTTGCAGCTAGAATTAAGTCATAGACCTTCTTTCCATTTCTTGGTTAACTTTTAACGACTCTAGAGTCAACCAGTTACCAACCAGATAGGAAAGGTGATTTTTTAAAAATCTCTATGAGGGACTAATTCCTTGACAATAGCATCCCTGAGAGACCTACATGTCCACACATCCCATGTCTGTTTAGGATTGCTAATTGGTGACAGAGAGCCCACAGGGTTCACCACCAAGGCCCAGTAGTCTAAAGTCTGCTCACTTCCTTTGCTCTTTCTTTTTCTTTCTCCCCTGTCCTTCTCCCCTTCCATGGGTAGCACAGCCTGGCAGGCTACTCCGATTCTCCCCATTTCCACTAGCAAACTTGTTTTCTCGAAGGATCCTTCTGCTTCACATCAGCCTGTGGTTATGACACTCCGTGGAAGACTCCCAGGGGAGGACAGGCTGTGCCTGGGTCTAGGTGCTGAACTCCCCACTGGCCGACGTCCATCTGTTGGGAACTGCCAGCTACAGTTTCTAGGCCAGGTTCAACAGACTCTCGGAGTTCTGGGGGGATTATATCAGAAGCACTTGAACTACATCCAGTACTTTAAAATGCCTGGGAAATTTTATGTATCACCCCCAACAAAGCCTGAAGAGATTTGACTGGAATAGTGAAAAATGTCATCCTTTGATGGGGAGGGCTAGGTACAAGACTGGAAGTCATGGGGAGAGCACGTCAGGTAGGTCACTGCAAAGACCAGAGCCCATAGGAAGAGACTCCGATTGATTGCCGTGCCCCCAGTGTAGACAGTATACAGGGCTGGGATTGGTACCACAGGCCAGCGATCCCAGCACTAGGAAAGCTCAGTTGGGACGACCTTGAGTTCAAGGCCAGACTGAAGCTATTTAGTGAGACCCTGTCTGGGAAAAACAAAATAGGGTAGAGGTTGTAGCTCAGTTAGGAGAGCACTTGCCTGGCATGCTCAAAGCCCTGAGAAGCTCCGGGTTCCATCTCCAGCATTGCATACTGGGCATAATGGCACATGCTGGAGGTCCCAGCACTTGAGAGGTGGCCGCAGGAGGATTAGAAGTTCAAGTTTATCCTTAGCTACAAGTTCAAGGCTACCCCAGGTGGCATGAGACTGTCTCAAACAATCAAACCAAAAGAAAACCACCACCACCAAATAATAATTAGTAATAATAGTAATAACAACAAAGTGAGTATAAAAGAAAGAATATAGATGTAAAAATAAGGCCAACTAGAATTTACTTTTCAGAAAAAGATGTGGACAATTTACCTTCCATCTCTGAACCTCAGTTTATTCATCTATAAAATGAGGCTGATACTTTCTGTTTTGTGATGATTTCAACTAATGTGTATTATTCACCAATTCAGTGCCTACAATAATAAAACCTTGTTTTTTTCATAAATGTAGTTTATTTATAGATAAAAATCTATACTTAAACCTCTCACGAGTGTAGGTAGGTGTATGTGAATCTGATCATTGAAAACAGAAGTTGGAAAAGTCATAGGCTGTACATGGCCATATCGGTCTCCTTTAAGATTCTGTCAAGACAGGTGTAGTGGTACTTAACAGTGATCCTAACACTGAAGAGGTTGAGGCAAGACACCTCAGTTCAAGGCCACTGTGAGGTATGTAACAAAACCCTGTATCAACAAAAAGCTTTTTAAATTTTGAAATATACAAGGCCCATACTCTCTGTGCTGACACAAGACCTTATTGCTGTGGATATTGCTCTGTATGCTGTGAATGTGTTGCTCTGATTGGTTAATAAATAAAATGCTGATTGGCCAGTAGCCAGGCAGGAAGTATAGGCAGGACAAAGAGAGAGGAGAATTCTGGAAAGAGTCAGAAGTCGCCAACCAGACACAGAGGAAGCAAGATGTGAAGGCAGAACTGAGAAAAGGTACCAAGCCACATGGCTAAACATAAATAAGAGTTATGGGTTAATTTAAATGTAAGAACTAGTCAGTGGTAGGCCTAAGCTAATGGCCAAGCACTTTTAATTAATATAAGCCCCTGTGTGTTTACTTGGATCCAAGCGGCTGCAGGACTGGTGGGTGAGAGAGATTTGTCCTGACCATGGTCCAGATGGGACACAGGAAAATTTCAGCTATATCTTATGCTGAGGAAGACAGTTCTGACCACACTGCATTTGCTGAAGCTCACCTGTTCCACAACTTCACCCCTTTGTGAGTTTTTTGGTATTGTAACATTTATTTATTATTGTGTGTGAGTGCGTATGAGTGTACATGACGTGGGTACATGCTATGGTGTCGATGAGGAAATTAGTACAACTAAGTGGAGTTGATTTTTTTCCTTCTACCTTTACGTGGGTTCTGGGGACCCAACTCAGGTTGGGAGGCTTGTGCAGAAAATGCTTTTATCCACTGAAACATCTTGTTACCACCCACCACCCACCAGCCCTGATTTAAGACAAGCTTTTAGTTTACAGCCCAGGCCAGCCTTAAACTCATTGCATTCACTCCTCCTGTGTCAGCCTGTCAGGTGCTAGAATTATACACATGAGCCTCCAGCTCTCTCCATGATGTTACACAGCCTGGGCAGTGAGCCACCTGGCTATGGACAGAGACTTGGGATTTGGAGTGGGAAGAAAATAGGATGGAGATGAAGTCCATGGAAAAGATGCCACAAGAGAGGAGCACTGGCGCTTCAGTTTTCAGCCTCGGAACACCACACCACAGACCTATTTTCCCAGAGGAACTGTGCACTGTCCCCATCTATCTCAGCCCAAGGGGACTCTCCTTAGTATCTCTTCAACTCCTCCACCCCCACGTCACAGCTGTCTCAATGTTCGCCTCTTTCTCTAGACTCACTTGAGAGAGAGTTGCCACCTTCGCCACAGTGGCCCAGGTTAACAATGAGAAGCCAGGAGCTCTCTAGCATCTCTGGAACTCTAGTCACGGCCCCTACTAGATGTTTGGTAGAGAGCATCGTTACAGAGATGACTCCTGGACTCCAGCTTTTAGCATAGTGTTCAGTGGTGCAGGCCAGATGGATCTGGAGCGTGTATTCTGATTTAAGCCGAATTTACCCTTTATTATTTGAAAGACTCTAACAAGTTTGTTTTTTAATCTTTTCCATCAGCACATTATTATTTATTGTTCTTAATACCTTGAGGCTACTTGAAGACAGTCTTAAATTTCAAAGTTGGTAAGTAAACAAATGTTTCCTAATAACATCTTCAGGCAAGCACCCAAAGGTCTCATTTTCAACATGATGTTTGGGTCCCCCTAATTGTCCTTTAGGATTGTGCCTAACCACATTTATAATCACTTAAAAAATAGACTCTTAGACACAAAGTTGCTTCACAATTTATTTGTTCTTCTTAATCACCATGTTCAGACAAAATGAAAAACAAAGGCAGGAACAAGTGGGTTAAAATCTGGCATTATTTGAACTCTAAATATATGAAATCAAAGAAGCTGTGTTGAGGATTCACATGATAGCTGTCCAGAGATGGTTTCTCACTGGTCCTGAGAGGATAAGTATGTTCAGAGGGGCAGTTAGTGGGTTAGGTAGAGAAACACAGGTAGTCTGTATGGTCCCATGGGAATGTCCATGGCTTCCAGTTTTACTCCAGAATCTGCTAGAAACTGAGGTGTTTAATGCTGAGGTTGGTACTGAATACCTTCTTTTAGAAAAAAAAAAGATTTATTTTATGTGAATGAGTGTTTTGGCTGCATGATGTATGTAAATGCACTGTGTGCATTCCTGGTGCCCATGGAGGCCAGAGGGTGCCAGAAGATCCCCTGAAACAGGAGTTATAGACACTTGTAAACTACCATGTGGGTGTTCCCAAGTCTGCTGCAAGAGCAGCAAGTGCTCTTAGCTAGAGTCAACTTACTAACCCCTGGAGGTCTTCATTTATCTTGATCATCTGAGACTCCAGAAATGTACTTATCTCTCTCCCTACTGTGACCAAGAGGAAAGTTGGGAAATAGGGTCAATTGTCAGGATAGGCAAATTATGGCAACTAATCCTCAAATGTCAGTGAGTTGACCCAGTACAATTCTTCTCACAGTCCAGAGCGCACTTAGAAAAGAAGGTGTGTGACACGGGATCACAAAGCCATCTGGTAATTCTGGTACTCAGGCTTCTTCCAAACTGTGACCCTGTCATCCCCAAGGTTCCCTGCATTCAGCCAGTAGGACAGATATCCTTCAGAAAATACTGCATAGGAAGCTTTATAATGACAGGGTGAGGAGACTGGTAGCCATTAGCATGTAGTCACAAAAATGTGGCCAGTGGTGCTCAACTTCTAGAGAGGTTGGGAAGGATGGGCTAGAGCTATATGCCCAACTCACACCAGTTTCTGCCACAGAGGATCCCTCAAGGCAAGCATATAGTCTTGTCCTATGTCACCAAAAGTGTACAAAGTAAGTGTGCTACCGTTTTTTATTCACTCACGCCTGGACCTTCCACTTGGCTCTTATTTTAGGGGGAAAAAAATCTATCCTTCAGCTTCAGTATCTGTCTCATGATTCCCATGAACCAGTTCACATAGGAACAACAACTTGCTTGTTTTCACAGAGGCCTCTCTAGAGTTTCCAGATACCTGGACGAAGACGATGTAGAGGTGTGGACTGTTAACTGTTCTTGAGTTTGCTCCTTGCCTGCCTTACCTGATGGTTCCCGGGGTAACACTGGCTTGGAATCTGCATGAAGCCAGGTAGATCATCTAACAAAGCTATCACATAAGACCTGTGAGATTATAATTGTGTTACAAGCATTTAAAAAATGACTTTCATACCTGTGTTAGTCCATTGGGGCTGCCATGACGAAACACTGTAAGTTGAGTGGTTTGTACACAGCGGACATTTGTGTCTCACCATTTTGGAAGCAGGAAAACCAGCAGCTTTGGTGTCTGCTGAAGGTTACTTTCTGGTTCATGGATGAAACCTTCTCACTGGGCCCACATGTGGCCCAAGAGGTGAGAGGGTCCTTTTGGGGACATTCTTTTTTTTTTCTCTCTCTCTCTCTATTATCAGCTTGATACAGTACAAATTCTTATCCTTAAATAGTGAAATGTTTCACTGAAGTTTGCTCAAAGCTTGAGTATACCCAAAATTTATTATAAGCCACAGTCATCCTAGGGTCCCTTTGGGGACATTCTTATGGGCTCTGGGCCTGTGAGCTAATCACTTCATTGAGTCCCATTTCTAAATTATTTTAAGGATTAGATTTTGATGTATGAATTTGAGGGAGACATAAACCTTCAGGCCATTGTGACGCCTCTTCAAAAAATATTAACAGTGTTCGGAAGGTTTTGATAGGAAATGTGTGAGTTTGAGGCTGGTCTGGACTCCAGAAGCCATACCTCGACTCAAAAAAGAAAAGTTTTTGTTTTTTTAGTCAATCAACATACATTTTGTAGTTGTCATGGTTCCATCGTCGTCTGCAGCCTTTCTTCCTGTGTCTCTCATTTACCAGTTTACAAAGGCTATGTCATAGTGCAGCCGTTGTAGAGACATTACTTCTCCTCATTTACTCCCAATGCGGCTTTGGCTCTCTCAAGTAATGTTGTTCATTTCTTATACAACAACATGGACTGTGAGCCGACACAGACAGGCTGTGGCGTCCACTAGAAGCTGTTTTTCTAGTGTTGGTGACTTTTTGCTGGTTAGACTAGACTTTTCTTTTCCAATCAGGTTATATCTTTATGTGACTTATGGGGTTAAGAGTACAGTCTTCATTTCTTTATGCATTTAGCCGTTCCAAAATATTTATTGATTACCTTTTGTAGACAGTGTTAGGTACCAGAGAAAGGACAAAGAATAGTAGGTATAAGGTCTTTGTCCCATGGAGCTTATTAGAAAAACATATTCTAAATAAATAATAATAATAATATATACTATTAACTATAATTGTTATGCTTATATGGCAAACTTATTTTCTTCTTAAACTCGGATAATATTGAATCATTATTTTTTTTCTTTCAAGTGAGTCTGTTCCATAAAACTAGCTTTTTCCCTTAGAGTAATTATTCATTGCTTCTTCTAGTCATTTAAACCATTCATTAATTCATTCAATCAATATGAAACTACTTATCAAGATCTTTGCTAAGTTTTCAGAATACAAACATGAAATGAGAAGATTCCCATCTTCGAGAGTCACAGCATGATGATTGCATGCTGTATTTGTTACAAAACTGTTATGGAAAAATATGTAATGAAAGCAATTTAAAGAAGGAAGGGTTTGTTGATTCAAAATGAGAATACAGCCCATCATAGTAGAGAAAACATGGCGGCCTGAGCGTGAAGAGGCTGGTCACATCACATCTATAGTCAGGAAGCAAAGAAAGGAATTTTAATGCTCTGCTCACTTTTCCCTTTTTATTCAGTCCAAGATTACAGCCCATGATATGGTACCATTCACATTTAGGGTGAGTTTTCCCACCCCAGAGAAACTTTTCTGGAAAATACACCCAGGTATTTGTCTTCTAGGTAATCATGAATTCAGTCAGCTTAATAATGAAAGTTAAACATAAGCAATCTCTCCCATATCACTTTGACACCCTCAAATATCAAATTGTCTTAATACTCTATCCTTAGCCCTGAAATCTCATTTTCATCTCGTAATGTAAAATTTATTTAGCCCATCTCTAAAGCTCTCCAGTCTTTAACAGTCCAAATGCTATTTAAAAGTCCAAAATCCAAAGACTTTTCTAAGACTTAAGGCAATATCTTAACTGTGAGCTCTACAAAACAAAATTAGATGATATACTTCTGTTACAAAATTGCAGAGTAAACATTCCCATTCTGAAAGTGAAGGATAGGGACACAGTAAGGAAAGACTGGACCAAAGTAATATTAGAACTCAGCAGAGCAAATTTCAAACCTGAAACGCCATGTCTGACATTTTGGACTTCTGACAAAAATCATCTGTGCTCCAAGGGCCTTGGAAAGCCTCTCTGCTGCCCAAATCACACATGGCCTCCCTCTTGGCTAACTCCACTCGGTGCCTGGAGCTTTCTATGGTGGCTGTCCCGTGGCCTTGGCATCTCCAGCATCCTGGTATCTCTACTGCAACTTGGGCTTCTTCACTTTCATGACATGGCCTTTCACAACCTCCTTGCAGGGACTCTAACTCTACCACACGTTGACCTCAGTGGCTTTCTGGAACCTTGGTGCAAGCTTCCATGGCCCTGTATCTTTTCTATTTTGCATGTTTGTAATACCAAAACCATACAGATGATCCTGAAACTTCCATTGCCAACTTGAGATAGAGTCTGGCTACCCTTTGTCACATGTGTAATGCCTCTTTGTGCCTTGGTGGCTGAACTGTCCCCTGCAATTGTTTTCCGGCAGGGACTCCTTTACTGGCATTCTTAGTTCAGGCTCTCTCCTTTAAAATTCACTTGCATTCTCACAAACTGGAAGCTTCTATGCATGGAACTTGGTCCTCGGGACACTATTTATATTGTCATGGTGCAGAGCACAAGTTTGTTTTTTTTTTTGGTGGTACCAATTTAACACTGCTTTCCCTGAACCTACGTTGGCTGCACCTTTAACCTTGCACACACTCCCTTCCTTGCCCAGATGCACTTCTTGTGTGTCCTTTTACTCATTCTCATCATAGACATAAACAAGAACAGCGAGCAATAATAACTATGCCACAGCTTAAATGCCATCTGGTCTTGAAATTCCCCCTGATGAGCAAACCGTTACATTTGACTTCAGCCTTACCTGAGTTCTCAGGACATAGGCAGAATGAAGCTAGATTCTTTGATGAACTATAATGTGAACTGTTTGCAGCCTTGTTCCCAATGAAGTTCTTATTTCCTCTGAAACATCAGAGTGGAGCATCTATTGTCCCTACTTCTTTCAGCATTGTGGTCGCCTAAGCCCCGACCAGAATGGGTCCTTAAGCTGTGCTCACAGCATTCTAGGGCTTCTCCAAACTCTTCCACATTCCTACCACAAATGAATTCCAAAGGCCTACCAACCACAAGGCCAGGTTTATCGTAGCAACAACCATACCTCTTGGTATGGATTTCCTATATTGTTTTCTGGTTGCTTTGCCAGGGTTTCCTGACTGAAGAGACTTAAGGAAGGAAGGGTTTGTCTGACTGACAGTTCAAGGGTTAGTCCATCATGGCAGAGGAACGGTAGCAGAGGCATGAGACAGCAGGTTGGTCTCATCTGCAGTCAGGAATGGCAACGGTATGTCTGTGTTCTCTTGTTTAATTCTGCTGCCCCTTGACACCGGCTGGTGCTGCTGCCCACATTTAGGGCAGATCTCCCACTTTAGTTAAACATTTCTGGAAACATCATCAGAGACGTGTCCAGAAATTTGTCTCCTGGATAATTCTAAATTTTGTCCAGTTGACAGTGAGGATTAATTATCACACATGTCCATAATGCTAGCACTTGGGTGGCAGAGGCAGGAGGATTACAGGTTTGAAGCTACATAGTGAGTTCCAGACTCGCCTGGGCTCCCTAGAGAACCTGATTTAAAAAAGGATGGAGGGTGGGAGGGGAAGAGGAAGGAAGAAAGGGAGTCCCAGCCTATCTGGATGAACAGACTGTCCTGCATGTCACACAGTGTGACAAATGTCATAGTGGAGAAAGGCACACAGCATGGTGGGTCTCGGAAAATGAGGGCCTCCACCTGTGCAAACAAAGAAATGTCTGAAGGAAGCAGAATGTGGGCCTGTGTTTGAGCGGAATGAGCCTTTCTTCAGGAGAGGCAGGAAGGGCTTGAGATGTGTTCTCCTCCCCACTCCTGAAGTATGACATGGAAAGGGAAGATGGGAAGGAGCCTGACCAAGTTGTCAATTTCCCACACTCGGAGAGGGAGGCCGGGAGGTCAGGGCTCACTAAAGGAGTGTGAGCAGAAATGGTGTGTTGCATCATGTCCTCGCCGGGGCTTTAAGGATGGCAGAGCTGTAAAACAGAAGGAACCTGGAGGGACCGGTACAGAATACAGAAACCGCCTTCTGTTTTGTTATTACTGCTACATCGCAGCTTGCTTGTTACAGCAGCAAGCTCTGCTATTATTAGTACGAGACATCCAAGCAAAGAGAGCAGTGTAAGCAAGCAGTTGGAAGAGGGTCTGACACATGGCGCATGCTCAGTATGACAGCACGGGCGTTGTGAGGAAGCAGAAACAGTGCAGCGGTGCCAAAGCCTAAAGTGGGTGATGGGTAGGAGTGAGGGTAGTGTGGCGGGATAGGTAGCTATGTCCTGATCACCAGGAACTCTGAGCATCATCCTGGAGAATGTACCTTTTATCAAGGGCAAGGGAAGCCGTGAGGAGTGTGAAAAGGAGAGTGGCGAGGCTTTGGGGACAGTAGAATCTCCGTGAAACACTCTAGAACCTCCCTGGGTTTTCATCCCACAAAAGGTCCTGATCCAACGATGAACAACGGCAAGATTTTAGAACCAGGAAGCATCGTGGTCTGGTCAAGTCTCATTTAACAAATCAGGCCCGGAAGTACCTTTGCCAAGATCACCCAGCTAAGCGCTGGCAGAGCTGGGCCTGGAAGGAGAACTGCCTGGTCACCAGCCCTACACGTGGCTCCTCCCACTGTGCCACAGCGCGCTTGCTCGGAAGCAGTGGAGACCAGCTGCTGTGCCTGCATTTTCGGTTCCCTAATGAAGACGTTAGGGATTTGGAGGCAGGGTATTTTCCATGGAAGGCCATCTTTTCTCTAATTCCTCATCTGGCCTGAACCACTATTTTGGAAAAGTGCCAGTTTTCAACATCAGATTTCCCTGGGGGACAATCGGGGATGTGCTTAGTGGCCTGCGGGGTGCCCTTGTACTTTCTGAGTTTTTGTTGGGAAGATGAGAAGAAAGTAGCAGTGGTTTGAGATCCTGTAAACACTGCCTGGTCCTTTGGCAGCTGGGTATCTGCTGGTTCACCGAAAAGGGCTGTGGTTGAGCTGGCCCGCTGACCATCTTTAGGGGTCAGAGTCAAACGTCTTCTTCACTTGTCTGTTGAAAAGGTCAGCCAGCTAAATTATACTATCATTTTCTGTTCATCAGCTCACTGCCTCTGGCTTTTATGTATGGTTAGATTAACCCATTATCCGTTTAAATTATTTTCAATCATATGCAGTAAGACAAATATTTGTTTTTAATGGCAAGCCGGAGTTAAGGGACCGCCATCCTGATGCCAGCCTCAGAAAAAAATGACACGTGGTCTGATGTAAGTAAAACGGGCTGGTACTGAACTGTTTTACAGCTGGGAAGCCAGAGCTCAGGCTGAGGAACAACTTGAGGGAACAGAGGAAAGGAATTGGTCAAAGTCTCAGACAGACAAGTGTGGTGTCTCACACAGAATCCCAGTACTCGGGAGCTGGAGGATCACCATGAGTTAGAGTCTAGCCTGAGCTACATAGTGAGTTCCAGGCCAGCCTAGGCTACAGAGTAAGATTCTGTCTCGAAGGGGGAAAATGTCTCTGAGATGTTAGGGGAAAATGTAGTTCTTAATAGTTAGTGTTTTCTAATCTATACTTTTCTAACCATTGTCTTCCTGTCTTTCCCTGCCATTGTCTTTGCCCTCCTGGCTTGTTGCTCAGTTAAAAGCATGCATGGTTGGTTGGTAATGAAGGTGTGGCGCGATGAGGTATTAAGGAACATAGATAGGGTTGTTGTCTCAGTCCCTGAGTGGCCAAAGACAAGCTCTTAAGCATTGAGAAGTGTTTGGTCTTTCAAATTAGACAGATGCTTGCCACTCACTAACTGTGAGACCTTAGGCACATTTCTTATTTTCTCTGAGCATTTGTTTCCTGATTTGTGATAGGGGAAAATAACCCATGTGGTTGTGAGGTGAGATGGTTATCTTGACTGGCAACTCAATTGGATTGAGAGATGCCCAAAAGATGAGAAAAGCAAACCTTTGGGGGGTGTCGGTGAGGGAGTTTCCAGAGGCGGTTTAGATGAGGAGGGTGCTGACCAAATCTAATGGTTTCACCCACTGAGGCTTCCATTCTGAATGGATTATTAAGTGGTGAAACCATGGAGGTGGCCTTGTTGGGAAAAGTGAGTTGCTGTGGATGTGAAGGTCCTAGCCGCCTCCTGTTATGTCTCTCTGCTTCCTGGCTGTTACGGGGTTATCAGGTTTTCTCCTCCACCTGCTTCCTCTGTGATGTTCTGCCTCACCAGGCCCAGAAACAAGGGGATCAGTCAAGCATGAGTTGAGCCCTTTGAAACTGCAAGCAAACACACCATTCTTTGCTCAGGTGGTTTCTTGGGTGGTGTGTCACAGCGATGAGAAGGCTCACAGGAAAACATTAAATGCACCAGCACATGTAAAGTCCCTTGTCAGTGGGGACAGAGTAGGCTCCTAAGTCATTTACTTCTTGAGATATTGAGAAGATCTTATTCATAACATTTCTTTCCCTGAGCTCCAACGAGTGAGCAGATGAAGACCAAAACTTCTTAGTCAGTTCCAGTTGTGATAAGGACATGTCAAAGGCCAGGTGTGCAACAGGGTGGCGGTGGCACACGCCTTTAAATCCAGCACTTGGGAGGCAGAGCCAGGCAGATCTCTGTGAGTTCAAGGCCAGCCTGGTCTACAGAGTGAGATCCAGGACAGGCACCAAAACTACACAGAGAAACCCTGTCTTGAAAAAAAAAACTAAATAAATAAATATAAAAATAAAAAAATAAAGACCATTTGTGTAATAAATATATTCTTGTTTCTCAAAATTGCAACCACCAGAAGTTCAAATCAGGGTGCTAGCGCAGTCGGGTTCTGGTGAAGGTCCATCCAGAACCTTCCAGGACACTAAAGCTGGCTTCCCATGATACCTTTTCATGGGATGAAAAGAGTGAGAAAGTTTCCCGCAGAGCCTTTTTTTCTTTCAGGGCACAAACCCCCTCACGAGGGTTCTGCTCTCACAACGGAACCACTTGCGTGGACCCAGTCTCCTAACCCCGTCTGTGGTTTGAACAAGAACGTTCCTACAGACTCACGTATTTGAACCCTTGGCACCAAGTTGGTGCTGTTGTTCGGAGAGCTTACAGAGCTTTTAGGAAGTGGAGGAAGTATATCATTGGGGGTAGACATTGGGGTTTAGAGCCTCGCCCCTTTTCCTGTTCCCTCCCCTTCTTTCCTGTGTGTGGATAAGACATGATCGGCCAGCTTGCTGCTCCTATGTCCATGCTACGCTCTTTCTCTCTCTGGAACCAAAAGCCAAAAGGAACTCTTCCTTAAGTTGCTTTTGGACTTGATATTTTATCACAGCAATAGAAAGTAACTGGCAGTCTATCCCTTGGCTGGGGGAAATAAGGATGGCATGAGAGTAGCATATCCACACATAGGTTTGGGAGGGCGCTGTTATTCAGCTCACACCAACCTTGATGACTGATAGAGATTAACCGTGAGATCTAGTAGGAATGCAATGTTTCACCGCCAGGTAGACAAGCTCCATCACAAGTAACATTTGATCAAGAAAGGCTTGTGCAAGCTGAGGTTGGAAGCTGGGTTAGGAAGAGGATTGTGCTTTGAAGAACTAGGTGATAGTCTTACTGTGAGCAGACAGATACAATGAGAGGAAGGAAGGAGGAGGTGGGATAAGCATGATCTGTGTGTTCTTCAGCATGGCGTCAGTCTGACGTAGCATCTACAAGAGGAGAGACAAGAAGGGAGGTAGGAGGAGCCAGGAGAGTCACACCACAGAGAAGAAAACTCTGGAAGCGTTTCTCCCAATATTCCCTCCCCTGCGCCCTTTATTTCCTGCTTATGACTTTGCAGCCACTCTGCCCATGGAAACCAGAGGTGCCAGGACAGCTTCAGGGTACAAAAGGGTTGGGAGCAAGGTGTATGGAAAGGGTGAAAAGGTTGGGTTGGTCATTGGTTAAGAAAAGCATAGACAACTTGAATCTGGAAAGCAGAGTGTAAATTCAGAAGCAGAGCTCAGAGATCGGAAGGGAGGAACTGTCAGAGACCTATTCCAAATAGGAGTTGGAATCCCCAGTCATGGAAGCAGAGAGAAGGGGCCACAGGTTTCAGATGGCTTTGGAGCTGACTTAGGAGATCTGGAGCCTGTATCTCTCAGAGATGGCTCTCATCTGTGGCACTGGGTTCCATTACACTCTGCTCCATCTTCCCATCTTTAAAATATAAGCCTATTTTGTGATCATAAAGCTCACACATGCTCAACATGAAAAAGTCAGAAATGCAGAGGAATATAAAGAAGAAATGACCTGTAATCTCACCGTACGGAAAAGCTAATGTGATTCTAGTCAGCCTTCCTCCTATGCATATGATTACATACATAAGGTGATTCTGTCTATACGGTTTAATTTTGCATGCTGATTTTTTTTTACTTAAATGATAATATAATCATTTCCCCGTGTTATTAAGAGTTCTCTGTAATTAAGCATCATTTAAAATGACATTTTCCCCTACTTTTAAGCACATCTGGACCAATTTCTACCAATTAATGAAAATCCCTAGAGAGACCTTTTAGGGGGCTAGTGAATAGGGTATTCCCAAAGGTGAGGGTTTCTCAGGGGCCTGTGAATGATAACCACTGTAAAGGACTTCCTCTCTCAAAGATTTCTCATCTTACCAACCACTGATACCAGGGAGGATCAGAGGATGACAGCCAGCACCTTTACTGTGAAAAGCAAAACTAGCCTAAGCCTGTGCATGTGTCAAGCCTGGGTTTACCTCCAGCACTGGGGGAAGATGATAGGCCTTTCCTGTCTACACATCACTGTTGGATACTTGAAAGAACCACTGTGTTAGTCCAGAGGGCTGCTATAACAAAACTCCACAGACTGGGTAGTTTAAATAACAGCAATTCTTCATGGTTCTAGAAGCTGCCAGTACAAGACTAATGTGTAAGCAAGTTTGGTTTCTGATTGAGCTTTATCCTTAGGCTGCACACAGCTACCTTCTTGCTGAATCCCCACATGGTCTCTCCTGATTTGTTTATTTAGGGGTACCGGGAGTCTGACCCGGGTCCCTGTACAGGTAAGTCAGGTATTTTACCATCAAGCTCAGCCCTGGCCCTGAATATCCTCATGTTGGGTAAGACCCCACCCTAAAGCCCTCATTTTAACTACACTATCTCTTGAAAGCCCTTATCTGCAAATTCTGTTGTTCTCTGAGATAGTGGGGGTTAGGACTTCCACATGCATTATTAGCTTGGGGGTACTTGTCAGCCCTTAACCACAGTTCTTCAGTACTTCAGGGCTCTAGGTTTGAGGGACCGAACCTCAGCCATGATACCTGCTGGTAAACAAACACTCACCTCCCAGAAAACAGTGCCATCGGCACTGTTACAATCGCCGCTGTCAGGAATCTGCACTTTCCCGGCATCCAACAAGTCACCAGCTGCGCAGTCACCCATTGCCTGAAAGGCAGGAGGCCTCAGTCCTCAGAGAAATTCATGAA